>NC_091485.1:34276099-34593151 GCF_947461875.1 Haliaeetus albicilla | reverse complement strand
CAGGCAAAGGCTCCTGATCTGCATAGAGAGCTGGCAGTTCCACACATTTGTCTTCATTAGGGTTGAACCAGCAGTCAAAAGCTAAATACATCTCTTCCTTTGTGCCTGTGTGCTTCATATGCAGTAAATCTAAGTGCCATGGCTGTTTTAGCTCACTACGTGGGCCAGTTACTTGAACTTTGTATATTGAGCCAATATCTGCCAGTTCATCCTACGTTAGGAAAAAAAGAAGATTAATGGATCTCATTCTAATTGTGCCAGATCAAATGTAGTTGACAGCTGTATGTAACAGTTGAACAAACTTCAGTAGTTAAAGAATTGGGGCAGATTTATAACTGCTATGATTTTTCCCCTTTCTAATGTGAACGTGGAGATGGAATGCTTGATGTTTGATATCAGGAAACAAGTGATGGCAGTCACTGCTGAAATTTGTACACAGAACAAGGCACGTGTTCACATATATTACGCTGATTCAGTAGATTATTTGCAGGCACAGAAACTTTAGTCAATTTAAAAAATTTTGAACACTATTAGAAATGTTTCTTCCAACTTGTAATATAACAACTGTGCAATTAACCATAAATTTGAAGAATTAATCCGATTTTGAGGAAAGATCCAAGAGATCCTCCATCTTCACCCTACATCATGTTTTCATATAGAAGCTGTCCATAAAATTCTCCCTCTTCTTGCATTCATGCTTGAGAAAAAATCTTCTAGTTCTACAGGGAATAGTACCACATCTCTATGACATACCATTGCTTAAGTGAAAGTAGAGGAGACCTTAGATAACTATTGTTCTTTAACCAATAGATAATTATTGGTTTTAAAACAATAATTTTTCCCTGTAAGGGAAAAAGAAGGGAGAAACCAGAAGTTATCTGTTCCTCTTCCTATTCTCTACTTCTCATATTCTTTCCCTTGCTCTTTCATTTCAAATACTCCCCAGTTAGTAGAAGTGCATGTGACCTGACTTCAGCCTTTCCTCTGACAGGGCACTTCCAATTCCATACTATTGCTTTATATTTACCAGAGGTTCTTGGAAATAACTTAGGAAAACCTTCTGGATACTCCTCATTTTGGATGATGTTTATGGCCTAAGCTACTCTGCTTAGTTCCTCTTCCATTAAAGAAAAGAGGAACATCAAAAACTAGCCAATTATTTCTTTAGCTCAATCATTAAGTTCAATTTACCTGACTAGTAGGAAGAAGAACCAGGAAACAGTTTCTTCATTCACAACTCCAAGGCTGCTTTCTAATGAATTCCCAAATAAAAACTAACATATTTTCACTCACTCTTTTGGGTTTTTTTCAGGGCTCTTTTCACCCCTTCTTTTTTTTCCTGATTTTCTCTTGCTACCTGCTTCCGCAGTTCCAGCAGTCAATTCTGAAGAAACATCTTTCAGGACATGGCTTCATGGACATATTTCTCTGATGCAAAGCTGGCTTGTGAAGTTCCCACTTCCCTGTCTGCCCCTTTGCTCCCATTCCCTCAGTCCTGCCTTATATTTGTTTCTGCAGCTGCAGGATGAACTGATCAAGGTTAAAACTAAGGCTGAGGAACCAATCAAGGTTCAAAATCATTTTTCTCACAGGCTTCAACCATTTCCTCAAAACCCACAAAGGACAACAGAAGGATGGAAGAAGCAGTACAAGAACAGGACAAGTAGTAGTCAGACTTCCCTTGAATATTGTCCTAGCTTCCAGCACTTTGTGGCTCAGGGATTTCCTGAGCCAGTAGAAGTGTCTGCAGTGTTTACCTTTGGGTCAGTTCCAAATTCTACTGAAGTGGTCTTTCATGGAGAGCAAAACCAGAAAAGTGTAAGAGCAACGCAGCGTTGGCACTAGAAAGGAATTATAGCTATAAGAGGGAAGTAAGAGCATTGAGAAAAGAAGCAGGCTACAATTCAATGAATGTGGACCTCAAACGCTTTTTAATATTTCAGTTAATGGGTAATAGGAGGAAGTGAAGACAAATGATGGAAGGGCAGAAGAAGTGAATAAAGAAGGAGAAAACTTACGGGTAAAAAGGAGCAGATCAAGAGGAAAAGCAGTGATAATGACAGGCAAAAAAAAGAGATAAACCATTCAAGAAAAGGCAGCCCGGTGAAATGTGGTGGCAAGGATGAATAAATTACATGACAGAGAAAAAAGAACTTTCTGTAAGTTTCATCTCATTTATGATTCTTCCTTCTTCATCATTGGCCCCAAAAGCTCTATAGTATCCCATGGCATAGTGTATGTTTACAAATTACTTTTGTGAGATCAACAAAACCTGTAAATCAGTACCTGCAGCATGATATATACTGTGATATGTACCAAGGGACCAATTTGCTCACTTAAGCATTCTCAGTATGAGACATCAGGAGAATCTGCTCATTCAAAAACCATTGCTCAAGTGGCAGTGTTACTACCTACAAACAAAAATGACGACCTGTGCCAAACTACCCAGAGGACTTAAAAATCAATTTGGTAGTTTAGTTTAAAGAAACAATATATCTCAGAATTAAGTGGGTTATTGGCTACATGATTCTTAGGCTTTTCTTTCAATAGAGAAAGGTTGAAGTACTTTGATCTGAATTGCTTTTCCGGTGACTAGAAGTGGCAACTTTTTGTGACTCAGGTTGCCGTAGAAGATAAAAGAAAGGCATATTTGATCCTCTTCGTCGCTCAAGTCAGATCCAGTGATGTCCATTATCCAGAGACCTGATGACTTCCTGTTGATTTCAGGCAGTTTAGGACTAGAAGTCAATCTTCTACCTTTAAAAATTATCAAAGAGAAAGAGGAAAGATAACAGCATGAGTGAATGGCATAATACAGCAGGACCGTAGCCTTTACAGTACACAAACAAAGCTCTATTTGCAGGTTATGTTGTATCTATAGCAACAGTCCATTACGAATAAACACATCAATACCTTTATTATATTTTTTGCCAAGAATTTAACAGCTTAATGTTCTTTCCATGTTTAAAATTTAGTTTCAGAGGTATTCTCTTGATGCCAAGGTATTTTCCTTGTCATGTTTGGAAGTAATTGCTAAGAGAATATTCAGACACCTTTTAGAGTTCTAATTAATTGTTCTCAAAAAAGCAATCAATGTTACTAAAACCAATTTGTCATTTAGAAGCACCAGCCATCTGTAGCATGTAGGCACCTAATGCAAAATGAATAATACTAATGAACTCCGCTTGTAACTAGATCTTACCTACCAATACAGTATGTCCTGTAATAGTGTGAGACTGACAGGTAAACCTATAATAAACACACAAAAATATTTGCAAGATCCTCAAAAGATCAATATTACTATCTCCCTCTCTTTTTCTTCATTAATTACTGTTATCCTTCATTTTCATTCTGTTTTAACCATTCTATGGGAAATGAAAATGGTTTAACAGAAAGGAACAGCTCAGTAAAATGTACTTTCTACAACTCAGAAAAAACACACAACTGAATACTTGCATATCTATCATACCTTATGTTTTTAAGCTGTCTTACTACCTCTGGACAAACTTTTGTAGCTCATTTACTTTACATGGAATTGTTTTCACAGGATTGAAGGGAAGGATCTTTTCTACTAGTTCTAAATGACTAATGGTCCCGCTGTAATTGTTCTTTTGCCAAATACATCCAGGTTTAGATTTGCACAAATTGTGGTGTAGTAGGCTTGAAATGAGCAGAAACTGAGCATACCAGAACTGTTGTTTTGTGGTGTGGAATAATACCACAGATAAAGACTAGGCTCATTTCACTAAAGTAACTTTTCTCTGGATTTCAGATGATATCCTAAGCTACCTGAAAAGTGGTACATAAAACTTAAGCTATTTATCCCTATGAGACACATATCCCAAACTCTAATCTGCTTTAAATCTTTCATTGCAGTGTGCTATAATTAATATGGAAGGCAAGTGTTCCATACACAACACATTGACAAGATGGAATTTTTTTAACTTTGACCTTACCAGATGTGGTTTTGCTCTAATAGTAAGATCAAACTGAAAATTCACATTTTCAATAAAAGAAAGATACTATATAGATCTGAAAGAGCTGTAGCCAAATTAAAAACAAAAACAAAATCAAAACCAAACCAAACCAAAACCAAAACCAAAAAACCCTCCAAAACCCCAGACAGGCCAGTTTTGCAGAACACCTTACCAACTGTCGCAATCTCACAAACAGTGTCATATAATCCCAGATGAGTATCAAGCCAGTTCCACAATGGGAAGACCCATTCTTTGTCTGAGTCTTGTGATTGTTTGACTGTTACCATCCTGAGGTACATCCCAGCCCCATAGCCTTCTCCATCATGTCCTATGACCACTTTTTGCAAATGACTCAGAGAAACAGCTTCCACCAGAAATGAATCCACCTGCAAAAAAGGGGAAATACTTAATAAAACAGAGATTGGACCCAAATATGCTTGAACTTCAAGGAAAATGTAGTCCTGGATTAAGCTGAGGATTTAAAATTTGTGTCTGTTTTTTTGTAATATTTAACACAACATCTCCCCTCTGAATCTGAGAAAACACACGCTGATTATACCTAACATTGAATCCCACATTCATTGTTAATGATACATTGTAACTTCATTTGATCTTTGGACAATATGGATCATTTCATCAATCATTTCATATTACATTAAAATGCATATATGTCAACCTTCTGAGAGTCAAATAGTTTTGATGAGATTTTGGTTCTTATCAAACTTCTATCTTTCAGGGTACTTCTAGTTTCTAAAATTTATCATACAAACCTAGATATATATTTATAGTCCTAAAGAAAATTTAGAATTCTAAAGAGTATGTTCACTCCAAGATAGCTTCTAAATTCTTCTCTAATAGTCAGAAAAGCCTATCTTTTTGTTTTTCTTACAAAAAGAAAATAATTGTGGAAACAGCAAATGGAGAAAATAGTAAGCAATAGAAGGGAGGAAGTTACGATGAAGGTGGAGAACAATCTGAGCAAAAGATGAGAGATGGGAAGGGAAGCAGAATGGAGAAGGCAGAGTAAGACAAAAGAGAAGTAAACACAAGCATCAGTTGATGAGAATAAGGACAACAAAAACAAGAAGATAAGGAAAAATGTGAAATGCAAAGAAAGAAATTATATGCCCCAATAAATTCTTGTTTGTTTTGTAAGAAAGCCAGGTGTTCTGTATATGGCCCAACCCAGGGCCAGATGGACTTGATGGTAACTGATAAAGGTCAACAAGGTTATGAACAATTGGAGTTTTAAACAGCAATGTCTAGGATTATAATTAACACTCTCATCCCAATAAAACATTAATTCAATAGTAGGAACTTCCTAAACCAGATGTCAGAGCAATTATAAAAAAGAAGATAATAGGAAAGTGATCTCTAAAAAATGTAGTCCTTGCCAAAGTCCTGTGTGCTGTCCCTGCTACTTTTTAAATAAAAATATTGGAGAAGTAGATTTTCTGCTACTAATATTAAAAGTACTCTCATAAGACAAAAGTATTGATTTTTTTTTCAAAGAATAATCAGGACCCAACAGCAGATTGTAAGCAGAAATAATTAAATTTTTAAATTAAGACATTTTAGGAAATAAATCTGTGCATGAATGTAAATTACAATAATTATTGTAGGGTGTTATCTTCTGTATATAGGCATAGCCCTGAGATATACGTAGAAATGAAATTTAGAAATTCTCTCAGTTTGTTATTGATTCCACTTTTACCCTACCAAGTGGTAATTGTCTAATGAAATAATTTCACAGAAATCTAAGACTCTCCTTGACAATGTACATCTTGGTAGTGAGCTTTATCAAACGTCAGTGTTCAGTGAATGAACCTCTCATAGGAAAGCCTAATACAAAAGAGAAGAATTTTATTGTTATTGGTCATCTAGAAACACTGGTTTTATGTGCATTCTCTTAAGTGGAATTCTTGTCTCTTGTCTAAACTTATTGAGTAGACATTGAGTTAGTGTTTCATGTGGGATTGTGGTTATAGAAACATCACTGCTTGCAAAAGTCTCACAGCAATTTCTGTAACTTAATCGAATCACTGATTTTTAATTCTTTGCCACCTGTGCTGTCTTATATTTGGAACAGAAGAAGTAAGAAGCATGATCACAGAGGTTCTCCCCAGTAATCTGCTTTCTCTGTGCTCATGTGGAGACTTTATTATCATGCGTGGACGTTCTTGTACAGGAAGGAAGTAACACAGGCATTGGTCTACTGCAAATATCTGGGAGATAAATTCTGTTTCCAAATTTTTGCCCATCTGTAGCAAGATATATTCTGAGTAGGCATTAGGTGACACTTACTGCAGTGCTAACATCTGCAAATGTGAGACAGCATTATCATGCCATTACCTTATTCCTTTGAAATTTTCTTCCTTTTGCTAAAGATGTATGAAGTTTCCTCACACCTGTGTCCCCTCTTTTGCCATAGAGAGTGATATAAACATTTGCAAAAGTTTCTGCTCCCCAGCGGTCACCAATATGTACAGAGACAACATACTTATAGACTGTACAAAAAGAAAAAAAGTTTAGATAAATCTGACTAAGTATAAGGTGTACTTAAAAGAAAACAGCAACACAGAGTATTTAGTAAGACTACTGCTTGTTTTTATTTCTGCAGCTACCAAAAAATCTGTTACACAGCAATTCAAATAGCCAGGTTACTCTTTATGAATCTGATCTCTTCATGCTAAGTTCAATGAAGACTTTCCATTAATTTCCTTAGAAATTTGAAGGATAATGGACTTGGACAATTTAGACTTATGCAGCTTAGAGCTACTAATTTCTAGACAAATTCTGCCCAATTCTATCTTAGTGTGCAAGGTCTGGAAAATAAGAATTCATCTGAGTTTGCTCAGGGACTGTTAGAAACTGAATTATCTTCGCAGTAGATAGTAACTATCACAGGTCAAAGAATAAGACACTATGTAAACTTTATGCAAATTAGAATAGCAGAGATAGATGTAGCATAGCATCTGGATGCATGACATGACATATAAGTTTAAAAATATACAAAATGCACTTATTAATTTAAGGTGCATGACAGGAGCTATAAACTTTTTGCCTCTGTAATGCTCCTGTATAAATGCACTTCTACACAGTCAGATTGGATTTTCTTCTGAGGAGGATCATTAAATTGCATATATGTTCATACTCATACAAAAAGAATAACCAAAATTTTTCAAATGTCATTTTTTATGTACCGTCCTGCTGAGCTAACATTTAACTAATGTAATGCTATAGCTCCTTCTAAGGTCATGAATAGTTTTGAGGTATTCAGGGACCAGAACTTCTGGAACTTTAGAAAAGTGGTCATGTCTCTAATTACTTTTATCTCATATGTAACTGCTAACTTTTCTGAACAAATGCAGTACTTCTATAGGTCTTCACATTCCAAGAGCATCTCTGAATATACTCAGAAACTCTCAGCACGTCAAAAAATAGTCCTTAGGGAAAAACAAATAGAAAACTTTTTGTACAATGAGGCTTACTTCTGATACTTGTGTTAGTAACTAAAGCTATTATAAGCTAAGTAATTCATTAGTAAGTCTACCACAAATCACTTCCATGGCTTTGAACATGTGTTTTATCTTTAAAAAGTATAATTATATTGCTCAGTTTTGCAGACTTCAAATCACACAGAAGATTTAGCAACTGTGAAACCCAATATGCGGCTTAACTGGAAAATTAAAATTTCTTAAGTAGTCAGCATTTTTGTAATATATATATGAAGACAGTTACAATAGAGCCACTGAGGAGTTCAGATCCAGACAAAGTGCTATATTATATCTGTGGCATTGATTTTTTTTCCAAGAGGTTAGTTTACATTATTTATATCTTCTCAGTGTTTTTACCTGGTAAAGTTTTCTGGTCCTCATTGACCACAGGGAATTCTTTCACTAGCTCCTTGTCTTCTCTGTTAAGAGAGAGCCAGCAGTTGCAGTCAAAGTTCAGTTCTCGTTTTGTATGTATCTCTTCTAAGTGAAAAGACTTCAAATGCCAACCCTCAAAGCCTGGCACATCATCACAGCAGACCCGAATCTTGTATACATCTCCCAGATCTCCAGTCTCAACCTGCAACAAATATGATGAGGAAGAGCACACTGTCAGGACTGGTTCACTTACAGAGATTTTCCCAAATCTCTGTATAGAATTCCTAAACTTAACATTAACCAATGGAAAAGTTGAACTGGAGGCTGGGATAAGTATGATGAGAGAATCAGTTCTTCTCTTTTTGGTGGTATGATCACGGGTGAGATTGTCTTCCTTATTTTCCTCTGTTCCCTTATTAGTATTGTAAGCATGATGTTCTACCATTAGGGTGAGACAAGGTTAAAATTAGTAACATCTGTGCATTTAAGCTCTTTAGACAAAAGGTAACATGTAAAGCTTTGACCCTACTGGATAAAGAGAGCATTAACTTACCTTTAAAAGTTACGATATCAGCAGACAAGTGAGGTATTAAAATTAATGATAATTACTATAAGCCTAGAAAGTTTTAACTAAATTCTCATTTGCAAAATGATTGGATTTAGAACATGAAATTACTTTATAACCAATTCTTTGGAAAAGAGAAGGGATATCCCCGCATGAAAGTAAATCATGAACGTTACAGAAATAACCCTGTAGAGCAACACAGCCCTGTTCCCATACTACATATGGGAAATGCAGTATCTAGTTGCTGATTGTGGGCTTCTGTGAGATCTGGTTAAACCATGCAACCTAGGGCTGTGGGTACTAGGATGACCAAACCGCATCAAGTGCTAATGATCTGCATGGCATTAACCACTGCATGATAAGTCTTCTGAACACCATGAAGTGGAGTGATGCAGCCTGTCACTGAGGAACTGCAAGAAAGACAGGGTGGGAAGTGATTTTCGAGTGAAACAAGACAGAATTATTATTTGAAAAGGTAATGATGACAATTATTTTTAAGAAGGATCAAACCAGAAAATGTTGCTAGTGGCCTTGTTCTTCTCTCATATTGCTTTTTTAAAAATTTTTTCCGGACCAGTCATAACATAAGCTTTGGTGACCGTTGCCAGGAAATAAATCCTTTGCGCATCACAGTAGCATCACAGTAAGAAACCGAAATTAGTCTCACATAATCATGTGCTGGCACCAGCAGCATCACCAGCAGACTGGCTCCTAAGACAGAGTGCAGAGCTCCTAATAGATTTATTTATTCTGCTTCTCAACAGTGCTCTGCTCTTGACAACCCTTCACTGCTCATCTAGCTTGCTTAAAGCTAGTTCACATGCGTTTGCACAGTGGACCCATACATGTACAGAAGTATCAGCTACCTTATTCTTATTAGGGAGGAACCATACAAAAAATGTGGTTTTGTCATTTTGGGAGAGAGTTAGCCACCCTCGTTAATAACTGCTATGCAGATAAGAAATAGTAAAACATCAGAGTATGAGGAGGAACAATTAACTGAAAATAAAGCAACCTGTCAAGATCATTTTAGAGGAGCTTGAACTGTTTATGATGCAGAACTTATGAAAAGAGGCCTGTGGTAGGAAGGAATTGTACCTGATGGCTTAAAAGATCCCTTCCATTCTGAATTTCTTAAGGTAAGTGTTTTAAGTGGTTGCCATGCCACTCTTACAAAATGTCAAGATTCAAGGCATTGTTCTTTAAGGACCAGGGAAGAAATCCTTCCTGCTCTCTGTAAAACAGCCCTGAGGCTGCAGAGAATCTCTCAGTTCTTGAACTGCAATTCCACAGTACCCACAACAGCCACATGGCAGTAGCTTTACACTGAAGAAGATGGCTCCAGACTTGTCCCCTCTCTAAGCCTAGCCCGCCCTCCCTGTCTGTATGCCATGGCGCATATGGAACTTAAGGCTGTCCCAGACTACAGTGCACAAGTGAGAGGAGTTATGCCTCTTTGATCTACCACATCCTCACAGATCCCTGACTTGGTCTCCACCATTGCACCGTGAAAAGGGAAACGTGGGCAGAATTTCATGTCAAGAGTTTTTCATTCATGCTGTGTGTGCTGCAAAGGAAATCATTAAATATGATGGACTAAGTGGTCTAAATCCTCCTAAAACATGCATTCATCTTTTGTTAAACTTAACGGGAATTATTTGGGTTCATTGAGAGGAGAGCACATGGATTCTTCACCCATCTAAACTACACTTCCTTCACAGGCAACAAAATCATTGCTGCTTCTCTTTCAGAACCAGACTACTGACTTGTAAAATTACTGCCTGCAGATTTTCTTTCTTGTGGATGGAACTCATGACTGTATCACACAGCTACTCTAAATGCCATGCACAACTTATTCCATAAAGCTCTCTGGTTTGGAGTTGCAACGTTACAGAACTTGTTTATTCTTATATGACAGGGCAAGCTGTACCTCACATTTTACTTTGTCTTCTGCTACCCAAATTTGCAATTCTCTGGGCTTCTAAATTGTCATAAATACATGTGTTATAATCCTTGTAGGAAATGCACAGTTGAGATATATAGGAAAATAATTTCAGAATACAGGATAGACTATTTAAAAGCCACTATTTTCCCTTTTCTTTCTAGAATCGCAATTTCAATTAATTCTATGATTGCCTTTGAACAAGCAAGCACTGGTAATCATACTGTCTATAATCCATGGAATTAAACACCACCAACTATCTTCAGTTGAGTGTATTAGATATTTCGCCCCTTTCCATGGGTTTGGTTTTTTCCACCATATTTCTGGCCATTATTATCCTTTCTGTTCAGCTCCATCATTGTAACAGAGCATTGATGTTACATCATTCTGGTAATCCTTTTCAGAGCAATTTAATATGATCTGTTTGCCTTTGGAATACCATATCCTATCTTTGATCCCATAATTGGCTTTTCCCTCCATCGATGCCTATTAATTGATGTAACATGACCTTCAAAGCAGAGACAGACAAATAATCCATCACAAAGTATATAACCAATGAATATCCCAGTTCTAACTTTGCAGAATGTTTCCAAGAGGACACTTTACCTTGTTTTTTATTCATGATAATAATTTCCTAATTAATTTTTCCACATTTATTTCTTCTGAACAGTTTTATGTAATATTCAGTACTTGAAATCTTAGCTGAGTTGGATGTGATTTGTCATATACTAAACAACACAATATTTTTTCCATTACATGATTGAAGGAAGATGGCTTTTATAATCAAGAGGATTCTCTGGCAAGGCCACTGGGGTATTGAAGCTCTCAGAGACAGGTAACTGATGAAGATGATAAGAGAATTTCATAATATTTTAAATCTTTTCCTTTTTGACTTACACAGGTCTTCTCCAAAGACATCATGCCTAATGTAATTAAAGCATTAAAAATTTACTGTTTAGGTGCACATTTAAAGTAAATTCTTTATCACTTCCCTGTTTAAAAAAAAAAGGCACAAAAATTATTCTATTTAAAAGGGTGTGGTCAAAGCATCCTAAAATTCAGCTGAACAGCTTTCTGTCAGGAACTCCAGAAATCCTACTGCTTGTTGTTTGGAGCATCATCTCGTACTGTGGAAAACATATGGAGTTTTGCATTATGTGATTTAAAATTTACTGTCACCCTCACGGTCCTTAACAAAACATACATTCCATATTTGTTGTGTATTTATGAACAGTCCTATTTGCAGAGCTCTGTTGCTCATATCATACTACCTGTGCTAGTGCTTTGGAGAGTAGTTTTAGGGATCCCAATCTGTCAGTCGATATATCTTTGCATTTTATGATTCTCTGGATAATAGATTGTGCATGATACGCTAGGACTCTCCAAAGGCGTGCTCTGACAAGCCTACTCTGTAAGTAACCAAGAAACACTGACGACTGAGAGAAAGATATATATACTTTACAGATTTACTCATTCCACATGAGATCAACAACTGATTCCTATCACCACCGGAATATCAAGAAAAAAAAATTCTACTACTGCACTGTTAGTTTACTTTCATTTTCCCAGTTACTATTCAATGTGTGTGTTCACTGGAGATGGCATGGTGTTTGCCGTGCTATCTTCAACTAGAACTCACAGCAGATTCAATAACATTGACACATTTACCTATTTCTTATTTTAGTCATTAGAACTAAGGTGTTCAAATTAAATTTATTCTTCTTTAAGCAGCTCACCCACTGTACTACAGGTGCCTGAGATCACTGAAACCCAACAACTGTACCTGATAGCATGCTGCTATTT
Organism: Haliaeetus albicilla; assembly: GCF_947461875.1. NCBI lineage: Eukaryota > Metazoa > Chordata > Aves > Accipitriformes > Accipitridae > Haliaeetus > Haliaeetus albicilla. The sequence continues at coordinate 34,580,992 of NC_091485.1, read as the reverse complement.
TATCTCTTTTAACAATTTATTCTTTATGCTTGCTACATGCAATTAAACTACACCTGTTCTTTCATAGGAGTTGATTAGAAATATTTTGGATCAAATAATCATTCTGAATATGATACACATCTGTGCATGTATTTGTGTGAGAGCTCCTGGAAAATCAGGAATTTACATGTCTTCCTGTCCTCAGTGTGCAATAAATGTATCTCTGAGATCAAAATTAAGCTTACTGTTTCAAAACAATGTGAGCTGCTTACAGCACATAACCTGGTGTTCTTTTTACTGCACTATATTACTAAGGACATTTGTCTAGGACCAGGATCTTGAGGGGGTTTAAAAGTTCATTTACTCCTGCTTGCTGGAAAGCTGAATTCACAGCTTGTCCTCCTTGTGATATCAAGCTCATGCCTCCAGCCTTCTGCTACAGTGGGAGACCATGAGCAAAGCTTCTGCGTTCTTCTGAATAGCCTTAGTAAGAACAAAGAAAGGGAGAGTAACAAGAAACTGGGTTTATTAGCTGGGCTATTTTAACCACCTAGAGAAGTTATGAAGGTTTTTGTGGAGATACCTGCAAATCCCCAAATACTCCTTTCTATTAGACCTGCTATTCTGATTTCCTTAGAATGCCACAAAAACTGTAAAACACTGTAAGCAATGTGGCAAAGAGACAAAATTTCATGCACAGTAAACAATGCTCAAATAGTATTAACTTCTTCATACAAAGCAACAAAGCCAAGGACACAAATAGCTAAAGGGAAAATATAGGCACTAACCCAAAGCCAATCCAAAGTATGAACAAGCATTTAGAAAGCCGTTAGGGTGGAAGCCTGGTACGATGGATATGGTACCATGGTACCTAGGATAGTAGACTATGAGGGACAACCATGACTGACACATAGCAATAGTAATTTCTCCTAGCACGGTACCCAGTCATTGAAATTAGGCAGTCTTAACAAGAAATACATGCCATTTGGGAAATCACCGACAAGTTGGTTGTTGCAGAAGTCTGCTTTGTGCAAGGATGCCAAAACTCAGCCAGTTGGTGTGGTTGCTCCATAGATAGATTCTGCCTCTATTGACCTCTTCAGTTTATGACGATGGCTTAGGAAGCTCCTTCTGTTGCGCAGTGCGTTTGCCGTCTGTGTTCTGGTAAGCAGCTGCTTTCTTGACTTTAAGAAGTGCCATTTATCTTTTCATTTACTCCCCATAAAGTTCCTAAATTGCTTTAGCTTGTTATTTAAATTAAAAATTCAGCCTGGATCAGGTCATTATGATGAAGCTTTGACAACATTTTCTAAATGTAGTTTTGCCATTGTTTCCAGAACATTTATGGCAGCCATTGAAAAGTATTTCTGAGCTTTATAAAACTGCCTTGAATTGCAAGCTATTTCTCTCATCTCACTGGCTAGAAGTTGTACTTCATGCCAATCAACAGAATTTGCAGTGACTTAGCCTAGAAAGCTAGGACAGAATTTGAACATTAAAAAGATGCCTCAGATGAATCCTCTCAAAGCAGCAGGATGCATGTCAGGTGTACAGGTAGTCAGGACTGTGTTAGGGTTGATTTTAATACTGGCCATATATATGCTATTGCTTCAGGTTTCATCACACTTTGATATGCATGAATGCATTCTCCAGTGATTTATGATTAGCCAGAAAAATCCTCTGCCTACTGGCCTGAAAGACAGAACTATTTTGGGGCAGAGTGGATACTGCTTTACAAAGACTGAAATAAAGGAAAGAAAAGCCCACTTATGTCCCCTGGGAATACTGTCAAATCCTTCGTCTTCTGCATTCGCAAATAATTGTATATTGCCTTTTGTATAAACTGCAATTCAGGAATCTTTAGAGAATTAGAAAAAATGCAAGATGAACTGGTCAATGCAATAAATTACACAAAAGGGACCAATTTCCCTCCATGGTGCATACCCCTGAAGGCACTGAAAATTCAACACTGCAGCTGGCTGTAGTAGAACAGGACTACCAGCAGAAGATGACCCAAGATCTAAAGTTATAGCATTCTATCTTTTTAAAAAAATACATCATTTGTACCAGTCAAACTAACATTCCATGTGTATATAAATATATGTATATATATATATATATTTTGTCTAGAGAGGAATGTCATGATAAGGTCTGTGTAGTACTCTATATTTATGACTTACAATGAATTCATCTGTTGCTCTGGGTAGAAAGCACAGGTATCCTGGGTTTTGTGGAGAAAGCAGAAGCTCATCACTTTTTCCCTTTGAGCCATAAATCACAAGGGTCCTTTTACACTGTTGTGGCTCTGGGGAATCTCCATCTGTTTTAACCTGCACTCTCCACTGTTGTGCTAAAAAAAATAAAAACAACTTTAGCATCAACATATCAATTAAACATTTTTAGTATCAACGGCAGAGACCAATGGATGTCTTTGTTATCATTACAACTAAGAATTTAAAGATTACTATGAACTTGCGTCCCATTTAATAAAAAATAGACAGACATTCCTTCTCTTGGAGGTAATTTTAACTTAAATCAGACTTGATAAACACAAAATGATTGTTGAATTGGGTATGAAAGCAGAAATTAACACCAAGGAAGCAGGAAAAGGACTTTTTGCCTAGGTTTTTGCGTTCTTTATATCCTGGTTTCAGCTGGGACAGAGTTAACCGTCTTCCCAGTAGCTGGTACAGTGCTATGTTTTGAGTTCAGTATGAGAAGAATGTTGATAACACACTGATGTTTTCAGTTGTTACTAAGTAGTGTTTAGTCTAAAGTCAAGGATTTTTCAGCTTCTCATGCTCAGCCAGCGAGAAAGCTGGAGGGGCACAAGAAGTTGGCACAGGACAGAGCCAGGGCACCTGACCCAAACTGGCCAACGGGGTATTCCATACCATGGGACGTCACATCTAGTATAGGAACTGGGGAGTGGGGGTGGGGAATCGCCGCTCGGGGTCTAGCTGGGTGTTGGTCAGCGAGTGGTGAGCAATTGCCTTGCGCATCATTTGTCCATTCCAATCCTTTTATTATTGCTGTTGTCATTTTATTAGTGTTATCATTATCATTATTAGTCTCTTCTTTTCTGTTCTATTAAACCGTTCTTATCTCAACCCAGGAGTTTTACTTCTTTTCCTGATTTTCTCCCCCATCCCACTGGGTTGGGGGGGGAGTGAGTGAGCGGCTGCGTGGTGCTTAGTTGCTGGCTGGGGTTAAACCACAACACTTTATAACAAAATAGTTGCTTTAATTACAGTAATTAATTTATTAAATTTCCATTCTTAAAGTGTTCTCACATGACATGAAAGAGAAAACTAACATTTTGAAAGACTTGTATGTGATCCATTTGTAAGAACTGCTGGCTAATACTCAACTGCTTAAACAACGAAACTTAAACTTCATTTCTCAGATTTTTCTAACCTAATGAGTCATGTTCAGTCTGCTCATTTGTCAGATGAGATCATTCATTAGGGTTGAGTCCAAAATTTATGGAATTCCAAAGAGGTGTTTGCACTGACTTTAGCTCATAGCTTGGCCCTTTCAGAGATTCTTTGTTGATAGGTGACCCATAATCATAACAATGTTTGAAGTCCAGAATGCAACCGATGAGCTACAGAAAATGAATCCAGGTGTGGAAAAAATACTGTGTCTTAGATGGACAGTATAGATTAGAAAGTTACTTACCTGCTTGAAAGTAAATCTCCTCCTGAATTCAAATGAATTATTTGTAGAAAAGACACTTTATCCTGCATGGTAAAGGGAACTTAACAGTGGAAGGAAATCAAAAGCCTGCGTTTAGACTGTGACCGGTATTGTGATAATATGTTAATTTGCTAATGGGATTAATATAAAAGAGAATTATTTTGTGATTGTGTGTAAACCTACAATGCAATGTGCTGACAAAATAAATTTTAGAATAGTTTAATTAAAAAATAAATTGGATGTGATGCTTTTTCTTACAGTACTGTGCGCTTTTTTCATACCTTTTGTTTTTCTCCACCTACTTGGAGATGGAGACTGGGTGAAAACCTGTTCTGGTTTTCTTGATTTCTAATTTTCCTCTGGTGTTCACATTGTTTTCTTTAGCTAATTCTGTTTTTCCCCTTGTTATAGAAGCTGTTTCTGCATTACATCTGACTGTTCCCTGACTCTTCCGGGCTCAGCTACAAAACAGCAGGCAAATACACATCTCACCATCAGTCTGCTGAGTAACACACTAGCTGAAAGGATCCTTCCATCTGAACTCTTTTTTTGAGGTCATTTCCAGGAATGAGTCAGATGTAGTATGTGGAAGATCCACACTTTGCCTAATGAGGAACTTTTGTTGTTTGATATATGTGCCAGCTTTGAATTTTGTCTCCTTGTGCCAGGTTGGCATGTGGTACCCTTCAGGGTGTCACGCTTGGTGAAGTCAAGCATCATTTGAGCTTCTGCTGTTCCTGGGCACTCCACGGGTTTATGAGCAGCTTCAAATTTTTACAAAGACTCCCAACATAGCCCTGAACCTCTTATCCTCTCCAACCATGCCCCATCTTGAAGGCTGTCCCAGGAACACAGCAGAGAGGAAACTGAGATAATTTTGCATTACTCTGTTTCCCAGGTGAGGGGTTTTTTTCTTTTTGTAATATCCCTGTGCTTCAGGACAGAGCAAGCCCCAAGTTAAGAGAAAACACGGATGCATAACTGCCTGTTCCATGCTCAAAGAGGCAGCATGTTTAGAGAAGGTATTTCAGCATTTTTTATTTTAATATCCATGACTGTGTTTTTAATTATTATTTCAGAAGAAAGGCTAAGACACGGGTTGGGAGTTTTCCAGGAAATAAATCAGTGGTTAACAGATTTAAGGCCTCTTAGCATCTGCGACTGTTTGTTCTCCTACATTTACTTTTAATGCTTCTATAATTTGGTAACTGAGCTAACCCAGACTGACTGCATTTTCTCTCAGTTCAGCAAATTCATTTAACCTGCTCATGCTAGAAAGAAAAAAAAAATCTTTTTTCTAATATTATATTCACTTAGACAGCTACTTGGTAAGGATGGTTATACCAGACAGGAGACAGGCGCCAAATACTTATTGCATTCAGTGTTTTCTATATCTCTTTTCAGGATATTCTGAAGTTCTGGAAATCAGATGGCTGGGCTTGAATAGGTCATCTTCTGTGTTTCATGTGCGTGGCCACATTAAAAAAGAGAATTTTCCCCAATAGCTTCCTTCCAGAGTTACTAGTGTATTATTGTACTTTCAGCTTATGCGTAAAGCTATAGACATTTTCTTTGAGACTTCAGTATGGCAAATGCTAAAATGAATGGTAGGGGGAAAACAGAATTCTGTGAAAAAAATCTCAGAATTCCTCTTTTCTAAAATAATATAACCAAGGATCTGATTTCACATTACAGAGATGTATCCAGAGATACGTTAGAAGCAGGGGTCATTTGTTGACTTTCAGCAATTAAATGGAATCAGTTATAACAATTTCCTTCCAGAAAGTCTTTTAACCACTAGTTTGGAACCTGAAAGACGCTTGCAGTAAAACTGTGAAAATCAAACCTGCAATGACTTCTGCACATAGCAAACCGGGCAAGGTAAAACATAAAGTCAATGTTTCGTAAATATAATTCAGATAACTGAAAAAGGAAGGCTTTTTTCTGTTTTTTAAAATATGAACACCATTGGTTTTACAATACATTATTCCAGGTTTTTTCCTCTGGTGTTTTTTAGTCTTAAGACCTAGAATGACATTCACACTTTGCTAGATGTCGGAGCAGGTTGCTTACTTCCTGGAGATTGTAGAAATTTGTGTTGCCTTGAGGCAGAGCAGTCAGTCTACTTATTTTATTTTCTTAGGAAATTCAGCCTCCACCCAGCAATATATACTGTCATTGCTTTTTAGAAGCAGGACCAATCCATTTACAATTTGGGAATTCTGTGATTATTCTTACTCCATTAGCAAATACTTGCAATGTAGAGAATAATTTAAAAACAAAAGAAGTCATGGGAGAATTTACTGAATATTTTTTCTTTTCTTATGAATTTTCTGTATACCTTAATACCAACAACCTTGCACAACACAAGAAGACCCAACCTAGAAATATCTAGTAACTGAGCTCTGTTCATCGACATTGAACCATATTTTATTCACTGCCCACAAAAGCCCACAATACCACAGAGCACCCTACAGGAATCACATTACAGGAACCCAGCTCCTTTTAACCGACTGTGGCATAGACAACATTGGAATATACTATGTCTTGTCTCCTTGCTTTGAGAGAAAATTCTTTACTATGTGTTATTACAATACTCCACCCATTTTGAAGCAGAAAAGGAAAAGAAATAGAGAAAGTAGAAGGAGGAAGTAGTAAAATTTCCCTAAAATGTAGGAAACTTTTTGAGTGATGTAAAGTCCCATTCTCCCTCAGAACAACTTCATCATTTGAGAGCTGAGAGCAGCTATCTGCCTTCTCTACCAGGGCAATATGCTTTTTGTCTTGCATCAGACATACAAGGTGGCATCAAGAGAATACAAATAAATCTGTTCCTATGCCTGATTTGCCAGAGCCTCTCTGTAATCTACAGATGTACAAAGGTTGCTGAGAAAACTTGATATGGGCATACTGAATTTTGGCAGAATCCATAGCCAGCAGGAGCGTTCACAGGGATCTGGGATTTATGCTTCATGAAAGCTGGCATAATGCCAGCCTGGCTGAAGAAGGACCAGGAGCCTTCAAGTAACCTGCTTATCAATGATGACTTTCAAACTCTCTTCTTTGGCTAGGTGGTTGAACAGGTTACTAGCCTTATCTAAAGAGAATGAGACTTCTGACCTTCAGAGTGACTTATAAAGTGTTTTGTTTTGTTACCTTTGCTTTAGACCTGACCTAAGCACATTGATCTTATCCTGAAAATCACCAAACAACACTGAATAATGCCAATCAACTTTTTATGACTTTCCCTGAAGCCCACTTGCAGAGTGCAGCTTATATAGACTATGACCCCATGAATGCATAAAACATTGGCTCCCTAACATCAACACTGCTGCTTGCCTTTTATTCAGTAGATGTATATTATATTAAAAGTTTTCACTTCCATTGTGAATGGGACTGCTTATCACTACTATTTGCTCTACCTTGTGAAATCTTCACTGCTACAGCTGCTGGGAGAATTTAAGGCAATCACTTTTTCTTCCAAGACTCTTCATCTCTGGAATTGTCTCTTATCAGCTCTAACCCTGGTACTGTGTCATTATAGATTGACACAGAACTGAGTACAAGACACCTTTCCAAACCTCTTGTGATTGCTACCCTCCTATAAAGCTCAGGCTTCTCACATGCAAGGTCTATGAGATAACAACTACGACAACACAAATTAAACTATGGACAATCCTGAGATCAGTCATGCTCATCATCTTTTTTATATAAAGCATAAAAGCACGATCTCTCACCTGTCTCAGTTCCTCACTGGAATGAGCCCCTGGGTAAAGAAAAGATGGCTAAAGAGCAATTCAAGCTAAGCTTATCCATAGCTAATCGGCAGAATACTTCCTAAAAATGTTCTTCTCCTTTATACCTTCATTATTCAGAACCTCTGATCTCAACCTAAGAAATCAGCACACGCTCTTTGGGTCCTCCTGGACATCTTGACAGAGTGATGTTGCACAAACCGATTAAGCATAAGCCACTCCTTTCTCCTCATAATCAATATATTGTGTCTAACCACTCTTGACATGCACAGGCTTTCAGCAGTCTGCATCTGTGCCTGCTTATTATAGCATAATAAAGAAGGAAGCAGCACTGGAAAAAAAGGCTTAGATTAGTAGTAAAATATAGACTATTTCCTGAAAATAAGGTGAAATAGATATTGTGGCTGCATCTCTGGACTGTGCACTTAGCAGAATGCAGAATCCAATTCCAAGTCACTCTTGTGAAAATCAAATTTCTCTGTGGGAAAGCCTTTACTTACCTGAGTTAATCAGTCTCCTCTTGTCAAAGTTATGTTGCCATGGAACAATAAAGCTGTTGGCTAAACTGGCTAATTTGATTGAATGCAAATGATTTAACTTTCACTGAAACTGGAATTAGATTGAGAGATCAGGACTCAACCTACAGAAGGCAAGTCACTGTTTTCAGAGAAAAATGTAAATGTTACTTTTTTAAATTTAGTTTCTCCCATACGCTTCCCAGACACAGTTGCACAGAATACATATTTACAGTTAAATATTCATAAGATACTTGTGTCAGTCTATTTCTCTTTTCTGGTTAGGGAGAAACACAGAGATGGTAGCTCAAATTTTAAACACTTGGGAGGTACTAGCATATTACAGTGATGAGGCTGTCTTTGTAGGTATAAAAACAGAAAGCTGGGTGGGTAGTTTTTTATTAAAATCTTTTTATTAATTCAAGCAGATTTAGTCAACTGAATGCATATATACTACATTTAGCTTCGCTAACGGATTTGGAGTTTAAGCCTGCGTTATTTCTCGCTACTTCGGGAATACCCTGATGGATTTTGACCTGAAAATGCATCCACTGACTCTTCACAACACATTTTTCAGCTTGCTGATGTTTGCTAGGGGACCTGTCCCCATGTATTAAATGACAGTGACATTGGGATAAGCAAAACAACACTTGAATCTCTTCTCAGAGGAATTCCTGGCTGCTTTCAGGACAGAATAGTAGAAATATGAAGAAAACCAGAAACAGTTTATCACCAGCATGTTTTTCTCAATTACTTGTAAAGGCCTAGTCCTTTCTGTAGACTATTGCCAGAGAATTTGTCTTCATTTTCTTTCATGGTTGATAGTTTACACATACAATGAAGTCACTTGCTCATATATTTGTCACTTAATACTGATTTGCAGGTTAAATTCAAACAGCAAAAACAACAGTGTAGAAAACAACTCTTACCTTTAAGGAATGCCTTCATTGAATTGCCATCCTCTAAAATATGAACAGGAAAAAAAAATGTGAGCAAGCTTTATTATCACTTTTCTTCTTAAGTTACAGTCTTATTCAGAAGGGTTCTTCAGCAATAACTAGGCATTAAGTATATACTATATTGTTATAACACAAATATTCTTTAACAAAATACTTACTATTGGCAGTTAGCTCCCTCTCAGTTTCCCCATCATCTTGATATTCATCTAACCATCTTTCATTGCAAAAACAAAAATAATAAGATTAATAAAAATTATCCGTATATTGCAAGTAACCTGACAATTACCTTCTCTCTCCAATAGTGTATTTTTTATACTTTTTTTATAATATTATGCCTTGAAACTACTTCCCAGTATTTTCTTTTCTATATTCATCATAGTTGGCCTTATTCATATTAGGAGAATTTGGCTTACTCTGCTCCAGGCAAATAGGAATTTTCATGGCAGCTATATATAGTACTATATGAAGTACACTATATGAAATACTAAGTATTTACAGGATCAGAGACTCAACTGTACATTTGGGGGGTTATATAACCTGCAGTGGTTAGTTATATTCATCGTACTTAAAATGATATATAACCCCTGCAGGTCTGGAAGTTTCTAAAGCTTCTGTAGATCTGCAGCAATTAACTGAATTTCTCTTTGACTTTTCTTTCATATTGATGAATTTAAGGAGCTTTCCTGCAATATCTTTTCACTACAATCATACATCCATACTCCAGTTGATCTCCCTTGCTGATATAATAACACTTTACAGCCTTTAACAATCTCACTTATTTAAACATAAATAAATACGTGCTCACTATCAGCTTCTATTCTATTGGCTCTGTGTTGATGTTGCATTTGTTTAAACTCAAGGATCCATAATATAGTTCACTTCTTGCATGTAACAAAATTCTATTAATAAATCTCTTATGCATGAAGTCTAAATTCTACTGTATCTCAACTATTGTTGTAATAAATAGCTTGATTAACTTTTGTGACCTATCTCCTCATTGCCTCCTAAGAAACAAAAAATCACTAGCAGCTTCCAAAAATAGAAAGCAAACTTTGACATATTGGCAGCACACTTACACCACAGGCAAACAATGACAGAACTCCTCCAGTTCTATATATAATGCCCCTAATCTTTTTGTAAGAGCTTAACAACTTCCTTTTGATGAGGCAGTTTTACAGAGAGCCCAGTGTCTTTATTAAGTATCCCACCCTTTAGAGAAGTCTCATAAAATCTCCTTGAAATTAAAGAAATGATTCTTTTCCAATAGCCATCTTTAATGCACACCAAACCAATTAAAAAGTCTAACAGCCAAAAAAGGAAAACTAAACCAAAAACCTGATCATCGGAATAATAGTTCTGAGAGGAGTAAATGGTTCTTTTAGCTAGTCATTTCCAGGAACCTTGCAAACCGAAACCCTGTTTTCTCATAAACAGGTAGGATTCCTAGAGGAGAGCCTTTTTTACTGAACCCCTAAAGATTTTCAAGACTTTAAGGCACAGTTCCCAAAATAACATGGAAACTATTTCAGCCATGTAACCCAAACTCATAAATTTTGGAAACCACATACTACAGAATATAATTAACTGGATCTAAATTACAATTCAAAGTATTTCTGTTGTATTAAATATACTAATATATAAATAACACACATAAATCTTTACTTTCATCTCTTGGTTTATTTTATGGGTTTTTTCCTGTTATAGCCATATGACGCAACTCAATGACTGCTAAATTTTCAGGTTGCAGTTGTCTCAGATAATAAGAATATTTGGAAGAATAGACTGTGTAGTAATTATTAGAACTGAGAGAGTCAAGCATTTTCAAATTTTGCCCATGGTAGCAAAATTCTAGACCTAGTAAGACAGGCAAGTAGATATTACTAAATGAAAGGAAATACTGTAGCTCTCCTTTAGGAGAAAAGTTAAATGTCTTTCCAAAGATTTCCAGGATGTATATAACATTTTCAGTGACTGAGAAAGAGAAACTGACCAAAATCAGTGCAGCTAGATCTTTACACATAATACTTCTTAAAAGATTGAGAACTGAAAGCTTATTTATTTTCATGTGGTCTCTGTATAATTTAGATTAAAAAAAAGATCAATGCATCTTTCCTCCTATGCAACATTTGGGTTTGGGCTTCTTTGCATTAGGCTATGACTCCCTCCTATACCAATACAGCAACTGTGTTCTTTGTCTTCAATGGCAAAATTTTGCATCCCTTGTATGTTGAAAAACTCTGGGGCATTGCTTATACATCTAGGTTGTGTGCTCATGCCTGTTCTGCAATTTTTTCCTTAGGTTGCCGGCAGTGTAACAAATTATTTTTCTCCGTGAATGGCATACCTATTACAAGGAAATACAACCTCCTGAGCTTCCTTTCCTTCTTTATGTTTGATGACAATCTTATCCAGGAACCATCCATTGCCTGTGTTGAAATGACAAAAGTTTATCATGTGAAATAATGCAATTTTTTTTTTTAAATAAATTTAAAAGAAAAAGGCCCAGATTATCTTTTTCCAGCAGAAACACAGGTCATATTAAGACAGAGCTCAGCTAAATAGATAAGATATATTGACAGAATGAAAGCTTTATGTATTGGCTTTGTGTGGCAAGGTTTTGATAGTGGGGGTGGTTTACAGGGGTGGCTTCTGTAAGAAACTACTGGAAGCTTCCCCTGTGTTCAAGAGAGAGCCAATACCAGCCGGCTCTAAGACGGACCCGCCGCCGGCCAAGGCCGAGTCAATCAGCGATAGTGGTAACGCCTCTGTGATAACATTTTTAAGAAGGAAAAGAGTTGGGACAGACGGAAACGGCAGCCGGAGAGAGGAGTGAGAACATGTAAGAGAAACAACCCTGCGGACACCAAGGTCAGTGAAGAAGGACGGGAGGAGATGCTCCAGGCGCCGGAGCAGAGATTCCCCTGCAGCCCGTGGGGAAGACCATGGTGAGGCAGGCTGTCCCCCTGCAGCCCAGGGAGGTCCACAGTGGAGCAGATATCCACCTGCAGCCCGGGGAGGACCCCACGCCGGAGCAGGTGGGTGCCCGAAGGAGGCTGTGACCCTGTGGGAACCCTGCGCTGAAGCAGGTTCCTGGCAGGACCTGTGGATCTGTGGAGAGACGAGCCCACAGAGCAGGTTTTCTGGCAGGACTTGTGACCCCGTGGGGGACCCACGCTGGAGCAGTGTGCTCCTGAAGGACTGCATGCCATGGAAAGGACCCATGCTGGAGCAGTTCGTGAAGAACTGCAGCCCGTGGGGAGGACCCATGTTGGAGAAGTTCGTGGAGGACTGTCTCCCATGGGAGGGACCCCATGTTGGAGCATGGGAAGAGTGTGATGAGCCCTCCCCCTGAGGAGGATGAAGCGGCAGAAAATAACGTGTGATGAACCGACCATAAACCCCATTCCCCGTCCCCCTGTGCCGCTGGGGTGGGGGGGGTGGTAGAGAATCCAGGAGTGAAGTTTTGCCCAGGAAGAAGGGAGGGGTGGAGGGAAGGTGTTCTGAGATTTGGTTTTATTTCTCATTACCCTACTCTGGTTGATTTGTAATAAATTGAGTTAATTTTCCCCAAGCTGAGTCTGTTTTGCCCATGACGGTAATTGGTGAGTGATCTCTCCTGTCCTTATCTCGACCCACAAGCTCTTTGTTATATTTTCTATATATAATAGAAATGTATTAAATTATGTGGGACCTGAGCATGACACAAATGGTATGGGAATAAGGGGTGGAGATTGTATTGGGTCTGGCTGAGATGGAGTTAATTCTCCCCATAGCAGCCCTCGTAGTGCTGTGCTCTGCATTGGTAGCTAGAAAGGTGTTGATAGCACACCAGTGTTTTGGCTACAGCTGAGCAGCGCTGGCACAGCATCAAGGCTGGCTCTCCAACATTTTTGCCCCCCCCCCTCAATGGCAGGCTGGGGCTGGGCAAGATCTTGGGAGGGGACATAAGCAGGACAGCTGACCTGAACTAACCAAACAGATATTCCATACCATATGACATCAGCTCAGATACAAAAGCTAAGTAAAGGGAGACAGAAGGGGGGCATTTTGGTCTTCCGGAGCAACCACTACGCGTACTGAAGCCCTGCTTCCCGGGAAGTGGCCGGACATCACCTGCTGATGGGAAGTGGAGAATAACATCATTTGTTTTTCTTTGCTTTTGCACACGACCTTTGCTTTCACTTTATTAAACTGTCCTTATCTTGACCCACAAGCCTTTTGTTATATTTTCTCCCCCCTGTCCAGCTGGGAAGGGGGAGTGATAGAGCGGCTTTGGTGGGCACCTGGCACCCAGCCAGGGTCAACCCACCACACTTTATTATTCTCTGTCTCTCACAAGAGGTACAATGTTAATTCTTCTCTACCTTGGTCTATTTTAGTTTTAAGAAGGGTGGGGGGTTTTGCTTGGAGGCAAGTATATGCATACGTCTGTGAACTGCCAACACCGTTCACATCCCAGCTTATGTCCTCTGGTTCCTTGTGATCAGGCACAAGGACGTCGGGACAAATCTGTTTATGCAGTTAACTGAGATCTGTGTGAAAGCTGGAAATTTTGGTCCCCTGTGAGTGAAGTTGTGATTGCATATATAAAAGCATTAATTAACAAATCATTAAGACTACTGCGCTCATTTGCAAATGGAGTGGGGCTGCAGCCTTGGAGGGCCTTTCTATGTCTAGGTTCCAGTAGCTGGGAAAACTGAGGATCCAAGGATCCAAGGGCAGCAACTAGATAGACTGAGTGTCTAAGGCCAGCTACTGGAGGCCTTAAACATCCATACTGTGTATATGTTTGCCATTGATGGACTGTCATTCTGATCAGCTGGAAAGGGTAACAGGATAAGGCCATTGGTGCCGTCTGTGTTGATCTGCATGGCTGGCCATGTGCATACTTTTATGTGTTTTATAAATGTGTTTGTGCGTTTGCCTACTGGGAACACATACTCAGCCTTGCTACTAGTTGGACTAGCAGGCATGGAGCTGTGCAGCCTCACTTCTGTTGGGCAACTGAATTCATCTTCTCCCTAACAGCAGTAACCACTGCCACATCCATGCTGATCTCTTAGATCACTTCCGATAACCATCCTAGTAACTGATACAGTTCTCCTGCAAAGCCCTTTTCAAATATCCTGTTCTCACTGCGTCGGCACCACTCACAACTTGTCATATTGCTTACAAGGTTTTGCATGACTCACACCATTATTTATCAGCACATTGTAGCAAAACAGCATGAGGGATGTTTTGGTCAGAAGCAGACAACTGTCCTATTTATTCTCACGCTCTGCCTTCCTGGCTACATCTGAGTCTGGAAGTCCCTAGAAGGCAGCAGTCTCTGTCCCGTAAGGAGGGCTTGCCCAGGCAGTGCATGGAGCAGAATGGCATTTCCCCTACAAGACTTCAGGCCCAGGGCACATTAGGACCCTCTGCAAGCTTCTTCTGTCACCCTTCTATACCTCTTTCATTGGAAAGAGCCTACTAGCCTGGCCAAGATTCACCAGCGATCAGGCAGGTCACTTTGAAACAGGCCAAATAAGATGAAAGGAGCTGCTCGTGTAAATGTACAGGTATGCATGGAAAGCTTCTATGGAAGACAAAGTTCTTTCAGCAGATAAGACACATCATCTAGTGACTCACACCTGACCAATCCCAAAACCTTGCTGTCTATGACAAAATTCATTTTCTCCCCTCATTCACAGTGGCTGTGGGAGAAGATCTATGCCCTGCAGTCTAGGAGCCCCAAGGAAAGTATATGTTCCACAATCCTTTCAAGACAGTCTCCAAATCAAGACTAAAGACCTTCAGCCCTATCACTCAGACGAGTGATATGATTAGAAAAAAGGGCAGCCCCACTTCTAAAGGAACCCTCTTTCCTCCCTCTCAACCCCTAAAAGACTGGGTCTCTAGACGGCACCTCTCCTGACTCATCATCCTTTTCCAGCTCTCAACCCCTCTGGTCACCTCAGTTCAAAAGAGGTCTGTGAGATCTGAGTACAATGAACAATAATCTTAATTACTGAGGCATAAATTTTGTTATAGACAGAATTCAATCCATTGTCCTGTTCAGACAATCCTCCAAAACCACAGATTTTGAACTCCATTGTCAAAGAACATCTTAAGATAGCTGAGTCTGGTTTTAAATTTGTAATGCTGATCCTGCAAGAAGACTTTTCTGCCTATTAAAGGAGAGCTAAGGGAAGAGAGTATGGTATGGTGACCTAGGGCATAGCGTGAAGGTAGGCTCCATCACACTGCCTTCTGTGTTATGTCTTGGCCTACTAGGATGTGAAACTCTCAGGTGTACAATCATCCCTATTGCTGAAGGCAGCAAACTCTAGAGAACTACAAAGATACAAGACTCAGGTTTACACCCCATACCAAGGCTGCACTAATAAAGCCACTTCTGTAACAGTCACAAGTCTGCTCAGAGCCTTAGACAGTACAGTCAGCAAGATGGGTGTTGCTTGAGGCCATTTCAGAACAGATAAGGGTAAAACTGCTGTTATAATCCGGTATCAGTGTGGCCCTGAACTGTTTTAAAAATCCTTCTTTCACTTAGCTTCTTCTTAGCTACTAATCTGCAAACATACTTGCTGTATTTACATCCTCAGAGCTTTTAAATGCTAGCTTTCTCTTAATTTGTTTCATTCCAGAGATGCACACCTCAAGAAAAGATTTTCTCATCACAAAATTCTCTCTTCTGAAAAACCTACAAGCTGAATGCAATGTCACTCACTGGAGCAGCTCCACATTGACTTGCGTAGATTAAATAAATAACCAAATCTACCATTGCCCAAAGCAGCAAGGACATTATGCTATAGCTACTCAAAATTTGTTCAGTAGTAAAGCAGGTGTTGAATATCTTTAATTCTATTCTGGCCAGTCTTCAGTCTTTTTCTGATGAAGGATTGTTTTACCTATGTGAGCAACGCTTTCATGAGTTTTCTATATGCAAATCAATAGTGCTTTCTTATAAATAAACTTGAAAACAAAAAGTGGAATGACAGTATTTGACATTAAACTCATGGTTTTTTTGCTGCCCATTCCCACTGTCTTTCACCATCCCACCACAGTGATCAATCTGCAGGAAGACTTTTTATCACTGCAAGACCTTCTGTCACATTTTTTATGAAGGATGCAATATAAATAAAGCACATTGTGTTTAAAAGGGACTTGAAAACAGATTGGTCTCTAGGACGTTAAATCCTACCTGGACCAGCTCCATCATGGCTAATCAGAACTTTCTCCAAGTCTCCCAGTGAGACAGCCTTTATGCAGAAAATATCCATCTGTGGAACCATACAAGGAAAACAATAAAGGTCTTGAACACACCTATTGCTTTGACTATAACAGCACAGAATAGCTTATTTTTTCTCTTTTTTGTTCCTGCAGAATGAATATAGGTGTCTTATATTGGTCCTGGCCAGTCAGTGAGGATTTTTTAAAGCTTTCTAAGGTGAATAACACCTTAAAATCACTCCACAGAAACAGCACTTGATTTCTTTGGCATAACACAGTGATCGGTTGCAAATATTTATTTGGTCATCTCTGTATTATATTTTCTAGCCCTATCTGCCTCACCAAGACTGGAAAATATACTTGGGAATAAGGATTTAGAACTTGATTCTAAAATTTAAAGTGATCTGTTCAGGAGAACAAAAATGTTACCGTTTTATCTGTATGTGCAATATAAATAACCAAGAGAACTCAAGTTTTACTATCCAATGCTCTCAGTAAGTGATTGAACCAGCAGATAAAAATTATTCCTGTGATGTAATTCTCTAATTTTGAATAAAGAAAATAAGTGAGAAAATGGTAAACTGCTTGAATAAAGCTTATAAATAAGATATTTATACTTGAAGAAACAGTTTGCTAGCCATAATTTGCTCTTATTGATCAGAAGTAGCATCATTTTTACTTCACCTGTCCTTGTCGAAATTTTATGTTATTATTCTTAGATCTATGGAGCTTCCTTCTGCCAGCATCTCCTCTTGTCCCAATGAGGTTGATATAAACATTAGAATCTGTTTCAGCACCAGGTTTAGCACCCGTGTATACATGGACCTCATACACCAACACTAGAAGAAGAAAAAGCTTGAGATTACCCTTGTAGTTTGCACATGATTCAAAAGCTTTCCCATCAAAATTTTGCCAGAAGACTGTACTGACTTCCAAGTTTGGAAGTAGCAACAGCTATCCATACATTTATCACTGCCAGGTTCAAATCTTGTAATTCTCTGCACAAAACTATAGAAATACCAAGCTTAGAAAAACACATTATGCTGAGTATAGCTGTGCATTGCTCAGCAAAGCAGCCCATCAAGCAAGTGTTCCCTAGTGCTCCATTTTTTTTCTCTCACTCCCTGTTGACTATTCATGATTTCAAGACCTAATTCGCAAAGTCATTCTTGGCAAGTTATCTGGAGACCACCTAACCTGCCTAGTCATGGTCTCAAACAATAGCTATATTTCACTGATAACAAGGCATTTTCAACCTCCAGATTTGTGCAAACCAGAATTTTCTGAGTGATTAACCTTCATTTCATCTTAAAAGGAGAATAGGAATCATGAATCCTAGTGGATTTAGATTTTCACCTCACATACAGAGGTGGGCAAGCAGATGAATGGGCTCCCTCATCTATAAAAAGCAGACACTCAACTTGTTTTTGAGGCTTTCAACCTTTATCACTAGTGGATGTTAACACTTTTGAAAACAGCTCTCAGTTAAAATATATTTGCAACTTTTTAATGCCTCTCCTTCTAGTCTAAACCAAAGACCTACACACAAAAAATATCGCTTATCTTCAAAGAATTCTGGAATATAATTCAGAGTTACAGCATTAACATATTTTGCACCATGCTAATATTATTTTTATAATTATCCAGATATGCAAACTTCTTTTAAAAAAAATTATTTGTAGTAATCACATACTACTGTATTTAATTTCAGTTTTTCTTATTACAACTTTTTTTAAAAAATTTCCTGTTTACATCTTAATAGCAATTTTTCCATGCAGTGTTTTTCTATTCTAATCACAGCTGGCCATTTCTGCTGCCATGTAGTGGATCACAGAGGAGATTACTGTTTCACTAATGGGTAATTTTAATAGTTCTTGGGAGTGAAGAAAGGTAGTAGAAGCCCTAACAAACACAATTAAACACTACTTTTAAGAAGGAACTAAGATGAAAACAGAAAATGATAACAAAATGCTTGAAACTGGACAATATTCTACAAAAACTAACTAAAATACTATTATTCTTAAACCACCAAATAGTTAGTAGAATCTGACATTTCCATAAATTTTTAATTCACTGGACCCCAAGGCAGATTATAAAACTCAAACATCAAGTCATCCACCATCATTGAAGAATAGCTATTTCTGATTCCCAGTGGAGAAGCTAAACAAGTAGTAAAATAACACTGCCGATACTTAAGGGAAAAAAATAGACCCACATATATTAAAAGATAGGAAAGAAATGTTGATGGATAGACTGTATGCTTAACCAAATTAGGATATTTTTTTTTAATCTGTATAAAATTATCCTGAAATGGCAAAGACAGTGTCTCCAACTCTTTATCACTATTACGACTGTGAGTCAAAATAGGAGTGGTGTCCCTTGATCAGTTTTATTATTTTCTGTAACTCCAAGCATGCATTGAGCTCTCACAGCCATGCATCAGTGTACCAACACAGCCCGTGACATATAATTGATCTCAATAACACACCCCCCCCCTTCAAAAATTTGGCAGAGCCTTGAATCCTAGTTTCAAGGTTTTTAACATAAAAATGTCATGTTAAAACAAATGGTAGTTATGAATGACAAGTAACAAAGATAAATGGACCTGATAATTAGCATAATTGAGCAATATATCCAAATGACATTTTATATCATAACTCTTAGTATAATTATAACTGTGTGCAGATTAGCAGCAGGAGAATATAAAGCAAACAAGAAACTGGCCAAAGGACAGATGATAAGGAGTGACAGCCAACTATGAAAGGAAACGTGCAACAACGCAAAGAGTCACGCTGATCATGAAGGGGCAAAATGAAGGAGAGGGGGCATATTTCCAAAAGACAAGCTAACTATTATATTAATCTGTGACCAGCCATTTGAATAATAGGTCTGAACTACTCATGGAGCAAGATGCTGCAGGTTAGTAAAAGCAGAGACATATCGACATGAAGTCTCCCCCATGCTTTTACGTTCTTACTTACATTCTCAGTTTTGAAAAAGCAAAACATCTGTGGGAGCTAAGGAAAGGATATAGACTGTTTATGTTATGACTGGTATTGGTATCTGTATTACTTACACCTACAAGTACTTTCCATGATCAAAACTGCAACATTTATGTTACTATAAGCACAATTTTAAAGCATATTCAAGGCTTTTTTTAAGAAGCCCTTTAACAATAAATGATTACGAGAAGAAAACACCAACAAGCTCTTTTATTTCTGGAGGGACACCAAACCAAGTGGATTAAGTACAGGACACACCAGAACAGAATAAGAGATAATTATAACACAACACAAAGATATTAACAGATAAATAAATTACAGTTGCTTTTGTAGCACTGTGCATCTCTGTGGTAACTAGAGAGATGATAATGATCTAATCAAATACAGCTTTCTATTGCTACAAGCCTAAGTAAATCAGTCTGAATTAGAAAACATGCACATGTTGAAATGTAAAGAACTGCAAAATATTTTCCATAGCTCCTTGTGTCTATACATTTCTCACCATCTGGAAAACAGTAGGTCTGGCATTTATTTAGGCTACACAATCTGCATTATTTATAAAGGAACCTTCTTAACAAAAAGACCAGTTTGTGCTTTAAATTTTTGTACAAATTAACAATACAGGCTGCTGTATTAGGATAATAAATGGAATGTTCATTTCCCTTAACCTGAATATATGTTACAATGCATTTTATAGGAAATACACAAAAAAATAAGCAACAAAAATATTCTCCAAAACACACTGTACATGCCTACTTAGAACATGTCACTATGGAGAAATGCTTGGACATTCATATAAACATCCACTAAATAGATTGTGAAGGTTAAGGCTTTTCTGTACAAATGGAAACCTAGGCACAGACCAGCTTGAGTGGATGCAATTTTTTCAAACTTTGTCAAGCAGTTCCTCTAGATTGCAGAAGAGTTACAAATGGTGCTAGTGTTAATGGCTCCTGAGCTACAGATTGCTTAAACATAAGAACAAGAAGGATGATGCCACTCGGTAATGGGTAAGACAAGGTGCACCAGTAGTTTGATGAGCACGGGGGCAGATACCACCAAATCTGGAGAGCGAACCTACCAGTCGAATGTATTGCTGAGACAGCAAGACTCACCCTATGTGAAATTTGCCTGTTTGTAGCTTTCTGTATATTGTTCACAAAACAGGGGGTTTTGTGTAGACTGTAGAAAATATGTTCAGCCTCTGGGATGGTGGTTTAATTTCCTTTGAGAAACTGACCTACTCTAAGACCCCCACTGCTGCCACATCTGAAATGGAGACCTGCTTCACTGCAGTAAGAAAAAGCCATCCCAAAACTCTGAGAATTAGAACTCTATGTCCCAATCCTCTATTCTGTAGCAGTAATTTCATTTTACTATATGCTGACTTAGTGAAACTACACCAGCTGAAAACAGGGGTGACAAAGCAGAGAGGTACGCCCATAGGCAAAAAAAGGAAAGAAAAAGCTGAAAATTATAACATAAAACCAACCACTCAACAGAAGTCGGGAAATACCATTTCAGCATTATGAGGGACCTGTTAGACTCACGTCTAAGGCATCTGTCTAATGTGGGGCACATCAAAGTAACAGAAGAAATGCCTTGAAAAACACAATAACTTTGATAAAGGATATAAGAGGATTAATTAATACAGAATAGCAGGAAAAAATCTCAGCTAGCACTCACTAAAAAAGAAAATGACCTTTCAGAAAGTAAGTGATTGAAATCTTCAAACTGCTAACAGGGTAACTTTACATAAGCTCTATAACCAAACAGAAAACTCTGTGACATAAACGCATGGATGAAACTGTTGGAAAAAAGGGAGGTAAAATGTTTTCAGGCAGAGCTGGGGAGCTTCTAAAAGGCTCCATGAGAGACAGACATTAAAGCAGCATAATAACTATGATAAAAAATGACATATCAAAATATATCAAAAATACTATAGGAGTCACTGAGCAGTCAAGTGTACAAGTAGCAAATTTATACTTGCTCAGTCCATAAAAATGTTACTACTGCTACCACTTGAGATGTTATCATGAGGCTTCAGGTGTTTTTTTAAGTCCCACCTCCAGCTTCTGGCATGTATTGATAACATGAGAACATGAATTACCTGGAATAAAGGGGAGAGAGAAAGGAAGTTTTGTTTCTATGGTTGTGAAGAAAAGGTAACCTAAGGGCATACTAAGGGCAACAGAATGCAAGTTAGAGAACCTTTTTTCCGGACTTCTAATTCTGGGCACCTGAATCAGTGTTTCCAATATAGAAGGTTGGTATATTCCCGATCATTCACCAATGCTAGGAGTTAGTTTGGCCCCAATCTGCAATCACAGTATATAATTCTCATTTCCTTCTAAAGAAGTAAGGTACAGAATTCTGTTACTTATGACATTTTCCTTTGGAAAATATAAACGGTAAGCAAGCATTGCAGGTTGCCTTGCATTAAAGACTAAATTAATATTTTGATATGTTTT
This sequence comes from Haliaeetus albicilla, assembly GCF_947461875.1. Classification (NCBI taxonomy): domain Eukaryota; kingdom Metazoa; phylum Chordata; class Aves; order Accipitriformes; family Accipitridae; genus Haliaeetus; species Haliaeetus albicilla. The sequence goes on along the minus strand of NC_091485.1, from coordinate 34,559,379 downwards.
GGGAGAAGAAGAAAATAATCCTAATAGAATTAAAGAAAAATTATTGGTAAGAATAAGATAATGAAAGTTTTCACTGCAGAAATATTGGTCTTTTTCTACTGACTTAGTATAAGCTAGTGTCCTATTGTCAGTTCTTTTCAAAGTAATTCTGCTAAAAGTACAGTCATTATTTTAGAATTCTAGTTAAGAGCAGATTAATTCAAGATAAATATACTTATCACTTATTACTCAAAGTACATTAGGTAAGCTTCCTCTGCATTACAGCTGTCTGAGCCTAACGACACTGGTGTGCCTACCACAGCACATTAGTTTGAATCAAGAAACTGAATCCCCTGGTTGGCCCTCCTTAATTCTTTCCGGTTTGCAGCATGGAGTCATTTTAGAGTAAAAATTAGATTCTTTTTGGATGAAATTAAACCAGAGGATATGTTCCAGGAACACAGTGATAACAATCTTGCCACAAATTGGCAGTCAGTCTGTGGGAAACGACCAGAACAAGCCCAGAGTAACTTTCCCCCTAAACACACATGATGAGGACATTGGACCCTTAGCTCATTGGATTTTTAGCACCACCCCCCTCATTGCGCAAATCCACTCCCATCAGGCTGCTAGTGTAAACAGACAAAATGGCCAAAGAACACAAAACCTAGAGAGATTGTAAATGATACACAACATTAAAATTATCAAACTGTTTCTATTCGGTCCTCCCTTAATGATGGCAATCCAAGATATTAGAAATGATATTACACAGTACCACTCCAGGTTCTGCCTTTCTTCCATATGACATGCCCACTTGAATGAAATAGTCATTTTGGCTTGATTTGTTAAACAGCAAGGTTGAATCTCTGTCACGTGGTTTTATCACTTGGTATTTACTACCCGGGTTGCAGAAAAAATGTTTGGCATTTTGCCATGATGGAAGGGTAGAGATACAGATTGGTGCAGCATTATGGCTAAAAGGGAACAGTTTCTTAATGGCTGATAGTGGTTGAGAGGCACTATCTTCCTCAGAAGTGGTGCATATATTATTTGAGAAGACATAAATACAAAATGAGTATCAGGTGAAGACATTTCAACTAGAATTACAGTTCTCAGACTTTCTAATCTCCACTATTGCTATTTGGAGCAATATTCTAAAAAATATACAGGAATATTCTTCATAATGTATAAGAAAATTGTTAGCTTTGAAAAAACACACTTACTAATCAATTTTACAACAGGAAAGAGAAGCCTGACTTTTTAGCTACGTACTTGGTGCCTCTTGAGTGATTAAACAGGGATACAAATTTTGTAGAGATAGTGCTTGAGTCATTACTATTTGCTTTGGTCATCTTTTGCACTATTTCAGTCAGTGGGCACATTCTAAACTTTCTGTATTTGCCTGCACATTTCTCCAAGTGGAAAAGAAATCTAAGTCTTTTGAGCTGGAATTTTTCCTGCCCCAGCCTCAATATTTGTCTTTTATCTCAATTCAGTACAGTTATTCCTTCGATTATGTGAACAACAACAGGGCAGAATTCCCCATTTATATTCTCATTTGAAGTTTATGTTCACATAAACAGAACGGTAAGAAAATTCAACACTTCTTGTACCATACACCCCTTTAGATCAAAACTTCAGCCATATCTGAAGACAATCCATGTTAGGATGTGTGATAAAGGTCTTCTGCACACTCACAAAGGAGCACAGACAGATATTGGCAGTCCAACTAGCACCCTGCTCTGGCTTCTCCCAGGCCCATCACAGGAGCCATCAGCCCATCTCCACAAGCACAGGGGCAGGTGGGAACCCATATCAAGGACTCAGAGGAAGGGACACCCTCTCCCAGCCCTGCAGAACTGTCCCAGGAGAGTCTCAGTCCCAGTGTCCAGACATGAAACCCATCACAATGTGTCAATTCTGGAGTATCTTTCAGAGTGCTGGGTTTTTCTGCCTAGGGGTGTGGAACGCAATATGGGACAGAGGGGAAGAGCATTTTGGGATTGCACAGGACTTATTATGGGACATTTAGGGGAGAAACCAAAGGCAGGGAAAGAGATGGATCTAGGTGATTTGGGGAGGAACAAGTGTGGGAAAATAGAGAGATCAGGGGATCAAAAGGGCTGGTTAGTATGGTTGGCTGTGTCCTGCACCTGATCGGTGCAGTCTGTCCCACCTTCATATTAATTTGCTTTCTAACTCTGTTACTGGGTGAAGGGCTCTCTGTTCTCTGTGTACGTCTCCATGTGTGGGTATGGGGTCTGAGTGCCAGCAACTGGACTGGGACCCAGCTGGGGTCCGGCATCACAGCAACTGGAGAGACTGGAGGGAGTGAAATTAAGTGGCAGCAAGTGGAGTGGGACCAGGGGTCAGAGACCCATCTCTCTGAGTGCAAGACCACATGAGCAGCTGACTTTTGGAGGGACCACAGGAGTCCCAGCTAGCTGCCAGAGACGCCATGGGGTAACGGTGTCTCTACGGGTGAGACCTGCTGGGGTATATGTGTGTCTCTAAGGGTGAGACAGCTCTGTGTGTGCATGCGTGTGTGTGTGAGGTGGTCTGTACCAGCAGCTGGAGCGGGGTTGCAGCCTCGGGGGCTCATATGTCCAGCTGCCATCAACTGGGGACACTGGCATCCAGGGTCAGTTGCTGAGCAGACATTGTGTGAGCCTAGCTGCCAGAAGCATCCACCTTGTACATATGCATAGACATAAATATTCCCTCCTATTGTGGACATCCACCCTGCTCAGCCAAAGAGGGGAGCGGGATGAGGCTGCTGGTGCTGTCTGTGTGTGGACGACTGCTCTGTGTGCTTGAGTTACCTGTGCTGCTGGCCATGTATATACATGTATATATATGTGGTATATAGGTGTGGTCTCCCTGTGTGTGCTGCCTGGGAACATGTGCTCAGCCTCGCCACTGGTCGGACCTGGGGCCATGCAGCTGCGGCAGCCTCACTACATTGAGCTGCCAGATCTGGTCTGATTCCCCTAACACTCCTGTGTTGTCATGATGTTATAAAGCTAAGTCAAAAGCATTCAGAATAAAGCTTCTATGTTATTTTCATTGAATGACACTTAAGATTTACCCAGTTCAGGATGTGATCACTAATTTCCAATACCTATCCCTTAGAAAATACTTAAACAATTTTTCTTTGATTTTGTGCATCACAACGTAACTAGGGGATGAAACTATATCAGAACAGCAACAAATAAACAATCCAATACTTATAAAGTTTGGTAAACTAAAAATATCTGGAACCGCCAGAAAAAAAGTGAGACTGGGTGGAAGAATCACAGAAAAAAACAGGTTGGAGCAGACCTCCAGGGATCATTCAGTTCAACAGCATACTCAATTCAGGGACAACTTCAAAGACAGATCAGGTGAAGTTTTTTAAATCTCCAGGGCTGGAAAAGCAAAAGAGAAGATGGAATATGAAGAGAAAAAGAAGCCATGGACCTAGAAGCCTTGGAAATGGGGAAAAAAATAAGAAAAGAAGGGAAGACAAAGGCAAACATACATTGGAGGCATAAAAAAACTGAGTTACACATGGAAGTTGAGACTGGTATGATGGAGATACTGAGAAAGAAATGAAAGCATCACTTGAATAGGAGACCAGATTAGTGTCAGTTTTTTAACTGGCTAAGGGACAGCCAGAAAAAGTAAGGGGATTTACCAAGGTGAGAAATTTGGATGAAAAAAAAGCAATTTCAGAGAGGAAGGTAAAGAAAAGCTGACAGAACCAGGAAATAACTTAGGACATTAAGAAATGAAGCTAGAAAAAGGAAAGACAAGGAATCAAAAATCAGCTCCAAGGTTTTGGGTCCTTATTGAGTACATAGTAGAGTTTGGCTGGAGAAAGGGAGAAAAAAGGATAAGAAAAAAATTACCCTTTCTTCTAAGAAAGAAGTTGAGTAATAAAGTAAGTGTTAAAGAACAGCGATAAAAAAAAAATGTCTTCTGAGATTAGTTTATATTTGTTCATTTTGTTTAAAGTTTCCAGCACATCACTTTTATAGTTAAGCAAATTTAGTAGCACTAGAAGATACCACACTGAATTAAAAGTACAGGATACAACTTACTAAATCATATCAGATATTATCATTAAGTAATAAGTAGTACATCATTTGTTCTGCTGGAGAAAGTGACTTGATGTAGTTTGTCCAGTATTTGTAAGCAATTAGCTTTTAAATGGGAAATGCAAATGGATAGTGTTTAATTTGCTTGTTCTTGAGAAACTAAATAGGAAATCCTTGGGAGGCCTTGCTGAGTTTATATTGATGTTCAATTTAAGTGTGCCTAAAATCAATAATTAATTTATAAAACTTACAATTTTGGGAAATTTCCAAATTCTTTCTAATGTATCTTTTCTTACAAACTTGAGATACATATTTTAATAAAGATAATGTTCCTGCAAAAGCAAGGAAAGGTGCAGTAATATAATGATTAAAAAGTAAATAAATGTACTTTTTTAAACATATTCCCAGCCTTTGATAGAACTGACTTGATTTTTCACATACAAGTATGTAAATGGAGTGCACCTACCAGAATATTAGTACTTTTCTATGAATATTTCAGACTGCATACTGCAGATTTGAGTTATTGATGTTGAATTAATTGTTCATACAACTAATTGGCTTCTGCACTATTTGTCTGTTGCACCAGTATACCGTATTTACGTCACTGTAAGAGGTGGCATATGGTAGTGTGGTATACGTTAATGATTATAGGGCCTGGTTGATCCCGCTCAGTCCCAGGTTTTGAAATCTCTTATTGAAGTCACTAAATACTCTGCAGAATAATTAACAAAAAAACAAAAAAAAAAGAGGAGAGGAGAGGGCAAATGTGAGCTGGCACGTGTCTTTCTCAGCATTTTCTGGCCTCTGTAACAGAGATCGGTAGTCCCCTTTGGCCTTAAAACCCATGGAAAACATTCACACATCACCAGTCTTGATGCTTTTTCAGAGAATTATATTCTTTTCATTTGAGGTTTTTCACTTGTTTGATATTTTCTTCTGAAATTATTTGATTGTCACTAAATGCATGATGACCCTTTTTTATGTTAAATCACTGATTCCTTGCAACATTCACTGCTTCAGTTTGAATACAGTTTCCCTGAATGATAGCACCTATCTGTGTAATACTGTGAGACAGTATTGTCTATCAGCTGCATCATTGTCATTCTGTTAATGTAAAGAGAATTCTATTAAAAAAATCCCATCGTGCTAAATGATTACACTGGCTCCTTATTCCTTTGTAGACGCCCAGGAATTTTTAAATAATAACTTTATATGATGGGCTATTTCCCACTTCACTTGAAGAGAACAAAGTGTGTCAAAGCTGTGGTAAACTTTGAAGTACCAAAGTGCCACCCTGCAGCTAACAACTTCTGTATGAATGCTTGTGACTTGAGTCTGATTTGGAAAACCTGTGTATGATGATTCAGATCATGGATTTCTGGTAAAGAATATTTTATGCAGCACAAGAAAGGATGGTATCAGACTTGCTAAAAGGAGCTGGATGTCACACAACTACATACCTCAATAATGCCTTGATTTCCTGCCTGATGTGTTGCTCTAAGGAGCAGTACTTGCCAGTGATTTAGGGTCACTCTGAGACACCAAGAATTTTATAGGGGTAAGATGCCCTGGCCACAGCTATTATTCTGATTTTGTGGAGGAAAGGAGTGGGGTAAAATCATCACTTTCCACTTCTGGGGAACTAGAAAGTATCTGGAAAGGATTGTTCCATGGTTATGCTGGCTTTTGGGCAGTCTGCCCTGGAAGAAGCATGAAAAGCAGTCATATACTCACAGGATATGGCTAGTGAACACATGATCTAAAATACTGAGCACGTACATGGCAAAAGCTCCTTTGCAGGGTTTCTTACTGCCACTTCCCTCCAGGTATCACCTTCACCCTTGTCTTCTGCAAGCCAGCACTCCATGCGGAGACAAATCTCTTCATCAGAAGGAGGGACTACTCTTTCAAGTCTGACTTCCTCCAGGTACCAACTGGGATCATTTCCAGTGTTGTCGTGGCCAATGCGGATTTTATATAGCTGCCCAAGATCTCTGAAATTAATCTGTAATGGCAAAAAAAAAAAAAAAAAAAAAAGAAAACCCAACAGATTTTAATAAGAAATTATAATGTTGTCTTTTAGCAATCCTTCTTACACTGAGCATGCAAGCTAAATCTAGTGAAAGGTGTCCCTGCCCGTGGCAGGGGGATTGGAACTAGATGATCTTTAAGGTCCTTTCCAACCCAAACCATTCTATGATTCTATGAATAATATCAACACTCATTATATTTTATAGTATCAGTACCGATATATATTATTGTAAAAACTGTCCCCCACTTTCAAAAGGGCCACATTTTCAAACAATGGTAGCTTTGGCTCAGCCACACTCATATCCTAAATGTTTGCAAGCAGTTAAACACGATTAGCTTGGTAATCAATACGACCACGAACTTTGCGCATTGCTACAGTTTATTTTTTTGTACAAGCTTAGGACTAAATTCTCTTCTTACCAAAGGCAATGGGAACATTTTCATTAAACCATGCATTAGAAAACTTGGCCTTACTTTTTGAAATTGAAGCTTAACAAAGCTCATATTTTACAACTTGTCTCTAAGCATAAATTGAAATCCAGGTTTATCAGCAAGTTGTTCTTCCTAAAGAGGATGCAAGGACTAAATTTTAATTCCATTGCTAAATAAGCTATGCAAATACTCTTCAGTCCCTAGCATACCTATGATATTTTGAGTGAAGTCAGTATGACCTATTTTCATGTACTTGAGATGTTTAACTAAGTGAAAAGTAAAGTAAGAGTTCCTTGCCTTAAGAAGAGACTGTTCAGTGGAAAGATACTTCAATAAAAGGAAGGAAAAAAATCTATGTAATGACTCCATTTCTCTTTTATATACTGGAATAACCAAATAATGTCACTGTATTCCTGTTGTACAGAAAATATCCTGCAATCTCTTTGAAATAAACTCAGGCTAGCATGAAAATCATTTGGATAAGTCAACACTTCAGAAGAAGCTACACCAAAATCCCAAAGTCTAACACAACCGCTAGAGGCTATGCTTGACAGACAGTTATTAATTTCATATGTAAGGCCATGTCATTAACAGAATTTCAGAGAAATCATGTGCAGCAGCTGGATTCCCAAAAGAAAGTGAAATCATTGACTGCATTAGTTTAAATTCTACAGCATCTGTATATAATGGAGAAATCTTTGGAAGTAGAAGATATTTTTAAATAGTGAGCATACAGCTGGTGAATGTTGCCAAGAATATAACTAATGTACCAGTAGAGTACTCAGGGTCCACCTATGGTGCTTGCGTTTTCCAGATGTCTGAATTCAGCCCATTTGTTAATTGTGACCAACAAACTTGGCACAGCTATGCACTAACTCAAGAATTAGAATACATCACAGGTGCTCACACAGAAACTTAATAGTCTCATGAAAAAGGTGGATGTAACATGTAGGGAGTAGGATTCAAGGCCACACAAAAATCAGCATAATTTTTTCCCACTTCATACTTTCTTTGCTCACAAAAATAAACTGGATAAACAAGTACTGCTCATTGCATGGTGACAGTTAAACACTCTCTTTTCCAAACCATTCAAGCTCTTTTCATCTTGTAGCTAGTCCAATATCAATATTCACTCACTTGACCTTCCTATACAGGCTAATAATGTGCACCAGTCACTAAAATGGATGCCAATTACCTGTTATCAGGCTAGTTAGAGAAAAGAAATGTCACACTGTTGTTACCTGCTAAATTCATGGTACCAACAGACAGCTTTTTTTTTCCACCCTCAAGGACAACAAATGGAAAAATGTTTTAAGAATAACATTAAAGCTCTGCAAGAACTTTTCTTTTACTGTGTGGTTAATTAAATTATGCTAACACCAATTATTTACAGTATCAGGGTGTCAGTTCTTGAAAGTAAGCACAAAACTCCCATGTTAGGACCATGTAACCACTTACATATCTGAGTTTTTTCTGAGTGATCTGCACTTTTCCAAGTCAAACCAGGAGTATTTTACTGGATTTTAAACTTCCCACGGTGCTTAGGTGAGGAGTTAAAACACTGCCTACCAGAGGATGTTAACTAGAATACAGCCCAACATTGGCTGTAAGAAAGCTCAACAAAAGTCAGGCCATGTGAGAAAATTTAAACCCTACTTAACCTTCACCCCATGCATGCACATCATACTAACAGAGTGATGCTGTGGTTGGACAAGTGCACCTTATTCATGAAGAAGTGATGCACAAGAAGAAAGATTATGCAAGTGGGTACATAATAGTGCTTCAAATAGTCTGAAGACACATGAAGATTCATTTAAGAAAAGGTACAGAGTTGTCACCTCAGTCCACAACCTAGGAGTAGGACTGGATCTCTGATTTACTCTGCTTTTGACTGTTGATTCTGTAATAACCGACAGACTATGAACCAGCCTCTGCAATATATGTCTGTCATCTCTTGGTGGATTTACAGCAATATTTATCACTCAGGCATGAAGTCATGAACTCTGGAAAAAAAAATTACATCTAACACTGTCTGCTCTCAACCATGTAGGCTACTGTGAGCACATCAGACTTTGACTTTCTGTATTGCCTTCCTAGGGACTAAAGGATTTTTTTTAATATATTTTCCTGACATAAAGGTCAACAGCCTTCTGGGCTGCAGTAGGAAGAGTGTTGTCAGCAGGTCAAGGGAGGTGATTATTTCCCTCTACTCAGCCCTGACGAGACACATAAGGAGTGCTGTGTCCAATTCTGGGCTCCCCAGTACAAAAGACATGGACATACTGGAAAGAATCCAGTGAGAGGCCATGAAGATGATGAAGGGACTGGAGCATCTCTCACATGAGGAAAGGCTGACAGTGCTGGGACTGTTTAGCTTGGAGAGGAGAAGGCTCAGGGGAAGGTCTTACCAATGTGTATAAATACCTGATGGGAGGGGCTAAAGAAGACAGACCCAGACTCATCTCAGTAGTATCTGGTGAACAGTCAAGAGGCAATGGACACAAGTTGAAATACCATAAATTCCACTTAAATATATGAGAAAAAAAATGGGTGAGAGTGGTCAAACGTTGGAACAGATAACCCAGAGAGGCTGTAGAGCGGGAGATATTCAAAACCTGACTGGACAATGTCCCAAGCAACCTACTCAAGCTGGCCCTGCTTTCAGCAAGGGGCTGGACTAGGAAATCCTCAGTGATCCCCTCTAACCTCAACGAGTCTGTAATCCTGTAGCACTCAGTGCAAAAGCATGACCTTATTGACATAATCATCTCTAGGGTGAGAACCAGATTCAACATTGCTAGTACTAAGAAATCCCTATAATGCACAATGAAAATAATTTTTGCAGGAGATAGAACTGTTAAAGGGCTGCCAAAGAGCTGGCCATATAAAGTAAAGGCCATCAAAAACTTTATCATCTTCTGTTTCAATGCAAGATAAATTGATCTCATCTTGTTTAGCATAAGGTCTGTATGGTATAAAGTGTCTATTTTCTTTATAGAGTTGTACCAAGCCCAAACAAAAAAAAATCATTTTTAAGAGCAAGAGTGAGAGAATAAGCCACACATTAGTCATACCACTCACTTCTGAAAAGTGCTCAGATACTGAGATGATGGGGGGCATATGAATGTGAATAGACTAGAAAATGGCTGAGTGGAAGGCAAGGCAAAAGCATAGATTAGTCAAGGCAGAAACTGAATGTGGGCTCTTGACATGGGAAGATGGGGGAGCTCTTAACAGGGGGAGACCTTTTACAAAGGAAATTAGTGTCACAAAATTTCAGAAAAAAACAGCTGAAGCCTACCAGGGGGGCTAAATGGACAGCATAACCCGGGATAGAGGAGTGACTCAAGACAGACAGACAGGGGGTTTTAATATGTATTCATCTTGGACTTGTGTTGCCATCACATAGGGGAAAAAAGACATTTTCTAGATACATGGCTGAAAGATTAAACCTGAAATTGAGTATGTAAAGTTCCCTCAAGAAACTACCTTAAAAGGGAAAAACATATATATGTATACACAGTCCATACTTCAGTACTCCATAGTGCAGAATTACTGAACAAGTAGCACCATGTTCACTCACTCTCATTTCTTGAAAATGAAATGAATTGTGCTTTTCTCCAAGATAGTTTGTGAGCTCTTTAAGATCATTCTATGTGGTTTTCTTGGAACAAGCTAAGTTTTGCTTCATGCACAGCCAGTAGCTGATGGAGATCATTTTTCATAGTTCTCCCTTTTATCTCAGTAAGGAATGAGGTTCATGTTGTTATCATATACATTTTGTAGAGAGATGGACAGTTTCAAGTGGAATTAAAGCCAGCAGTATGACTGTTTTATGCTGCCTTAAGCGTATCTGACTAAAGCCTGGGTTTCTCTAAGTTTTATTCAACTGTTTCTGGACCTAAATGGCCATTATGGCAAACAGGGACAGTTGGAAAATAGCAGGACACAAGCTATGCCCAGCTTTTAGGCATTGGCAGTCCCATGGTTAAGAGAGTGGATAGCTACATTAGTGCTTGCGGTCACTTTTGCAATCTTCCCACTTGGGAAGATTCTCGCTGAGCTTGTTACAGGCTCTTTTATTTTAACAATGGGAGGAAAAGCATGAAAATGGATTTGTTTCAACCTATTTTTATAACATTTGGTTTTCTCTCACTGCTTCTTATTTTACTTTAGAGATCTCAGTTTTGACTGATGAAAGAATGAATCTGGATTCCAAAGTACAGGAGTGAAAGACACACAGTGAAACACGACAGATACTTGCAGTCCATGGGGCTGATTCTAAAGGAAGGAGTGTCAATTATTAATGCATGGATTATTTAAAATGACTGATAATTTTATTTAAACAGGAGAAAACCAAAATGAAAAACAGATAAACTTCTAAGTGTAACGCCTCCATGGTGCAGCATAAGGCGCATCTGGTGAACACAGTTCTTTACAAACAAGGTACATGTAACTGGAAGGAAAAAGGCTGGTTTTAGTACTGTAACAACCTCATCACAGGAACACTGTTTATTTTTGTTCAAGTATCTCTGCAAGTATTAGTAGGAGCCCTGCTTTTCATCTACCTATATTACTTTCTGGCATTTTGCCCTGATAAGAGTATGGCAATAGTGCAACTGGATAAGGCACCAGCTTTACAAGTTCGAGAAATGGGCTCATGTGGCAAAATTCACACCAGGGATGGATTTCAGTTTCCAGTTCTCCTAAAATATCATGCATACTCCATGTCCCATGCTTGCAAATACAGAACAACTATCTTCCTTACAAAGACAGCCACCAACTACAACAATATAACATAAGGTTAAAGTGAAGATTTTGAAAATTTCTTAAGAAAAAAATCCAGTACTCTTAATAGTTTAATAAAGTGTTATTTAAGACAAACTTGACAACATGTTGAGATCAGTAAGACCAACACTGCCCTAAAGAGATTGCAGAGCTGATAATGAAGCAAACTCACAAAGCAAAGCATGGAAGAATTCTTGTTAAGGAGGTGCTAGGACCTGCCACTCTCACTAAGGCTAGCATACAATATTTTGAAAGGAGATCTACTGAACCAGTTAGTGCTTTTACTGACTTCATTGTTACTAGAAGAGCAGAATTTGTACCTGAATGTATGGAATTATTCTGTATTGAAGTAATAAAAATTGAGAGATTGTAGCTGGCTTTTATGGAAGATAATAGGCTTACAGTCTTCTGCTTAGTTCTCTTTGACACAGAGGGGAATATTGGGCATGATCAAACATTAAAAGAATACTTATAAAAAGAATTTCTTTATCAAACAGTGTGTACGCTCATAAGAGATAATTCGTCATGTTTCAAAGAACGATGATGGAGAATACAGGGCTCTGGAGAATATAATTTACAATACAATTAAAGCTTCAGTGTCTTGAGCAACTCAACATACTGCCAAAATCAGTATTTTTGAAATACTGAGAAATACTCAGGGACTGCGATGACACCAGAGGAAAATGCAGGAAACAGATCACAGTTGTGATGAAAGCTGTAACTTATGGTAGATTGATATCCCTCTATTGGAGGAGGAATGACTCTCAACAGAAAAATTATGCCCTAAAAAATATGCCTGAATAGTAACAGAAGCAGAAAACCATAGCCTAGAAGTAGTTTCTTTGAACATGCAGGAATAATTACAGAGCAGAAAGGGAAATCCATCAAATTTAAATTTCTTTTCTTTCCCATTCCCATTTTGTTCATCCCTGACTTTCCCATCTGGTAGGAAAACTTGTTAAGCCACAAGGGCAAATACAGTGTAGTTTATACACAACTATCTTGTGAGAACCTAGAACCCAAGACTCCAGTCAGAAACAAGAACTCTCCCTATCACACAACAACTGTAAATTACCTTCAATGAATTTCATGTGCCACCCTCAAATGGAAATCTCCAAAGGCAATAGCCTTGTTACAGTCTACCTGCATTACACTGGAGGTTGATCAGTTTTTAATCCAGTTTACACAAACCTTAATCAGAGATAGGCAAAGTTAATGAATTTACCCCGGCTGTATACAGCAGTGCAAGCAACATCAAAATCAAGTTCTAGATGAGCAACAAAATCTCAGGAGTATATAGAGGAGCACCATTTGATTTAGTCAAATTCTAATAACTTTCTTTTTTAATTTTTTTCACATTACCGAATAATCATTATTTACTTTTAGGTATCCAAGTTAGTATGCAGTTAACTGTGCTTTTTATCACACTACTAGTCTTGATTTTTATTAAGATAATCCAGTACAATTTTGTCTCATTCTCTTTTTGTGGGTCATTTCTCTGTCATTTCTTATGATTATATCTGTGAGCAAAGGGATTTTGCAATGAGATGGCACTTTGATTGTTTTTGCGGGACATGATTGTGCTTTATTTTTTCCATTATATTATGCTGAACTCTTGCAGCTCCCTGCATCAGTTAACAATTTCTTAAAAAAAAAAAAAAAAAAAAAAAAAAAAAGGGTTACCTGAAGTTTAAATAGCCTTCAAATATGCAGCACATTTCTACACAAAGGCTGCAAATCAAGAACCACTTAGTCAAGGCTTTCCCCAATGTACTTAACAGATTAAACTAGTGTAATAGAAAGCAATAGGGGCTATCCAATTTTTCTGCAACTCCACAGTTTTTAGCAATATTGATGTTATGACATTGTGCTCTTAATGTTGGAAAACTGCAGAGTTACAAAGTGCTGAAACATTTGGAGAACACAGCTTTCTTCTGGATTAACAAAAATTCAGTTATTTTAATTATCGAGATATTTAAGGGGGAAAACAATGTGGGAAAAGGAAGCAAAATTACTTTACCTGTTCTTTTCTTTCTCTGCCCATTGATCAGCACTGACTGAAAGTTAAGTAACTGGTTTTGAGAAATAATGGATGTACAGTAAACTGGTCAACCTTGAAGCTTTGATGGTGTGGTTAGAATTCATTGAGAAGCCTCCTCAGGAGCCTCTGAAGTTTAAAGGTCTTATCACACATGAATTTAGAAGTTTGATTACACAATTAGATTTTGTAAAATGTTTAAGCTGTACTCCTCAGTCCAGATTCATTGCACTTGAACTGCACCAAAGTGCCATGCCTAGCCTCCAAGACTCTTCCACGCTTTCAGTGGTTTACCACCAAAGAAAAACATCAGGCACGAAGACCTAGGTACAGTGTAGAAGACCTAAACCTGGGTGCTAGTGTGGATAGCAACAGATCATCAATGCTCCTGGACCAGGTATAAGGTCTTGCTTTGATGCTGGGAGGATAAAAATGATGCTTTGAGAAACCTACTGTTCCTTCTAAAGAGAAAGAAAACAAACAAATGATCTTGGTACTTCCCTCAATGAACTGAATAAATGAGTAAGAACCTGTTGTCACACAGCATTAACCAGCTGAGTAAATATCCAAGATGATCATCTAGGCAGAATGATTTGAAAAGGGACACTCAAATTTAGTCTTCAGATAAACACCGATTTCATCTTCCTGTTTTGATATGAGATAATCTTAAACCAGCATTATCTGCAAACTTTAGCCAAGTTACTTTCAACTTAAATAAATGTAAGCGAAAGACCAGCATTAACTTGCCTTTGCAAGAACTTATCTATTTATACTTCAAACTGGAAAACAAAAATTTAAAAAATCAGAGAAACTTCCTGTCCTATCTGCCACTGATTCCCCATCATCTGTTTATTATGCATAAATTATTTCAATCTAAATGACATATCACAGATTTAACGATTGCAACAGGTACGGTCCTGAAGAACTATAGGAACTGGAGGAAACTGGAGTAATTATAGGAACTTTGAGAAGCCCTGGGAAATGTCATGCTTCTGAAGCACCTCTCTGAGGTTTCTCTGAAGAAGAGAGAAATCTCCCCATTTGCTTGGAGAAGTAGGACATCACTAGCCTAAATCACCTGAGTTAACCTACTTGGTGTGATTTGACTCCAGTCCCTAGCCATGCCCCTTTTCCTTCTTACTTTCTCCAAGAAAAGGTTCGCACGACGGTATGCTTCAGTGGAAGTCTGAGGAAGCCCATGGAAGAATTTACAGTGGACACTTCCAAAGATGGATAAGCAGCACAAGCCACAGCCAGGACCATCTTGCTACATCAGTGCAAAGAACAGGCAAAGTTTTTTCTACCTCTGCAAAGAATAACATCTGGTTAAAACTAGCACATCAAGCTGTGCTGGTTTTGGCTGGGACAGAGTTAATTTTCTTCACAGTAGCTTGTATGGGGCTGTGTTTTGGATTTGTGCTGAAAACAGTGTTGATCATTCAGGGGTGTTTTCGCTCCTGCTGAGCAGTGCTGACACAGCGTCAAGGGCTTTTCTGCTTCTCACCCCACCCCACCAGTGAGGAGGCTGGGGGGGCACAAGGGGTTGGGAGGGGACACAGCTGGGACAGCTGACCCCAACAGACCCAAGGGGTATTCCAGACCATATGACATCATGCTCAGCATGTAAAGGTGGGGGAAGGAGGAGGAAGGGGGGGACATTGGGAGTGATGGCGTTTGTCTTCCCAAGTCACCGTTAGGCGTGACGGAGCCCTGCTTTCCTGGAGATGGCTGAACACCTGCCTGCCCATGGGAAGTGGTGAATGAATTCCTTGTTTCGCTTTGCTTGCGTGTGCGGCTTTTGCTTTACCTATTAAACTGTCTTTATCTCAACCCACAAGTTTTCTCACTTTTACTCTTCTGATTCTCTCCCCCACTGAGAAGGAGATGAGCGAGCAGCTGTGTGGGGCTTAGTTACCAGCTGGGGTTACACCACAACACAAGCAAATGCAGGTATGAAGCAGACTCTGAGAGGCATGTCTGCTTGATGCAGGGCTGAATACATTTGCTGATTCAAATCTTACTATCATAAAAGTCAGCCACTCCCTCAGAAATTCTTAATGATCCTTACATATTGCTTTGAGTCCTTTTTATTACCACTGTTATCCAGTTTTGAGAAAAGCTATTTTGCATATGTTTTGAATTCTCCAGTGTTTATATAACAGCCATACTATACCTTAAATGTATCTTCACTGTTGGGATTAAACAGCTGGTGTTTCCCAGATCCCAAAATAATAGGACCAGAAGCTTTGTTTTCTCCATAAGCGTAAAGGGATACTGTTGCTGTTGTGCCAGCTGTTTCAAAATCCCCAGTGACTACAGTAATCTTCCAGTCTCCTTCTGTAAAGTAAAAAATAAAATCCAAATGCTTTTATAACTGTTACTGATATGTAGCAAGTTACTTGAAAGATATAAATAAAAGCATAGTCTGAGCCCAGGGACCGTAACTACCATGCACCCAAAAGGTAATGATGCTGGGAGAGGCAACAGAAGACTGGTTAAACATTACATCATTCAAACTCACCTTAGGCGAGTTGTGTAACTTTAAAGATTTAAGAGGTTTGCAGCGTACTACAGCTGGAAATATGAACACAGAGCCTAGTGAGATTTCTAGTGATAACCCTGTGAGTCATCACGGAAAAATCCCAACTTCCAGAATTTGGATTATGACAACATGTATAACCAAGAAATGCAACAGGAAAAAGTATCAAAGCATCCCCATATAGTACAATTTCCTCTCATTTTATGTTGATGTGACACATCAACAAGAGCTCTATTTGCCTGGATGGAGGCATGACATTGAGATGAGCATGAAAAAAAAGACTTTTGAGAAAATTCTGACACTAGGCAAGGACATTTTAGAAAACCATTTTATATAAAGCTTCCCTGATACTAAAAGGTCATCTCTGCTCCCATGCAATGCACACAAGTTATTTAAATATCTGAAAGCAGCTTAATATAAATCTTATTTTTAAAAAAAGAACAATTCATAATTGGAAAATGCATTTCTACATCTGAAAAGCTGGGATCGCACACTCTCCACCCATCTTTTGATTGCAGCTTTTGCCTGTAAGAAACAAGTTCCACTTAGTGACTTAAACTCATTCTGTGCAAGGCAAACAACAAATGAAATACCAGCCCACAGTCATCTTATAAATAAATGCCACAGTGTACACTGCAATTTTATTAATAGAAAGCTGTCTGGTAATGCCTGCATGAATTAAATCTGTAGTCTGACAGACGTATTTACCTTGGGCCAGCCCCATTATCCTTCAGTAATTTGTCCCACAAAGACTGAACTGGAGCAGGAAGTTTGACCTCCAGTTTTCCAAATTTTTGAGTTCTGACTGACACCTGGTTTTGGAACGTGATAGATTTTTGCATACACATAAATACACAGCTGGGAATTCAGAAACCAGCCATAGCTCATTTAGTCTGATCAATCAAATCTGGCCAGCAGGTCGAGGGAGGTGATTCTCCCCCTGTACTCTGCTCTGGTGAGCCCCCACCTGGAGCGCTGCGTTCAGCTCTGGGGACCCCAGAAGAGGAAAGACATGGACCTGTTGGAGTGCGTCCAGGGGAGGGTGATGAAAATGACCAGAGGGCTGGAACACCTCTCCTGTGAAGAAAGGCTGTTGTTCAGCCTGGAGAAGAGAAGGTTCCAGGGAGACCTTATGGCAGCCTTCCAGTGCTTAAAGGGGGCTTGTAAGAAAGGCAAAGACTTTTTACCAAGGCCTGTAGTGACAGGACAAGGGTGAATGGTTTTAAACAGAAAGAGGGCAGATTTAGATAGGACATAATGAAGGAATTTTTTACGATAAGGGTGGTAAGACACTTGAACATGTTGCCCAGAGAGGTTGTGGATGTTCCATCCCTGGAAGTGTTCAAGGTCAGGTTGGATGGGGCTTTGAGCAACTCGGTCTAGTGAAAGGTGTCCCTGCCCATGGCAGGGGGGGTTGGAACTAGATGATCTTTAAAGATCTCTTCCAACCCAAACCATTCTATGATTCTATAAAGAAAGGGAACCATCCAATTTCCACTAAAAATTGTCAAACTCCAGCTTGTAACAAACTCTTCTGTGCCTTTGAAAATTTGCATCCTCACAGCTTTCTCTGTAGATCCTCTTTCTTAACAAAAGAACCATAGCACCAGGCTACAAAAGGACCAACATCAATGAGAAGGGTGAAAAGCCTCTATATGCTGAATATTGAAACAAAGAGCCTAAGGCAGGGGCTCCCTGCCCCATAGAAGAGCTAATTTACCCAAAAAAGTCAGCCTCTTCAGTTTTCAAACAATATAATATTAATTCCTTGAAGACAAAGTTCCTTTGGACCATTTGGCTGGAAAATAAGGACAATTCAATTTACAAGTGCTTATGAAGAATGGTGCAGACAAAGGATAAAATACAACCCACTACTCCTCCTAAAAATTCAAAAGTCATTCAGAAACAAATATTCATTTTAAAGCAGGCAAAATGTATTTTCTTTTGGACTTGTTCATTGTCTGAATTATTGTACCTCAAGTGTTTTTGATGGCCTTTTCTATTCTATTATCCTCTCCAAGTATTTCATTAAGCAATGCAGTTTTGAAACGATGCAGTTGGTGCTCCTGAGACTGTATATTCTAGCTATCTCAACTCCTGCCTCTAAAGGATAAGTAAACTATTTTGCACACAAGTACAACTCTCCAGGTAAAAAAGGGAACCAAACTTCCCCAAAAACATGATTTTGAGGCTTTTTCTTTTTCTGGAAACAGACAGGACTTCATGTTTGATGCCAGAAATCCTCATTGCATTCCCGCATGCTTCCAAAGAGAAACTGGAAACAATAAGTATTAGAAACATAATTCTCCTCCTCTTTGGCATAAAAACCTGGGGTTTGTTCTGCGGATGTAGAATACCAATAGTTCCTTGATGACTGAAGAGGAATACACATTGAGGAGAAAAGAACACAGAAAAATGTGTAATGAGGTGACTTTCATTTAGCATACATGGCAGAAAGGTACAACCTGACACCAAGCACTTCCCTGGGGACATCAGAAAGAAGTACCTTACCACAGATGACTTTCTAGAAATTTTCTTTTTTTCTTTTCTTTTCTAGAATATTAGAAACAACACAATACACTAGGAAGTTCTATGTCCCAGAAAAAGAATTTTGTTTTTAAAAAAAATATGTTATATAGAATGAAAATTAGATTAGAAAAAGCTCATGGGAAAAAGTAAGTGAACAAAGTCTTCGATCAACCACTCAGCCAGGAATTGGAGCAGTCCCTGTAGGTGAAGGATACACAACTTCAAGTCTCTTTCCCACTATTCAATATTTCAGCAAGTGCCCCAAACAAGACGCTATTTGCTTCGCATGCTTTTGGCCACCTAACTCTGATTGAGACATTTGCAACAAATCCACCTTGCTTTTCCATGAAACAGGTCTGTTTTGACAGAGGGTAAGTTTTGTCAGTGACAAAGCTGACGAGCTCTTCTGGACAGCACAAAGACATCATCTTTCCCACAGGGTCACTGCAAGACCAAGCCCATCTCCACTGAAGATAAGCCAGTTGGATATACACTTGCTTTACTCCTGCTCTTTGTCATCTTTTGTTAGGCTTATGTGGCAATTTTTGTCTGCTGCAACTTTTACTGTATAACCAGACAAGCACAGCTTAAATGACATAGCGTAGAGGATCCAGCTGTAGGTGCAGAAAGGGCTAAGCAGACTGATTTGAACTATGTAAAGGAGGATCTCTAGGTGCTGGCGTTGTGGAAGCGAGCTGTGCAGAAGAGCTAAGGCACAGAGTGGTGAACAGATAGAAGATGAATGCCTTCCGGAAAAGGCATAGAAAGGAAGAAGGGCAGAGAAACTTGTGATTCAAAGTAAAGCTTATAGTAGGGTGGGATTTGAATATAATTTGTAAAATAACTGGGTACAAATTTTATCATTAAAAACTTGCCATAGGGACACTATTTAAAACAAGGTATTTGGGTCTTCGTGGATATCTTGATTGATAAAATAAATTATTTCAAAGTTTCTCCCAACAGCTTCTAAATTATTGTTCAGCCTACAGCACGAAGAACTTCTCACAGCTGAGAAATTGTTGTGTGTTGTTAAGAAATGTAGTTTAACCTGTGCTGGTTGCAAGGCCAGAAAAGTCAAGCTCAACAAATATAAAATCACAGGTAAAACAGAAAATGAAAAACTAGTGGTGAGAACAAAACTATATAGTGCCCAGTAGAAAGAAACATGATTTCAAATGTTAACTATAAAAAATTGAAATTAAGATTAGATCAGGAATGAGTACTAGAAATATATGAATTTTCAAACAGAGAGAAAAAATTAACATTATGGAAAGAAAAATGACATAATAAGAAGAAAACATAACCAAATGATTTATTGTTTAAATTAAAATGTGAAGTTCAGAGTTCACTAAAATGTTCAAATAGTGTGCTGTAATTAATGCTTTAAAATAAATATAAACGGCAACAAATGTGTAAAGCAATTAGTTCTGAAACAGAAACAGTCTTCATTAAAGACAGAAGACTAGAGCAGCATTTACCGTTTGATTCTTCTTCCATTTTCAGCTGTTGATTTAATTGAAATACTGCCAAAAAAAAGAAAAAAGCAGTTAATAAAGGATCTATCTTTTAACATTAAAGAAAAGGTTTGAAAAAAGAGATGAAAATGACATTCTGTGATTCTAGCCAATACAAGAAAACTTTCCTTCTCATTCATTCCCTCATTACTTTCTCACTATCACCTATACCCATTATACAATGCAAATTGTATTATCTCAGAAATATAACAAAGGGAGCTGCAAAATGGTTAATTCTGATATTTAAAGTGTAAATTCAGCCCAGATTTTTTCAGAGGAAAAAATTACAAATTACTGATCTTACTTTCATAAAGTTACAATAAACCTTACCTTGAGGGTACAGCTCAATTTCTGAATGAATTACATCTTGGAACGTAAATGGAAGCCACCTAAGAATAAGAAAGAAAATAAGAAAGCAGGTAGGAATCAATATTTTCTCCACCACATTACCATATAACTCAATGATCCACATCTTATTTTCATACCGAATACATATAACAGCAAAGAGTCTCTACCTCTAAAATTTTAGCATTTGATTTGATAGATGTTAAAATAGACATTATTTGATCGAATGAAAAATTTTATTTGTGCAAATGTAAGAGCTGTGTAAGTCTAAAATATACCTGTGTCAGATTAAGAGACTCATGTGGCATGACTGTACTTATTTGTATAGCTAAACAGAAGAACATGGCACAGAACATATTTTCAGTACTATGGATTGAGTGCTAAGTATCATTTGTATGTATCTATTGCACTATTTCTTAAAATCAAAGTTTAATGTTATAAGCAAAGATGGAACCAAATACTGCTCTTCCTTATTCCTCCTACAAACTGAGGACAGATAGATGAGTCTGAAAAAGTACAAATTAAGGCAAACATTGGTTAGGTTTCTTAGTCATGTTACTCTAGGCTATGGATAATTTTGAAACCTTTTCATTCAGAACACGGATTACCAACTCCTTTAGCTTCCTCCCGCTTGGTAAAAAATCAGCTGGTTTTCTACAGGGAAAAAAAAAAAAATCAGGAAGCTTCTGAGCTGTTGGTTTTTATTTACTCGGTCCACTCCCATCAACTCTCTAGGAATGACCTAAACCATTCAGTCTCCTATGAATCCTGTTGGGAATCCAGTATAAACTGGGCAGGATGAGTCCAGAGCAGCTTTTGAAGGTTCCTTATTTTTTGTCTTGAAAACATTAGCAGGCCAACTCAACTAAGAACTAGTCCCTAAGAAATAAACTTTGTCTTATTAGACAACTACTTATTTTTATCACTTCTGCTAAAACCTGACCACACAGGTATCTTCTGCAATCCTAAATGCTAAAAAGTATCAGCCTGTAACTAACAAATACTGTGTAATTGAAATTGAAATTGTTGTTGGATGTTCAGAAGCTAATATCAGTTTTTTAAGTCGGATAAAATGCTGATGTCTCCTTGGCTAAATGAGAAAAAATACAGCATTTTGTTCATACCCTGTATCATAAAATATCAATGTAAAATAAAGCTGTGAGGCATAAATTAAAGAGATTTCTAAAGAGCAAAAACTTCCCCCCTCCTTGAATAGAGCACAGTGTTTCAGCTTTACATTTTGGCCAACATGGAAGCTACCCCTGACCCCCACCACTGATCTATTTTAACTAACTTAAAAATTTTTCAGTGGCAGTGTTTCCTTGTAGAAAAGTTAGGAATGAAAAAAACCTCTCTCTGTTTCTTCTTGACAGTGTCTGTCACTGACTAATTTTGGCTGATCAACATCTGGCGTTAATTATCACAGAATTAATACAGCAAAGTGCCCTGACATGCATCATTCCTAAACTGTGTTGCCCTGACATGTGTCGTCCCTAAGCCCTGTTACCCACTGGAGGACAGCTATGACACAGAGATGATTTTTCAGGATTGACGTAGGCAGCTGGCCTGATTTCTCTGTCAAACTTCCATTAGGAAATTTTACCTATATTTTTTAGAAAGGTAGCAACCACAGCTAGCAGCAAGAGCTGGTCTGCATCCAAATCTACTCCAGAGAAATCCTCAGTCTTATGCTACTATTTAAAAACCTGTTACGGATTGAAGAAAGATCTCAGTTTTAGAGTTTTACCAAGGTGAGAGGGCATTTTTATTCCTGTTTTGGAGGATGTGACACCAAGAGTTGCAAGAAGCTGTTCAAGATTATGTAAAAAATTCATAAAAATCCAGACAAAATAAGTCGGCACCCTGCATTTATTGAATATTATTAATTAAATATTATTAATACTAGTGCCTTCTCAGATGGTCACATTGTTTCTCTACACTTCCTTCATTTCACTCAAATGATGCACATACCCACGAGAGAGACTGTAAGACTGGAAACTCCAGATGTGGGATTACCATAATATTTTTTCAAACATTCAAAGCACAATGTCTATCAATTGATTTTTAGGATGCTGGTTTAATAACTTAAATGGAAGGACCACAAAATAATTCTGACTTTTGGCATCACATTTGTCTCTCTGGCAACGCTGTTGTTCATAAAGAGAGTGAATGCTACTTCTGGATGGCAAGTCTGTTTTCTTTCCCATTTAGAAATACACTTAATTTAGAATCTTTTTGTGTGCTTTATCTTCCCTTCCTGAATAGGTAAGTCACACTTGTAGCACTGATCCTTGCATGATAAGGCTGCACTGTACAATCTAGTAAAAAAGCCACAATATAAGCATTTAACCTTTGCTATGGACCATACAGCATATTAACTCAAGCAATCTGTTCTGGAACAACACATTTTGTGGATTTTATGAAACTGCAAAATAGTCCAAATTTGCCTTTCCCCGGAAAATTAATATTTAGTACATTGATTGGCATAATACTGTTAGTGACACATATTTAAGAACATTTTTGTAAAAACTACCTTTCACAATTGAAAACATACTCCGAATTGCTCTCAGCTTCTCTGACAATGACTTTATCACAGTACCAATACTGGGACTTGGCACCAGCTTCACAGCGCAACAGCACCTTCTGCAGCTCTCCAAGAGATACAGCTTCCACTTCAAAAGCATTGACCTAGAAGACCGAGGAGACAGCACTCCGCAATTTGCCACCACTAAGTCACTCTGAAAGTTGAAGTATTTTAAAAGCCAATTAACTCTCACAATGTACAGTTTCCCACTGTTTTTAATGACAGCTGGACTGTATTCAAAGTGTTTGGATCTGAAAAGTTAGACATCTTTTGATTGTGTATCAGAGTAAATGAGAAAACACAACTAAAATCAGACTGCAGTAATAATCCCAAATAAATTGGTTTTTCAGCCGTCATCCAGAATGCTGCACACAACCCTTCACTATTGTTTCAATACCTCACCATTTACAATTATTCTTCTCTAGGTAAGAACAAGTTAAAGCCATTATTTCCTTTATTGGTATTTATTTAAAATACAGACTTTCTCATCCTTTTCTCTTTTTGCTCTCACCTCCTCTATTTACATTTTATTCTGCTCTAAGAGACTAAAATCTGACATGCCGCTTTCCCCTTCTTATTCATTTAGGCTTGAGCTTACAGTTGGCAAGTTTGTTTTCATAGGAGCATGAAGCTGATCAGGTGAAAGGTTCAGGCTGGTAATTTTCTGTCACAATAAAAAGCATATAGCTTTCTCTCTCTAAATGTAACGGTCCAGGTCACACTTCTCAGTAAAAGGAAAATAAAGAAAAGAACTGCATTGGAAAATTCATATCTGTAAAGTTCTCAGTCCTTAGTAAATGGCTGAATTGAGATTGACTGTGCAACTTTAGTTCTCCCTTGTGTATATGTAATATATGATCACAAGCTATTCTCTCTGACAGATCCCTTGCCTCAAATTGTGCACAGGCAGGACTGCAGCTTTTTAATACTTCTTTTTATCTTCATTATCTTGATGACTCTATGCATTATTTACCACAACCACCCAAACAGTTCAGTGAAGCAGAACTGATTTCCCCAGTGACTTCACTTTTGCACTTTTTCCATAGTACCCCAGTTTTCGGCAAACGCTGAAATCTATTTTTCAAAAGGCCCTCTGCATAATATTTCATTTTACCTATATAGTTAAAGTACAGAGATTATTGTCAAAAGCTGTCAAGATGCAAAGTAGTATGGTTGCTCAACTGAGAAACAGAGGGGTTAATTTATCAGCATATTTAGCATTTCAAAGAGTTTACTATGTCCAGAGCAGAATTCTCTTTGAACAAACCTCAGTTACAGCTATGGTTGCTCAGTAAAGTTAAACTGGTTATGCATACAAAAGCATACAGAATACATTTTTGTATGCATACAAAAACAGAAGCATACAAAAAGCGTTCACCCAGGGAAGCTTTACTTTAAGTGATTTGCCCAATATCATGTACCATATCCGGGGCAGGAATTAAATGAACTTTTTCAAGTCAACATTCAACTGCTTTTGTCATAAAATGATATATGCCAGGCCCTGCACTGCTGCTGCATACAATCCACTGTCTCAGTCACCCATTTCCATAAAAAAGTGCACTTTGAGCCACCACCCTTAACCCCTGTATAAATGATATGCTGAATTTACTATCAGTTTGGCTAGAATAATTCCCCTGGAAAACTCCACTTAAATTCTGAATTTCAGTTGGAATAGAACTTTATGTCTAATACATTAGTAACGGTATAAAACATATATTTTAAAATAGTATAGATACCTCTGAAGTTTCCCAGTGGGTTATTTTTATGCTTAGCATTTTAGATACTGCTTTTTATTTTGTGATGAAGTATTCCCCTAACAGCTTGATACCATTTGTTAGACATACAAGTGTTAGTTCTCAATAGCTCACAAAGGAAGAAACAGGCTTAATAGAAGGTCATAAGAAGGCTAATGGCAGAGCTAAGATTAAATTCAGTAGTTCCTGAAATTCAGCCATACATTACCACAGAAAATCAGGATGACGTATACTTTACTTACGGAGGGGATTGGAGGTAATTGAAAGAAAAATTCATTTAAATCTGCCCTGCATTAATCACAATATTGTACTATTATACATTAAAAGAAATACATAACTAACAGTCCTACTAAGATCTGGAATCATGGAATGATTTCTGTGCAATGCTTTGGAATCAGCTGTACTCATTAAAACTTGACAGAATATGTTTTGTATTCACAGACAGCTCTTCTCATCATCCTATGGGGGGTCTTCGTATCATTTTTCTCCCCCTTTTCCTACCTGTGTTTTTACTCATTCTAGTTATTCCTGGATTAGTGTAAAATTATTTTCCTTAGTTCTTAAAAATTATTTTTCCAAATCTCTGTGATCTTTTTATTAGGAACCTGTTAAAACCAGTAAAAGTTACTTAGTTAGATTTATACAGCTAAGCAAGTCATTTTTTAGACTTACCATTCCTCTCTGAAATGTCACTGGTATACCAGATTTATGCAGAAGTCTTAGACCAGAATCTCCTCTTTTTCCATAGATACACAGATAAACTTCAGAATCTGTATCAGCTTGCTCCAAGTCACCAGTGTAGACATAAACATGGTATAAAACAACTTCCAAAAATAACCAAAAGAAGAAAATACATATATAATCACAAATCATTCTACTCACCACTCTAGCTTAATGGAAACAATGCTAGAACATTTGATTTGCAATTAATTTGCTGGAATATATTCTCCAGAAATCAGTCTAACTATCTGTTTTTAAGATTGCTAAGACCACATGTATGAATATACAGCAGATGTAATAAAATGCAGATGACATTAATACTGAAAACCAGGTAACTGATATACATGTAACTGTGCAACTGAAGTACACACATACTTGGATAGATAGGCTTTCCAGCTTCCACTGCTGGAAGTTCACAGAGAAAATCTCTATCATCATGAGTCTTTGACAACCATGTGTTTGCTGGAAAATTCAGTGTTTTCTTGCTCTTTAGATGTTGCAGTGTCACCTAGAGAAGAAGCAATTCCAACTATGACTCAGTTCACTCTTTCCAGTGCTTTGCTTCTCAAAAGCAAAACCTATTTTTCTGCATCTTCTATCTCAGAAAACAATAACATGATGAGTAAATATGACATATAAAACTGCAGTATGAAAACATTTTTATTTTGGCCACTACTTTGCAACTTGACTCCTCGCTAGAAAGGATCTTTATTCACACCTGTGGTATTGCAGCTGAAACTGCCAGCCTCTATTCTTTGAATATGCCTTGGACTTTAAAATTATCTTATTCCTGGAACAAAAAAAGTCTGTAGTTGAAATTTCCTTTTTTTGCCGTAAGAAATGTCACCAATTCTGATTTCTGTTAGTGAACCACCTCTATGTAACATTATTTGGAGTACTGAAGACTGAAAACTTTCTGGTAAGTGAGGTTAGGTGAGACTGAGCTTTTGGAAGATGTGGAAAGATTGACACATTTTTATATTAAAATGAAAACAGGATGAAACTCATCATCTATATCCTTCTGAACTTTGGCAAGGAGAGGATGTGTTGAAATCTTAAATCAATTTGTATTATATTTGGCTTTTCTGCAGAACAAAAGACAGCCTGGATACCAGTGCCCTCTATTTATTCCTCTGAAGACAGAATTCAAATTCTCAAGCTATTTGCCACTGTACCTTATGATATCTGTCTTACTTGTGTCCTATAACTAAAGCAGTTTTTCCTCTCTTTTATGGGAGCTGTTTTTTTCTTGGTCTTTGTCCTGGTTTCAGCTGGGATAGAGTTAACTGTCTTCCTAGTAGCTGGTACAGTGCTATGTTTTGGGTTCAGTATGACAAGAATGTTGATAACACACTGATGTTTTCAGTTGTTGCTCAGTAGTGTTTAGACTAATTTCAAGGGTTTTTCAGCTTCTCATGCCCAGCCAGAGAGAAAGCTGGAGGGGCACCAGAAGTTGGCACGGGACAGAGCCAGGGCACCTGACCCAAACTGGCCAACAGTGTATTCCATACCATGGGACGTCACATCTAGTGTATATAAACTGGTGGGAGTGGGGCTGGAGAGAATCCCCATTTGGGAACTAACTGGGCATTGGTCAGCGAGTGGTGAGCAATCGCACTGTGCATCACTTGTATGTTCCAATCCTTTTATTATTATTGTTGTTGTTGTCATTTTAATATTGTTATTATTATCATTATTAGTTTCTTCCTTTCTGTTCTATTCAACTGTTCTTATCTCAACCCATGAGCTTTACCTTTTTCCCTCTGACTCTCTCCCCCATCACCCTGGGTGGGGGGGAGTGAGTGAGCGGCTGCCTGGTGCTTAGTTGCTGGCTGGGGTTAAACCACGACAGTCTTGAATTACAGCAATGCTTACAACAGCTTTTCCATAGGCCTTCACTAGCAAAAGGAAATCAGTGCCAAAAAATTGTCTTTCTGCAGTTGTGTTTCGAATGGGCGTATAGTATGCACAAGCCTTGCAAACAAAATTATGAAAACAAGTATTCACATTCAAATTCTAACACTTAGGAAATTAGGACAATATATGCTTTTATCTCACTTTTCCAATAAAATATTATTTTAAGTAAAACAAACACTTCTTTTAACACCAAAGTATGTATTTATTCTAACATTAAATTAACTTCTGCAGCAGTCATTCCTAATCTCTCATGTTTATTGGCAGAGCTCCCCCTGCTGATTCATAACAATCGCAAATATTAACTGCTTTGTCAGAAAAACACAGCTTTCAACCTCATTTATTTCTTTCTGTGAAAAGAAACATTTGAAATCCCAGGGTTAACCTATGAAATTTGGACCAAAATGTTAAAAAAATATTTTGTAACCACCAGAATGGAAAATAAGATTCTTGCAACCATTTGAGCAACTGAAATATTTATACTTCCATTCGGTTTTGGTACAGTCACAGTTAAGGGCTTTGGGTTAATGTCAAAATCTGTTATTACTGTGTAATTCTGGTTGTCTAAACCAGGTTTTTTAAGATGAATTAAAAGCTGAAGGATAACCTTGTGTCTTTTACAGATTCAAAATAATAAGAAACAGAAGACAAATACTTATGTGCAATTTTGAAATAAATCTTACATGGGGATCAGTGTTAGCAAGAATTTAGTATGAGTTTAATCTGGTGAACATCCCTAAATATCATGACAAAAATAGAGTCAAAACAGAAGCAGAAAAGAAAAATTCATTCACCAAAATGAAAAAAAAAAAAAAACCAGTTTCTTCTCCCCTGAAAATGGTCTCAATTGTGAGCTATATTTGGGCCAATTAGGACTAGCCTACTCTTAAGCAAAATTTGTTCATTCTTCACATGTACTTGCTATGGGATAATTGTTTCTCCATCATTTTTAATTTCTCATAGCTGGAATTTATAGCTAGAATCTTCCTAACACACACTGAAGAGTACAGGCAAGCTTTCAGAAAGCAAAACTTGGTAGAACCCATCCATATACTAAAATTGTATCTATGAAATACATGAATTAGGAATAATTGCAAAATAATGCCACATATTTCCAGCTCTCAGGAGATTAACTGTATGAGTGCTTTTGTCATCTCTAAAGCAACCTAAGAAGACAAAATAATAAGAATCTATCACAATCAGCATTTTTTATTTATGAAGCTGTGGCTTCATGAAAAGATGGGCTTTTAGTTCATATAAAAATTATTAAAGCAGAAAAAAACACCATAAAAAATCTCACCCTTTGTAAGTTCCACTCTGATTGTTCATTCAGTAACTCATCGAGTTCAATTCTTATCTTGTAGATATTCCCAATGTTTTTTATTTTAACCTGAATAAAGCCAGAACAATAAAACATATAACTACAGACAAAAAATATATATAATGTATACTTTAAACTTGTGCGATAGAGGCTGCATGCTGATTAAGTAAGCCCATGCCTTGCAAACTAAAACTGTATCCAATTCATGATTAAAAGATATTTCAGTCTCAGGCTCCCATTCATATGGTAGAAGCAGTATCCTAATTGCAAGCACAGGGCTATGAATTTTATGCTTAAAACTGTTAGAGCCTTCAGGACATCTTGGGAAAAAAAAAAAATCAACCTAAACATTTCCCTTCCCATATTTTTAATCATCACATGTGAAATAACTCAAAATTCCAGTTCTCATTTATGCACATTTTGCCATTCATTCAATTTGGGCTGCATTTCTGGAAAAAATATAGCTACATCACATGGTGGCATGGGGTGGGGAGTGCATGGAGGTAAATAAAACTGCATCTTTATTTTTGCAATTGGCTCCAGACTTCTCTGAACCACTGTAGCATCTGAGTAATGGCACACAACATTTGATTGGCAGATTTTGGATTATAGGATCAGGATTTGACCAGATTATAGCCTAGTAAAACCACAATGCTTGCCGGGGAAATGATTTGGCACATACTTGAACTCTTCAAAGTTTGAAAAGTAAAAAACGTTGGTGAGGGCTATTCATGAGAGAAATGTGGAATACAAAATTAAATCCACTAAACAGGTCACAAATCTTTCATAATGCAGCACAGCAACATGACCATAAACCCTAGTATGTCAAAGTGAAGAACATAAAACTTTTGGATACCTTAAAGAATAAGCTCTCAAAAGCTGGCAGAACATCTGCAAAACTTTGAAAATGACTGATACTATCTTCATTTTCTGACTAAGATTTGCATTCATTTGCACTTTCAAGCATTATATGTGCTCTTACTTATGAAATCTACTCTATGCAACCTTATCCTATCCCACTTATCTGGGGTTTATTTGAAGTTTAACCATTATTTAAAGTGGGCATAAATCATTTTAGATAATTTGTAATGTACTGCTAAGAAAGGAAAATCATATTATTTCTCAAATAATAATTCTATTAATAAAATGTTGGTAACAGCCTATTCCACTCCATCATTTACATCCAAAAAAGCTATTTACACTGTACAAAAATTATTTTCTTTTCATTCTTGTAGAAACACGTACTAGTATACTATCCACTCGTTCTTTACTTTTTTTAATAAAAAGCCTTCTTCTCTTTTCAGAGGCCAGAATTGCCTCGGTTCCTACATAAGCTTTTACCTGTCTCTTTGTGCTTTTGTTTAACAAACTTCTATTACAGTCACAGTGTTACCATGCTTTAGTCAAAGTTTTCTAGAAGCAAACAACTTTTACCCTTGATTTTCCTAACATTGAAATGCACTCAGTAAATCACAATGGTTGTTTGAGAAAGAATCTGGGGAATTCACACCTGTATTTATATTGGTATAGTTGCTACATTGACCTGAATTTCATTAACAAAATAAATGTTAACTCCAGGCTTGCAACACTGGTGTGACAATATGGTTCCTGTCTTTTCCATCAACTTAAGAAAATAGCTTTGTTCTGTGGAGTCAAATTCTGATATCCTTGCTTATGCTGCATAATATTTCTCTCTATAAGTAGTCTTGTTAGAGTTAACTTGGAGACTTCGGGATTAAAGCAGTAGTAAAGTAAGGGCATGTATAGAGCTCGACTGAAAAAACAACTATTGTCATTTCCCACATTTCACAAGCAAACCAACCCATTTCTCGAGTAATATGAGATACTGTCTTCTCATTGACAGAGCTCGTGTTCACTGAATATACACTGCTGTTATGTTGTCTGTTCTAATGAATTCCTCTTTAGACTTTTGGTTAAAAAAAAAAAAGTTGTATGATCATTTCATGTACCAATACAAAACATAAATGTACTGAACTTTGTCAGAATGCAAAGAGTGACTTCTGCCTAAAACAAGCGGAGGTCTCCTAGAAGCCACCCTCTGGTATCCTTCTTGATTTTTCTCATTCACAGTCTTAGAGAGGATCAAACAGACAATGACTACTCACATGGGTGAGGTAAGAGAGGGAAAGCCACATATGAATAGTTTTCATTTCTCAAGATAATTCTACTCAAACTATAGTTTTTCATAGTTGTGCATACTGCTGATAAAGTGAAAGGTTAAAGAAAACTGACTTCAAATTGCCTGATTATTATAGGCTTTCAGAAGCTGTTTTCTTCCTAGAACTTCCAGCCCAACCTATGATTGATTACTTTTAAAAATAAAATTTATTATTTTCTGCTTTACAAAATATCAGTGAAACCATATTAAGCTCAAAGATGTAAATGATAAAAAGATGTAATTTTTTTTTTAAGTAAGTCTTGCATTCTTATCCTCATTTCAAGACTTATCCTGCTAAACAAGTACTGGATAAAGTTTAAAGGTAAAAGAAAAAGAGCGAGCTCTTACTCATAGGCTTTTTCTTTGTGTATTTATGTACCATAGACTAAAGAGTGAAAAGCACTTTGGTGACATTTGCTGTTTCATGCCTGAAAGCAATAGTGTCAATGTGATGTAAAGAATCATAGTAGTAGCCCCAGGTGCTGAAAGATTCTGCTCTTTCACAAGATCAATATCCACAGCGCACAGCCATAATGGACAATATCTATTTTAGAGAAGAAAAATTGGTCCATCTCTTAAGAATGTATGGATTAGCATTGCAAACATACCATTACCCAACGTTGCTTATAAATTATTCACTAATTAGGAAAACAGGATTCCCCATGGATCATAATATAATGAACATTACGGTTGGTTATCTTCCTGCTTATGCCCTATTCATAGAGAGTATAATTATTAATATTATTGACAGTAACAATCTTGGTTTGTGCCGAGATTGTATTGGAAGACTTGATGAGTGCAGAAAAAAAATTTGCACAAAATGTGAAAAATATAACTTCTTTAGTTAGTTGAAAAGCAATGTGTTACATGCATCTCAGACAGAAAGATTTAAGTAAAACAGAAGTTTTAGCCCCTTTGGGAATTTCTTCTCAGCCTACCTAGACGTAATTTCCTTATTACAATAGAGGTGGGGTTATTCTTAAATAATAGCAGAACTCTGTGTTTTCATGACATAATAACATGTAGATTTTATTGGGCTTTTAGTCATTCCATAGGTAAAGATTCTGGCATTTCAGCAATTTATAATATGGCAGCTGAAAAAGGTTTTTCTTCTTTAACTGAACCAGTTCCACAGTATACATTTTATAGTATGCTTTGAAAACTGTATGCATGAAGATTTCATTACTAAAGATCCCTAAATGATATACAAGTCTTATATCAGACATGGTTTGTTTAGCAGTGGATAGTTTCTAAAGCTAGTTTCTAATCAATTACCTTAAAGAAATCAATTTACTCCTGCAGTTGTCCCATTTAGGCTACTATATGAGGGAGAGGGGGTTAAAAGAAGGAGCATTTCCTCTGTTGCTAACTATATGCACCAAGCTGATTTAATGCAGAATTCGTAGAGATTAAATAGAGATTTATTGTATGCAGGAAACATAGGAGAAAAACATTTTTTCTTTTTGCATGACAGAATAATCTTTGGAAAGGTACACATTAAAATAATGTTCTTAGCCTTCATTAGCTACCTGAAATTCATCCTCCAGCCTAGGAAGAAACAGCTGCTTTCTGTTGTCCTTGCCAAGACTTATTGGTCCAGATACTCCTCTGTCTCCATATATCCAGAGAATGACATTTGCTTCAGTTCCTGGATTTCCTGTCAGGATTGACACTTTCCATTCATCATCTGAAGGAAGGGGACACTCACCACCTTGGGGATTTCTCATTTCCTCTGTGAAATACAGAACATTAGTGGGAGATGAAAATCGACATGAAACTGCCAGTCGCTGTTGTAACTTCAGCACATAAGGAGACCATAACAGAGAGGGGATTGTATTTTTTCATGGCAAGTGAGATAGTCTGAAAAGATTGATTTATGTTTCTTGTCTAGACTAAAATGTACTGATTAGTTGAGCTACAAGAATCAACTGGAAAAGAACAAGAATCAACTGGAAAAGAATGAGTATCTCTCACATGCACTATCATCATATTATTCTTCATACATATTCTGGTGTAGAGTAAGGATGCCATGATGCAGAACTACGGCCATTAAATCGACATTTCTTGTTCCTTAGCCTGACATTTAGAAACGAGTAGAATTACTTATAAATACTCCTCTAATGCCTGGTGTTGGGACATTATTAGCAGAATCACACAATTTTCATTTCAAATGAAAGAAAATATTAAGGAATTTAACTTTCTTCAAGTTAAATATTAATTACATACTGTAAAATACTCAAAAAAGAGCACAATATATCTTTGCCCAAGAATAGAGTGCCAGCATTTGGGCTAAGGCAGGTTCTGCATGAATGAGACAATAGCAGCACCATACCACTTTATGAATAAATTTCACAGCTTTAACAGCTGAGCAAATATAATTTTGGAAAACATGTCTTTCACTTTAGAATAACACCTAGTGATCTTTCACCTACCCTTAAGAGAAAAATATATATATGTATGCAAAGATGTCAAATGGCACCTCTGCACGAGACATGAAAAAACAGACTCTCTTGGGATGAAGGAATTTAGTTCTGAGTATTCTAATCAAAGTGGAGTTTACAGACATCAGATGTCTGGAACACTACTTTTCAATAATGAGACCATTGACCATGAAGTCCTCTTCAAAAGAGGGAGTCCGTGCCCCCAAGAATTTATAATCTGCTCTGACACAAGAGGCAGATATAAACCCAAAATTTGAAAAGATGAACCAACACATTGTCAATATGCTGTTTCCTGCAGGGATTCCCGAACTGCTCTTCATGAGGCCTTCTCATACAACTGCAAAGAGACTTTTTAATATGCTAACAGTAATGAATACAATCTGTGCAGCAGATTTTCTTTTGTATCCCCCAGCTCATTCTTCATCCATTAAGTAGCTTTCTATGAACCAAGCTTTTGGAGTCCAGAGGCTCCAAACACGTAATGGAATTCACTTACAATTTTGCAGATTTCATAAATAGCTACTGATACGGATTTGTTGAAGAACTCCCAATGCATCACTATATATGTTCCTGCTGTACTACATACCTTGCTGTCAGAACCCTTTGCTTTTTTATTTGCTTGATAAAAATACCTTACTGGCTTTCTCTGGGAGGGAGTTTTTCTCTTCATTTATTAAACTGCCTTTACTTTAAAGGAAAAAAAAAGAAAAGCAAAAAAAACCCCCCAACCTAAAAAAAACCCCAAACCAACAGAAAAACAAGTGATGCAAAAGCAGTCACTCACCACCAACAGAATGATGCCCAGGTAGCCCCCGAGGAATGACTACTTTGGAAAAACTCCTCTCCAGTTTTATTGCTGAGCATGACAATATATGGTATGGAGTATCTCTTTGGTCCATTGGGGTCAGCTTTCCTGGCTGTGTCCCCTCCCAGCCTTTTGCCATTGTCCCCCCCACCTGCTCGCTGGGAGTGCAGAGTGAGAAACAGAGATGGACTCAGTGCTGTGCAAGCACTGCTCAGCAACAGCTAAAACATCGCTGTGTTATCAACGCTGCTTTGGTCACCGGGCTAAACCACAGCAACAGGCAGTGTGCTGTGAAGAAAATTAAGTCCATCCCAGTCAAGACCAGTACAAATAATAAACAAAATAAAGGAATATCTATGACAGAAATTTGCAAAATTTATCTGACTGCGCTTTGTTGCTAGCACTGAAATATAAGTTTGAAGGCGAAGTGGAAAACACTTTTGAATCCTTGAGTCTTGCTTCTTAATAAACTTTTACGAGCAACAAATTCCACATCCTGCTGAAACATCGCTGAAGCAAATTGGGTAAGTGAAGAACGATTGATTCAATACTGAGATATGGTCCTGATCTTCCCTTTAAATTTTCTCAAATGTCACTTTTATGATATTAAATAAATGCTTTTTTTTCTTAAAAGTTGTACTCAAAAGGATATAGTTGCTTGGATCATCAGGTTGCCCTATAGGTTAAATCAACTTGGTAACTAAAGCACGGAACCTGAATTATGATCCACTAGCATTCAGCTCTGAACTGATGTGAAATAATTGCCTGAGGAATTGCAAAGCAATTAGGATCCAGTACAAAGTTCTTTAATAAATAAAGACTAACTTCTGGAATCAGAGGAAATTTCAGCCCTGGTAAAGAGTCTAAAGTTTGGTTAATCTATTTTTAGGAAATTCAAAACTGTAGTAGCATAACTTTTACAGCAGTGCTTCTAACAGGAGTAGTATGACTTTGGAATGGTTATAGTAATTTAGAAATAGTCAATAGTGTCATAATAATCACTGTTTTTATTGTATCCTTCATCACAACTGAAAGCAAGATATTCTGAAAGAAAAAAGGAAATCCACACACCAAAAATAAAGCAAAAGGCAAATATCTTATCTTTACCCAAATAAAAACTTAATTACACTTGTCTTTCAGTGACTGAAATAAGAGAACTATAGCAAAGTAGTTGCTTTTGTATAATAAATATTTTTGAGAACTTGACTATATAACTTTCTGTAACTGTAGTTACCTAGCTCCTCACTTGTAACTGAAAGCTACAGTTCTTTCCAACTATCTAAACCCACATCTTTCTTACACCAAAGAGATGAAAATTTTCACCAAATGCACAGGTATTCAACAAACATAAGGAATCCCAGGCTGCTCCATATGCTTAGCACAAGAATTCCATACTTGGACTATTGCTACCCGAAGCAGGTACTGCAATCTCAAACTACTATCTCTTGAAAACAATTATAATGCCCAAACAATTCACAGGCTTGGAATGCTTTTTGCCTCATAATTTACTGGCTCTCCTTACAAATGGAAATCAGTGGCATTGATTTGCTACGGGCCAAAAATATTCCAGTCTGTAAAGAGGATTTGATGGTTCCCTGCATTAGTCATGGGAGTTTACACACTTCATGACACCATGCTGTAAATCTATTGCAACAAAAATTCATTCTGATAGGCCTGCATGAGAATGAGGAAGCCACAATCCTGCACACAGTTTCATAAAAATAACTTTATTTTTTTATTTTCTTATCCTAAATCTAAAGCAAAATGAAAATTATCTTGTCCCAGAAGAACATGATTGAGTGACACTTTTGAAATGAACCATCAGAAAAATTAATCTCTAGAGCAGAAGCTTGGACAATAAAGTTGATGCAATTTTATTACATCTTTTTGTATCATCATTTCCAATGTAAACCAAATGGAAATGAGATCAGATTTTACTTGTATCTTATTTTCTCTTGTAAGTAAAATATATTAAAAATTAATAGTAACTAGTATAGAAATCATTTATCAGCAATACAATTTGTTAATACCAAACCACAAAGATGTTCTCGACGTCACAGACTGCATTTGTGTCATGGAAGCCAATGACATCTCTCCCTTTGCTTTCACTGGCACACACAGACATGTTTTCACCATTGAAATTTAAACATGATTTGAGAAACACAAGGAACAAGCAAAGAGGAAATCCCCAGTACCATGTCATTTGGAAAATCCCATAAGATTTGTGCATGCTTGCTAGTTGATACATAATATGACACATCTATATTTTCAGCAGGGCTGTTGGTTTTGGCTTGCTTTTGCAACTGGTAACAGAAGAGTAAAAAGGAGTTTAAAAAAACCCCACGATTTTTGGTTTGAGTTTTTTAGTGTTTTCTGCTTCGTTTACTTTATCCCTAGACTTTGTGGTCCTCTAACCATATATATGTTATTTCCCTTCTGTTTTGGGCAGCACATTTGATTGGTCTTGAGTCTATAATGTAGTGTTTTGCATGTATTTTAGCTGACTTGTCTGTGACACTCACTATAGTATCTCCATCCTGTGAGGTCTTAGGTAGAAGCTGGGACCTGCCATCATCCTTGTACAGTAAAAGAAGTTTCTTGAGGAAGAGAACTCACTGCAACAGGAGAACCCCAACTGCTGTAACACAGTTTTCAGTTTAATTAATCCTAAATCAGTTATCATTTGTGAAAACAACAAAAACACAACTACTGGTTAGCAGACACAGACATAAAAAAGATGGCCTGGTCAGCCTAAGGGTTAATCTGCTCTGAGTTTGGATGCTAGGCGTACTGCTGGATTGTACACTCAATACAAACATCACCCTTTTTCGAATGTTAACTGGGAGTGAAAAAAGCAAATTAGTATTTAATGAATATCAGTTTAAAAATAAAGGCTCACCTCTGCATATCAAAAGTCAGTTACCTTTCAAGTATTCCATGTGAAAATATCTTACTAAAGAACATTTTCTTTGAAGGGCAGAGTAACTTTGATATTTCTATTCATTTTGCATAAGCAGAGTCTACATTTATAAATGTGAGAAATACTTCCTACTAAGTGCTATAGACTCTTTGTAACCAATTTCACGGCAGATATTGCTTCTATAAAAGGATCCTTTGTATCCAACCCTAAAAACATCCAGCTTCTTTGAAAACAGGTTTGATGGCTTGTGTATTGTTGCCATGGGTTTCAAGTACAGCATACCTCACCAGTTGCTGACAACCCACGACACTTTGGGAAGGCTTTGTGACATTTTGATACAACATGAAGTCTGATAGATTAGAAAGGGAAAGCAGGTGTTTTGAGCTAAGAATGGAATCAACATTGACAGAAACAATTAATGGTAATTAATAATAACCCACACCTATGCTTTGAATTTAACCAGCATACTTTGGTTCAACTGAATTTATTTAAAATCCTTCCCGATACTTCACATTATACCCTATGAACAAGTATGCCATATTTGATGTCTTGTTCCCATTGCCAGACTTTTCATGTACACTTTGAAATTGCAGTCTGAGGACCAAGCTCAAAACCAAAGCAGCAACCATCTGACTTATTTGCTACATGAATGCCTTTGGGACTACCTCTAGCCGATTAAGCATGTCTCCCATAGTGGAAGCGCTAATATAATCTTGTCTTTAAAGCTCACTCAAGGTAAGAGATATTTTTCCACCGCTTGAATGTGCCTCAGTGTGCTGTGTGGAGCCCAGTAGTTCCCATTTATCCCATCTGCTTTTCATGGCGATGTGACACAATTCAGGCTGTGCGGACAGGGTCCTTGAGTACATTGAAGTAAAAGAGAGGCAGGAAGCAAACATGATCATCTCCACTCCTTAAGACATGTATCATTCCCTGTTTTGTTCAGTTCCTTAGTCACACCTGCTTTGATTACTAAGATGCTGAACATTCCTGTAAAATTTCTGAGTTGGGGAAATAATTGCCTTAGACCATTTATGCAATTTCTGTAGCTAAAGAAGAAAGTGGTTGATTATTCTAGTAAAACACATCTGGTAGACTATCACTCCAGAAGCATGACCAGAACATTGTTTATCTATTCCTACCTGCCTAAATAGAGGTATAAAGCTGGCATGCAATGCACCAAAACCTTACTCTTTCCCCCGGTGAATAAAAAAGCAGAAAACATAAGTGTGAGAGAGAGCGTAAATGAGAAATATTCCATTACTTTCAGTGAGCTTTGGATTGGGCTCTGTATCACATTGATCTCTTCATTTCCACAGAAATAGTTCTTATGATAGATGGCTAGTTACTTAAAAAAAAAAAAAAAGTAATGTGAAATTATTCAACAGTTTCATGCTGATTGTTGCCTTATGAAGAAAACACATTCCAATGCCCTTTTAAAAAACAATAACTGGTAATGTGTTTTATGTTGCATGTATGCATGCATAAGTCAATAGTCTAGAAAAGCTATTCATTGTCCTTCCTGAGGTAAGTCACTGCAAACGTGCATGGAGGGCAGACACAACATAAGGCTATATCACAACTAGTTTGTAAACTGTTGCTTACTTGAGGGTGGAAAAGTTGAAAGGCTTTGAGATACTGGCTTCTGGGCTTTTGCTGGTTGGAGCTGAGGTTCTCTGAAGTCTTTCTTCTCTTGATTGGGTGCTGCAGAAGTTCCCATAGGCTCTTGCCGGCCAACTAAAACAATGAAATGTAAATTCTGTCACCAGCTACAAATAATTTGCTTTTTCTTGCTTAGAAGCTTCCCGTATGTTCAGTGACAAACAGATCTCACAACTGTTCAACAGAGTGGACACCAAAATCTTTTCTCTATGTATTGCACAGCCACTAGCTATTATTAGCTTTTATTGTTGGCAGCATGCCACAAAAAGTGGAAGAAAATCTGGCATACCAATAAAAGCCCCTTTACTGCTTTGAAAATCTAAGTAACCATTTAACATTGATGTATGAATAAAATGACTTGTTAAAATGTAGTTTTCCCCAAGGTAAGTTTCTCTCCTTCCCCCCCCCCCCCCCCCCCCCCGCCATGTTTCCTTTCTTAAGAGTGGGGATGCTGAAATGAAAACAGCTATAGACCATTTCTGATAATATGAAGTGGCAAACAGACAATCTTGGTTGCTCTCATTCATACAGAATACCAGCTCCTTTTATCTTCCTTTTACTGAGTAACAAGGATTCAGGAGAACTCAAGCCTGTAATGAAGTAACATTTATCTTTATTTTAATGGCATCAGTAAGCCCTGCTTTGTTCAGAATTTCCACTGAAAATCCTGCCCTTCCAAAAAGTAACAAAGGAAAATACTTTCCTCATTTCTACAAGGACACAGTGACTGAAATATTCTTGTCACCTTGTAGCCAGTAGGGACTTAATGGTAGGGATGCCACTACAGTGACTTTTATAATGCTTCTGTATATCTCGGTCACAATATACATAGAACAGTTAATAATGAGACTGGTTGTATGTTTTGATACTTTTCCTTTGCTGGTCAGAGCATTCAAAATGACTCTGTTCTGCCTGTGTGTGGCAAAAATCTGACCAAATTCTCAATTTTAAACTGATGGCTAGTTTAGCATTTTCATTAGATGTTTCATTTCTTGGTCTCTGTGACTACGTCCACCAGATAAGAATACAAGTACTATAATTCCACTGTTTTCTTCAGTTATAGTCCAAGTCAGCTGGCTATGTTTGGTAACCAATTGTTCACCAAATTAAAAACTTCATTCTCCTGAAGGAGAAGAGACAAGCAGACAATCCAGTGACGGTGATCCAGAGTGTGCCGAGAGCTAATTTCTGAGTCCTGGCTAGTTGACTAGAACAGGTTAGCTCCCTAGTGAGG
Source organism: Haliaeetus albicilla (assembly GCF_947461875.1). Lineage (NCBI taxonomy): Eukaryota > Metazoa > Chordata > Aves > Accipitriformes > Accipitridae > Haliaeetus > Haliaeetus albicilla. Next base: position 34,519,571 of record NC_091485.1, on the reverse strand, counting down.
GAGCTTTCTGACTGCAATAGCTCTCAAAGCTGACTATGGGACAGAACAATCACATAATCAGTACACTAGTGGGGGAAGTACAATGTATTTCACACCATTAAAAAAGAAACTGAACACTGCCAAGCAGGCCCTCTCTTAAGTCTACTACTTTTGCTGTAAAATTGGGAAAGACTGTGGTATAGCTGACAGCAAGACAACATCTCCCAGGCTTCCATAATCTGTGGCCAGAATGGGGAATAGACCCAGGAAGTCAGCTCCATCTCTAACTTGTCACCTGTTTCGATTCTTGTGTTCAAAAGTTTATTTGTTCAGTAAAGAAATAGATTTCTTCTGCATCATTTATTGTTATAAAAAGAAAGAAATTAAGAAAAATTAACTAACTACATAGGAGAAATTAAGTGTGGGCACGATAAACTTTTCACCTTTAAAATTACTGAAACACAACAAAGGAAATAGTGTCAATCTAGCTTTTACTCTTTTGCTTTGAATTTGTCATTCAGAAACACTAATCACTAAAGCAAACCATAGAATATTAAGAAATTACATACATTTGATGACCTGTGGGTAGAAAAAAATGTTTGTCTCTCCAGTGTTAATGACTGGCTTAGTCTGGCCATCTGGCAGGAGACCAACATATATCCCTTTATTCTGCACTGATTCTAGACTTACAGATCCAGTTTCCAAATTCTTCTCAATTTTAAAGTGACAGTATTCATCACCTGTGCCCTAGGAAATTGAAAACAGAAATGTGAATTCAACAATTGAATTGATGTAGCTAGGCAAGTTGGATGTTTCTTAAGACTTAAATATTACTAACTTCTATTAACATTTCAGATTAAGTTTAGGATCTTCACAATGTCCTACATTATTACACACCCACATCCCCCCACACACACACATACATATCTTGGCCTTGCTTATTCCTTTGCGAACAGAAACACTGATCACATAATTTGAGTAAGTGCGAGATTGCATATGAAAGCATTCTGATTTCTGTTAAGATTTAGACAAAGTCTAGGATATATTCAAAGGAGTTTCCCACTTAACCAACTTACATCTTAATTATTCATTACTGGGTTTTATCACCAGTTTACTTAGACTCGTTACCACTTTAAACCCCTGAACATGTTTGTGCTCTGCCACATTCAAAACAATTATATCAGTTCATATCAGCAAACAGACATAGGATTAGTAAACACTGAGTCTAATGAGTAAATACTAATGTCTCATTCTCTTTCTTGCTCTCAGATGTAAATCTGCAATAGCTAAATGCCTAGCAGGCAGAGAATATTATAGGTACAAAAATCAGAATATTTCAATCATCCCCCAAGCCTAATTTTATTACTAAATATACAGGCTACTGGTGAGGTATTTCAAGAATAAACTCTATGTGGTTGCCTGATGAAAAAAAAAAAAAAATCAGGTTCTTCATTTCAGACAAAACAGAATCATTTGTAAAAGCTAGGATGTCAACATCACTTCAACATCTTCCAAACTCACACCAGTATAACTGAGGTTGTTTAATATAAATTAAATTAGCACAGCAGAAACTTGACAGAGAGTCATCAGCTATCTAGCAACCAATAAATTTTAACTACATCCACATTCTCAATAGTTTAAAAATATAATCAGATCTTTACAATCAAGTGCCAAATAGACATGGCAGCTTCTCTTGCTATATTTTTCTATCTTTCCTTGGGCAAGTGGAGGAGAAGATCTGAAAAATTTTAACTGTCAACAATGTTTTATCCCATTTTTATCCAAACAAGCAAAAGAAAAAAAATCTCTGTTATCACTGACAATTTACTCAAACTATCTGCGGAAAGAAATACAAACAAGAACTGCTTACTGTTCCATTACACTGATCATCTTTGATCTTCAGATACATTCTTGGGTTTCTCACACTTTCAAACATGCAGACTCCAGAGCCAATTTTATGCACCTTCCAGCAGGATTCCTGCTGCTGCTGACCTGCTCCACTGCAGGTCCCATCAGGTCTAAGAGACAGAGCCTGGCAGAGACTTGTGTTGAGCAGAATGATGGCACCATGGTGAAACACACCCTTCAGATCAGAGATAAGAAATCCTTTGTGAATAGCCCAGCTTTTCTCCATATTAAACTTTGCCATTTGTGTTGTTCATACCAATTTATTTTAAGCACTCATTAATGCATTTCCATGTATAAAATGTAAATTAGTAAGTCCCAAGTAATTCAAGTATACCTCCAGCCTTTGAATATTTGCTGCTTTCCGTGCAGAAAACTAACCTGGACAGTGGAATCCTTCCCTAGTCCACAGCTTCCCCACTTTTTATCGTTCAGCAGCACGCGGCACAACATCCAGAGCACAAGGAGTGTGGCAAGATAAGGGGCTTGTTCTCTTTTCACATTAAGTAATTTCCCAGGCAGATCTCCTGTACGTACCCACCTTCCTACTTTTGGAAGGTTTACTAAAAAGTTTAGAGGCGCATTGTTTCTGGGTAACAGCCCACCCTATTTGCATGTACCGGGGGCAGCATCAGCATCGCTCGCCCCAGGAGAGTGGCAAAGGAGAACAAGTCTCCAGTGCCACCCACCTGTTAAACTGTGTTTTCGCTCCACCTCGTGGGAGAGGATCCCTCTTCAGCTCACAATCCTTTGACATTCGATGAGCTACAATCGGCTTTGTAACAGTAAATTTTAGAAGAGTCTTCTAAAGTTCCCTCTGCTCACCTTACCTTGACATGCACAACAAATTCTTTGGAAAGTCCAGCATATCCTGTTGTCTCATCAGCTACTTGTCCTTGAAGATTGAACATAACAGTGTGACCTGGGTTCCTGGCCGACTCGAGAATGGCACAACCATTTGGCTGAAGGTGAACACAGAGCTCACAGCACGTCTTGTCTTTGCTCTAGCATAGTCAAAGTGGGAATAAGAAATTATATGAACTATATCGCGAAATCCAAAATAGAGAATATCACAATATAGTTTCCATATTGTTCACGTTCCCACAGTGCTACCAGTCTAGTATGAAAACATTTTTATATTTTTCAGATTTGCAGTCCTAACACTTAAGTCCTAAAATTGTGGATTCCATGGAATTTCAAAGCACAGAAACAGTTCATCTCAAGATGACACAGATCTGAGGATAACATGAAAGGTACCTGGGTGCCTCAACTGGAGAGAGAGTTAGAGTCACAGCCTACAAACATGGCAAAGAAGTACAAACCTGACATAGTCAGGAAATGAACTACAGTAATTCTCCACCACCAGCCCTCCTTCTTTTGCCTCTGTGTTTGTCATTGATTTACACTGTTCTCGCAGGAAACACTTAAGGATTCAGAAGTTTTACATGAAAGGGTAAAGCAACATGCTATCCACGCTTGCCTGTTCAGTTTTGCAGACTCCATGATCCCGTTGTATAGAAGACAAAATATACAAAATACATATTCAAATACTTTATCAAGTCCACTATCATTCTCATATTTAAATAAAACTAGGATTCTAATAAATGTAAAATGTTAATAATCAGCCCAATAATTTAAAAGACTTCTGGCTTACATCATTTAACATGTTTTTGGCATTTTTTAAGACTTCAGAGAATCAATATTTCTAGAGAAAATTTTCTTTTCCAAGGCATTAACCTCTGAAGAAAAAGCTTCATACTCAAAAAAATTGTCTATCAGTTTCAATATATCTTCAAAAGTAAAAGAAAAGTTGTATGGATTTTAGAAGTGGTTGTGAAACAAGTGAGCCAGCATGTCCTCAAAGTATAATTAAGTGTGTATCATAAGGTCAATTGCAATTTTTGTATTGCCTTTTTGGTTTACATTTACCTATCTTCATTCCAAGGACCTCAGAAAGTTTTAAATGATAACATTTTTCACATTCCCTGGGAAAAGGAACATCTTGTGTAACTAAAAATAAGAAAATCAAGAACCAGGTTTTCCATAGGTTGCTCAAAATCATAAAGCATGTCAGTAGCAAAGCAGAAAAGAGAAAGTTCAAATTTAAGTACCCAGATAATAACCTCTCTGTAGTAAGATATACTGCAGTGTGACAGAATGCAAGGGGTACTTTGTATCGGAATTACACTAATGAGCATGAACACTAGAAAGTCCTGCAAGAAGGTCTGACAGTTTGCCTGGCAGCCTGACGCTATCACCACTGAGAAACCTAACTCTACTGAGAATACACTATTTCCCACTAAGGTAAATGCACATCATGTAAAAAAAGAATGGCACCAGCTTTGACTATGAAATTATCCACTGGATAAATAAGGGGAAGAAGTCGAAAAAGTGGAAGGGAAACAGCTTCTTCCCTCATCAGTAGAAGAGTTTCATCAGAAAGAACTAACCTCTACAACTCCATTTGCCTACTTCTATACTGCAAGTGCTGAGAAAGAAAGGCAATAGTAAGACTTTGAAGATGGGATGAAACAAATCAAAATTAATCAAAACAAATCTGGAATGTATCAGTTGGCTTATGACAGGCATGTTACTTAGAAAAAGACACAAAGGAAAAATGGGCATTTAAAATCAATCCTTAGAATTTATACTTATCCAAAAAAGAGGTGATATTAGGGCATTCCATGTACCTTGTCAGCATGTGGCAAGCTGATATAAATTACAGCTTGGAATGGCCTAGAATTCCTGCATCAAATCATTTAGTCTATTAAAAAAATCCTACCAAAGAGTGAAAGTAAACTATGAAAAAACAAAGCCCTACGTCTAAATTTGCCTATTCATTAGCAATTTCCTGGCTTCAGTTTTGCAATTCTTGACTCCTTATCTGACTGGAAGCACAATTATCTATTAGACAGATTAAAAACAGCTTTATTTTTAATCAAACAATGACATGTAATTATGAAGCAGAATTCAGTAACAGCATTTCCTACCTTTCCAATTACATGGCCATTGACAAGAGCAAGAGCAAGATGTGGCATCTGATGACTGCTGAATATACATATATTTCTCCTCTTGACATTTACATCAAAAAGACCTAAGAGTTAAATGAAAAAAATGTTAGAAGTATGAAAGTATATTAATTCATATTTGCATTTAATTACAATCGATGATTTATCATTTTCAAAGGAAAAGAATTCATTGTTTAACTTAACAGTTTGACCTTTCTGATCAATGAATCCTCACATTCCTTCAGGAAAGGGCATCCTGAGACTACTGTCTATTCACTGCCTTGAGGAGAAAAACTCTGAGAGCTAATGATAAGGAACAAATTTCTTTTTATCAGCATATATATTTTTAAAAAATCCATAATAAGGAGCTGAGGACTCCAGCTTAATGAACTGGGCTATAGCACTGAATTTACATGATAAATAACAGATTATGTAGGGAACATAAAGCTCTAGGGTAGGAAAAGAGAATCCATTTTCTCTGTATCCATATTAGAATTTGTAAAGCAAATCTTGCAGCATAGTTCATGGCTTCTAAAATTTTAAATCTGGCCAATTTTCTGAACAATTACCTCTTATAGCTACAAAATACTGATAAAAGCTAAAGTGGTGCCATTTCTATTTTTCCCAGCAGCAACAGCTGATTTTTTAAACAACTGTTCTACCAGTACATTACATTGCCTATTTGTAAGATGCAGCTGTCTCTGGAGGACTCCTGTGGTGTCCATAACATAAGATTTTCAGGGTGTCATTGGGACCAAGAGAATTATACAGCCCAGGATCATTGTGCCCATCAGGATGATGCCAGAAATCATAAAATACAAGTGGGGCTTCCAGTCCTTGGGGCAAGATAGGGAAGACACATAACTGTCGCAAAGGGCCTCTGCTTTCAGATAGAGATAAAGCGTCCTAAGAAATTAAAAAACCCTAAACCAAATCATCATAGGATATAATATGCCATCAGCACTTTGAAGGCATTTGAATTATATTGCTTTAGATCTGCTGAAGACAAATAAACAGTTCTACCAGTATCTGAAATGCAGAGTTTTCTATTAGGAAAGATAGGTGGATAATTTATGTCAGAGGATTTTATTCCAAAGTACACACAAGGAAGCAGGGCCCCCAAATGAAAATTTAAACAACATTCCCAAGTCAGCACTTGTGACTTCTGTTGCACATGACTATTTTAGACGCTTTGTAAATTACTGCACATATAAGTAAAACAAACAAATCTGAAAGAAGATAAGGGAGAAAGATGTTGTTCTAAAGGCAGAAGAGTTGCATGATAGGTGTCTGTGTTCATTTTGTACTTGTGTTCATTTTGTACTCAGAACGATAAAAAGAGAATACATGGTTATTTCTGTCTCACTAACTCTGTTCCTCTGATATCAGGGCAACTTTATCATATTGTTCAGAAAAATCAAGCTCTTTTTGATTACCAGTTTAATTCCTAAGTATTACTAAATCCTTGGGGGGTTGCAGATCACACTACTTATTTTTTCCGACTTTGAATCTAAATTAATTAACAGTGAGTTTATACCAATTTTGTTTTGATCTTTCTTTCTAATATACTTAGTTATATTTATCATCTTTACTGATATTTTGTAGTTGTGCATCAGATTTGGTACTTGCACAATTATACACATTATTCATTTAAAATTGTGGAGATAACACTCATGAATTTTACATCTAGCAGGTAAAAATGTACCAAAAAGGTACAGAATGCAATAAAAATGTCACATTTATGTCTGAAAAATACCATTAGAAATGCATTAATTTATAGAAAGGAAAGTGCATCTAGATGAAAGTCGGGAAACAGTCTGCAGTGTGAACTTGAATTCTGCATGTTAGAAGATTATGAACTCTGATGTCTAAATGATCTGATTTGTCTACATCAAATCAGGCACAAACCACCGATTGAAGACACAGCATTAAAGAGCAGCAAAGACGTGCTTACTGCGTCAGCACAGATTAGAGACCAAATTCCTACTAGCAGGTAGTTTGGTCTGTCACCAAGTAATTCAGTTTGTGATCCTAAATGGATCTCCTTGGAGGAAGGACAATACCATGTTGTGCAACTGCTTTCAGGCATTTAAGACACTTGCAAATCCTAAGGCCATAGATAAGAGATTTGAGTTATTCAGTGTTTGAATCACCAAATACTTTGAACACAAGCACCAAAACTGCTAACTAATAAGAGCTTCAGTACAACATAGTTAACACCCACTTTCAATGTTTGTAATATTACTGATCTCCTGTATTATACATTTGAGTTTTCTGGTGCAGTTTTTCTGAGGTGCTTTTATAGGCCATGCTAAGGAGTATTGATTGCACTGCTCTCCATGCACTCTTTGGCGAGTCCTGAAAGATTCTGTTCTATCACTTCCAAAAAGATGTGCGTAAGGTCCCTGGGAAGATGTCAGAAAGGCTGAGTAGCTCCATCACTGCAAACGTAATGAAAATATGTGTGCCTAATAGGATATCTATTATAGTTAAGTCTTAGTAACAGGGTAGGATGGAAGCTGATATAGAGGAGGAACTGGAAGGGTGCCATTAAAATCAATGACAAGGATAGAACAAAATGAATTTTTATAAATATACACACACACACACACATATCTATATAATCCCTATTAATGACCTTTACCTGGAAATTTGAACTCTTTAGCTTAGATGGATCTAGTTACAAAAGGCTGTAGCTGTCCTTCCCATGGCAGTTCCATGATAGCACTAAACTGCAGATGACAAGTTTCTATTTGGTAAGGGAAACCCAGTGACAAGATACCGTATGAGCCTTTTTTCTTGTGCTTAATATATAAACCAAGCATATAATTTCTGAGTTCTTATAGCCATTAGTACCTGTAAATATTTTAAGGAAAATGTTTATTATAATTATTTACTCCTATTCCTTACAGGAATCACTGTATGAAATCACAGTGAACTATAAAGTCCTCCTTCTTTCTTGTATCTTTTATGCAAACATCCACATGAAAAATACTTTACCATATTTGTTTTTCTTGTCACCAAGAGCATCAACTCTGGTATCTGGACTGAGGCAAATGAAGCCACGGGTGAGCCTGTTGTAAAACTGAAGTGTATTGCCTTTCTGAAATTTCCACTTTTCGGTAGCCCACTGGTTTTGTAAACAACAAGCAGAAAAGACTTATGAGAAGATGATACACAGGAATTTGACATACATGAGAACAACTGACCTGATTTCACTCAAAGCATAATTTCAATGGTTTAAATAAAAATTCAAAGGTACATTCTTACAGTTTCTTCTCTCCTGAGTTCTAGCTCTTGTCCTGTACAGATAAAAAACAAGTAATTAATTTACAGAGCATTCTCATTCCATTTGACGCCTTTGCAGTGAGGCTGGGCTCTCCTCCCCACCAATTTTTACTCACGTCCTGGAAATGTGCTGGCATCTGTCACAGTCAGTTCTCTAGCAATATTGCCGTCATCCTGCCCCTGGTCCAGCCACCTAAAAACCAGAACCCATTTCAATAATATAACCTTGACTCGCAACTCCCACAATACTGTATACATGGCACTTGCATACTGATACTTCCTGTTCTATTTAATAAAGTCTCAAGGCTGACAAACAGCAATACAAAAATCCAGCTTTAGTGAAAAGAGATTGACTTTGGCAAAAATGGGTTGGTTTGTTCGTTCTTGATGAAACTTATAAATAAATGCTTTTCTGGACTGAGGTACAAGGGCCTAAGCCAATTATTACAAATCAGAGAACTCATATTGATCCCAGAACAATAACAAAAGGTGCAATGGTCGTGCTGTTTGCTCTTACTGTCTGCAAGAAGGCTACAGCAGGATGCAAATTGTTCCATGCCCTGAAAATCCCCATACAGGGAGGCAAATCCAACACTGGCAACACTTCTACCATGTCTGAACTATACTTTTACAATGCCATCGGACCTGCTTCACATCTACTTACATAAGTTAAGTCTAACTCCATTTGAGTCAAAAGGATTCACACATTGTGGGAGCAAGATCAGCAAGTATGGTGTAGGACTCTAACAGTAACTAGCACATACCCTGTATTTTTCTGCCTGAAATGGGTATGAACTCTCCCTAAATTATGTATGAAGCTAGCTAGCATTATAGATCTCTTCATAGCAGTTCATCTCATCTAGAATACAGAATCAAAATTAGGTCAGGCAAAGATGAGGTGCTGTATCTGATAGGCAGAAAGCCCTTACTCACACATAAATCAGTTTCACTGTGCACATTGCTCACTCTGAGCTGTCTCAGGCAGTTATTTATTCACTCACAGAAGTGAGAGGAGAAAATAGAATTGAGGTGCCACTGGCAAGCTGCAGCTAGATTCATACGTGACTGGACTTTACCATTCCTAATATCTGCACTGATCTTTATCAATTATAATTTTTCCGTAAGGTGTTGAGAATTAATCAGGCATAGATAAAATTAGAAACGAGCTATAGAAGAGAAGATTCAGAGCAGCAACATCTGCAAGGGAAAAGGCAGGGAAGTTAGGATTGCTTCAAATTATGTTGCAGCTCAGTGACAGGCTGCAAGGCAAATGAGAAAAAGAGTTGTGGTCAGGTAGCTCCGTTTGTGATAGCCTTTTCACAGGATCTTAAAGTCTGAACCTGAGCTCACTGAACCCCGAGTTTATCTCCATATTAACTTCAGTAAAGTAGAATCAGTCTGCTAGAGAGACAGCAACCCACTCTTCTGAAAAGCCTTGCATCACATGACATGGGAGAATGGATGGACCTGCTGGTGTCAGATCCAAGGTGTTGGACATGGGAAATGGGTCAAAAAAGCACATCTTGAATAGTTCGCAAGGCGCAAGAATGGAAAGTTCCTAGGCAGAGCTTTTTATTGCTTTTTCATTAGCTCAAATGCACCAGAGATTTGGGACAGGGACAATTCAGAGAGCTGTAAAAAGAGTCAGACTATTTCACCTCACTTTTTAGGAAACATATTTTCCTTGATATTTCAGAAGAAAAACTATGAGGAATCACAAATCTATTAAAAATCTAAGCCAAATGAAAGACCACCAACCTGTGACAAAGAAAAGTATAATCCAAATCTGTTACAGGATCCTTGATTACAACTTTGTCCAGAAACCAGCCGTTTCCTTAGAATAAATAAATTTTTAAAAAAGTTACTTCGTGAGAGGCAGATTTAATGAAGTCTGACTTCCTATGGCTTTCTCTCTTCTGCTGGAACTGCAAAATTTGCAGCTCCACTGGCAGGTTGCTAGAGTCCCAGCTGCCCTGATGGCTGGAGAGAAGACAGTACCTGCTCCAGGTACTGTAGAGCTTGTTTATGGGCCTGCAAACCACTAGGTCCCTCCCTGGCTGTCATAGCCCTGAGTGCTGCACATCCCTCCTTCATTTAACTATGAAACTTATTTGTTTTGCCAATCAAAATATCAAAAAGATTAGATAGCAGCTTATCATGGCTCAAAATAAATTGCTGTTTTACAATATTTAGGCTCAAGTTTGAAAAACAGGTCTTGTGACTGCAAGCAATTTGCGTTTCACCATTGATTGGGTGTCTAATGACAAGACAGTGTAGCCAAAATTTCCAACTGCATCTTTACAGTGTAACTGATAATGCTAATCAACCTAAAATTATAATAGCCCATTTTACCTATAACGCAGACTGCACAAGACATATTCAAAGTCTTGTCATGCAGACGCTCCTCTTCTTAGCAGTTTTTCCATAGGGATTAGTAAAAAATGACAGAACAGTAGCCGATGGTGTCCTCAACACAATGGTTGAGAGTATAGTGAAAGTGAACACAAAATATTTGAAATTTGTGATGATAAATAAGATAACTGTCACTTGAACAGTTTTCTTGGAAGCCTTTGTCTTTCACTTCTTAAATGTTTTCATATATTCAGTTTTAGAAATATCTATTGTATTTCAAAGAAAAGGTTAATAACTTTGCAGACAGTATTCAGTGACTATAGAGAGAGATTTCTGACCTGATCCAAGACCATTGTGACCTATAACAATCTTGTACAAATGTCCAAGGTGCACAGCTTCAACAGCAAAGATGTCAGTCTGTAATCAATCAACAAAATTTCAGTAAAATCTAAAAAGCAGAGAATTCTTCAGCCCTGGAATCCCAAAGACCCATAAACCCACAGAACTCTTCTGTCAAGATCATCCTTTGAAATACCAGATAATGATAAGGAGACAACAAACCAAGAAGGACAGGTTTCCTGAAATAGAAGAAATAAGTAAGCCTGATCACTTTGCTAATGGGAGTAGTTCCATTCAAATGAATAGGCTCAGAGTCAGAAAAGAGAAACCTGCCAAAAGCTTAATTGGCTAAACAATTACAAATTACAGCCGATTTCAACATTAAAAATGCTGACATAAAATGTGAAGTTTCATTTTCTCTTCACTTATTAAATCAAATTTTTAGAATAATAAAAAAAAAGTACACAGCTTACCTATTTTATAAATGAAAATTCAGTCTTCCAAAAGCACTGGTATACCTTTAGAAAGTATTTTTGGCTTCATTATGGAATTTTGGGGAAACATTGGAAAGCAGTAATTATCTCTTTTCTAACCGCACCTTGCCTGGGATAACCACCCACCTGAGAGAGAAGAGCCAGCCAAACATATCAGAAAATGCCCCATCTCACTTACTTGTCCTTTTAAAAATTTCTTGGGTTTCTGTGATCTGAGCAGCTGTCTTGATCCTGTATCACCTCTTTCTCCATAGACAGAAATATAGACATCAGCCTCAGTTCCAGCATTCCACAATTCTCCTGTTGTCACATGCACTTCATAGACAGTCACTGACAATAAAAGATGACAATCTTTCATATCACAAAGACTATTATAGTTACAATAACATCTAGCTGTGAATGTGCTTGTAGAGTCCAAATACAGCTGTGTCAAGGACAGTTAGAGTATAGAACCTTAAAAATCCTATTCACTATTAAGTAAAATAATGCACAAACTTGCTTTGGTGTTACACTCATGTTTTTCATCCCAGACTGTCACTATGGGGAATGCAAACAGAATTGAACTTTAAATACACAATAGTATGTCATTGTCCTACAGCATCACCTGAAATCAGCATAAAGCTTGTCCTGGTTTCAGCTGGGACAGAGTTAACTGTCTTCCTAGTAGCTGGTACAGTGCTATGTTTTGAGTTCAGTATGAGAAGAATGTTGATAGCACACTGATGTTTTCAGTTGTTGCTCGGTGGTGTTTAGACTACAGTCAAGGATTTTTCAGCTTCTCATGCCCAGCCAGGGCACCTGACCCAAACTGGCCAACGGTGTATTCCATACCATGTGATGTCCCATCTAGTTTAGGAACTGGGAAGTGGGGGGGCAGGGAATCGCTGCTCGGGGACTGGCTGGGTGTCGGTCGGCGGGTGGTGAGCAATTGCCCTGCGCATCATTTGTACATTTCAATCCTTTTATTACTACTGTTGTCATTTTATTAGTGTTATCATTATCATTATTAGTCTCTTCTTTTCTGTTCTATTAAACCGTTCTTATCTCAACCCAGGAGTTTTACTTCTTTTCCTGATTTTCTCCCCCATTCCACTGGATGTGGGGGGGGAGTGAGTGAGCAGCTGCGTGGTGCTTAGTTGCTGGCTGGGGTTAAACCATGACAAGCGGAAAGGTAGATAACATAAATCCAAGATTAGCCTTACTGTAAGTGGTGAGATCAAAACTATAACAAGCAACAGGAGCCATTAATATTTTGAATGCACTGGTTAACCAAACAAGCAAAAATCTAGCACCATTGTTTTAGTTTTCTAGGACCTCAGAACCCAGAAAGTTGCATTGTTTTATTATTTTACGGATTCATGCAATAGGATAGTATAGACTTCCTCTATTACATTACATATGGAAATTCTTTAAAGGCTGTGAATTTTGGAGGAAAAACCTAGGACTCAAATTCAATAAACTGATTATTTAACAGAAATGGATAATGCAACTAAAATTAAATTTGAGTGAAAATTCAATGAAACTGGGGTAAAGACTATGATACATAAAAACATGTATCGATAGAAAATGGTGGTCATTAAAATGCAGATGTAGGAACCCCATAAAATCAGAATTAAGATAAAAGCATTCAATTATAATCTTCATTAGAAACATGGGAATGACAAAGTTTATGCCATCATACAGTAACAATATTTTGTTAGACCAAGTGAGGTACGGAGAGAATGAAAGGGGGAGAGAAAACCTCATTTTCTGGCATACAAGCTCTTCTTCCAAATATAGGTTTCCTTGTGCTTCTCTGTCTTGCAAGTAGAAAAGAGTTTCTGTACCATTGGGTCCAGAACAACATCAACATTATCACCATTCAATTTTCAGTTTCCACTTGAAACATGTTATGAAGATTGACTGTAATCCTCTGAAGGAGGTCGCTCCCACATCTCACTCTTCTGATGGACAAACACCTTCTTTTAATAACCAGTGAAAACTTATTCATGATCAGTACATATCTGCAATTGCACTAAGTGGCCATTCAGTGTTTACAACTTTTCCCTTGATGCTTTTTTTTTTATGATTATCTCACATTTATTTACATGGCATTTGTGTGCAGGTTACTATACAAGCTGTCTTTAAAGAATTCAGTTTGGGTAATGATAACAATCTAGCTAAAACAGTAAGCACTCTGCACAGGTTATTTTAATATGCCCACACAGAAAGCTAGTGCTAGTTTGCTTCTAGCATCAGAGCTAACTCATTTTGAGATGATGACTGGGTAAGTCTAAACTCCACTGAAGTATTGTACTGTAGATATATGCTATTAATAAAACCAGCATAGAGGCTTAAAATAGCCAACTTAAAAATTCAAGCAATTTTCACAATTTTTTACACTTCTCTCTACCTCTCATAAGCCTAGGGATCATCCCAGCTTTATAATAAGTATTTATGAGTATTTACAATGCTTACAGCTTTTATCCTAGGAAACAGTGACTCTCTTAATGGAATGAAGCTGCATCAGAGGAAGTTCAGACTGGACATCAGGAACAGGTTCTGCACTGAGAGGGTGGTCGGTTACTGGAACAGGCTCCCCAGGGAAGTGGTCATGGCACCAAGCCTGTCAGAGTTCACGAGTGTCTGGACGATGCCCGTAGTCACATGGTTTAGTTTTAGGTAGTCCTGCAAGGAGCAGGGGGTTGAACTTCATGATCTTTATGGGTCCCTTCCAACTTCAGCTATTCTATGATTCTTTCCTTCAGTTATTCCATGGAAAAGTGTGCAGAACAGAGATTAAAAGAAGGAACTGTATTCTTTACATCTATTTTTGTCTACAAGTGTAGAACATTACATCTGTAAACACACCATTCTGAAATTAGAAAGTGTAAGGGTTAAGATTATTTACAAAATTTAATTCTTTCCCTTATGCTTATGAATAAGAGAGATAGAACAAGCAGGTAAAACACCTATCTTTTTTCAGATCAGCTATTATTATTTGGACAAAAGCCAGCCACATTTAAGGCACAGAAGTTTCTGACAATCTTTAGTTAGCAGCATCGTCATGTACTATTTTTTTCTCAGAGTACACCTGTCTCAATACTCAAAATAGTTTTCATTTAGGAACTGTTAATTAATACTGTATTTTACCCACATCATTTACCATATCACCACCTGATCTTTTTACTTCGCCAAATTTTTTCTTTACAGCACCCAAATGAACAGGTACCTCATGAACAGACCATGGCAGAGGCAGAGAATTCATTTCTCCAGACCAACAATCCCATGTCTAAGACCACAACAATCCTCTCTGTTCCTATCATTCCCTCCTTCATTATCTACTTTCCAGTTTCTGCAAGTGATACCGAAAAGCCAGTCGAAAGAAAAGCAAAGGTCCACCAGCCACCAAACACTGTGTAACTCTGATTTATCTCCAGCAAGTAGTTCACCATTACATAATTAAAGATTACGTCATAAAACATGAGCAGAAAGGGATTAAATTAGGGTGGTTGAGGATAAAAAGTCAAACAAATGGTGTTCAGTCCCTGAGCATTAGAGTCACAAAGTCTTTATGTAATACTTCTTAACAGTTTAATTCGGGCGTTTTTGCTTTGAATAAGAAAGGCTGTTAAATCAGAAAGTGTTTCAGCCTCTTTTTATTCAGAAATTGTTTTTAAAGTGCCTCTCATCATCTCTGTTTCAGATTGAATGCAGACCTCTTCACTGTTCTGTTATCAAACTATCTGCACTGAAGTTAAAAGCTGTGTTCTCTTTTCACTGTCTCATGCAGAAATATAATATTGGCAAAAAGACATACAGCCTGTCTTTCAATTACTAAGTTAGAGATGAAACTGCCTTCTCCAAAGCCTTCAGCATGACCCCTCTTATACTGAGGCTGGCAGAAATGCACTAAAGTTCTTTTCTTCCTCTCTTGTGTGAGGGAGAAATTGTTAACTACAAAATGCAGATTGAGACGATAGTTTAAGTATGCCGTTGTACTTTACAATACACCAAGATTACCTAATAATAAAAATCTTGCATTGTATCTTTATCTCAGAAACAAGGAAACAAGCTACTCAGAAAGAAAAGCCTGGAAATTAGAAGATGGGTAAGGTCAGCGTCCCAGAATATTACACAAGAGAACATCTGGGGAAGAACAAATACAGCAAGTAGGGGATTGGAGCATATTCAATCTAACATGTTTAATGATCATTAATTAACGTTTATTTAAAGGGAAGGGGGTTGTTTGGGTTTTATACCAGTGTGCTTGTATGTCCCCCTACTCTAGTAATATTAAAGTCTTCTGACCAAGAGACTAAGCCTATGAGGAAGCAGGCTGACTGCGTCTGAGGCTTTTCATGTCCTCAAGGGTATGAAGATTATAACCACTCAAGATCAACAATCATTGCGGTTAGGGCTGGCCAGCCTCTCTCTACAGCATTTTATGAGCCATTTACAGCTGCTAACTACATCACTGGAGGAAATCTCTCCTGCTATTCTTTTTCTCTTGAAGACATATTAATGAGGCACAAACCTGTTTTTCTGCTCTTCTTTTCAGGCGCTTAATCTCAGTGCTTAGTCATCATAGATAGGCATAAATATAGCTCCAGGCCACCCAGCTCTTTATTGCAAGGAGAGTGACTGTCCCATGGTACATTTCCCCACATCCATGGGCCATGTTCTGGACTTCTGCCCCTCAATTTTGTTTATATCTTCTTCCTCTAGCCTGCACCCTCAACAGCTGTTACCAATTAAATGCCTGTTACCATTTCTATTTTGCAAGATTAACACAAAGTCCCATAAGCATAACACCAAGCATTGCCATAGTATTAAACATTCTGAAAAAGGGGTTCTGTAGTTTTTAGAAAACTTTGAATTGAAGTTTCTCTCATCTCATTAATCTTGTCCTCTGCAGTTGATATAATTTTGGGGGGAGAGGAGGGGAGCGGAGGGGAAGGGAAGCATGGAATCTGTCTCAGGTGGATCTTACTCTAGTGAAAGCTCAGCATAAGTAATACTGGTGGTTGTATGACTTTTCCCCCTCTGTCATCACAGCCTGCAGGATGGGAATCTGCCCCAGCATTCTTGCTCCCTCACCCACACCTCTCCTAGGATCTTGGTATGCCCTCGTACTTTCCTTAGGCCAGAAAAGAACAATGCCATTTGGAGAGAGGGGAAGTGCAAGCACAGACCTTCCACCCCTTTCCCATTGCTGAAGCAGAGAGACTATATAACAACAACAACAACCAGCATGGGTGACAGGAATTGGTGCGGTAGAGCAGGACATTAAAACAGTATAACATCAGCAACACCCAATAATTTTTGTATTGTTTGGCATCATTCACCTTTAAAATTACAATACAATCTTTATGTGTGTAACGGAGCTTTAAGATTTATAGCCTTCTGAAATATTGTTAAAGTTTTGTTCCACACCCAGAAATTGAAAGTATTCTGGAAGCCTGTCTCAGCCACTTACAAGAAAGAAACTAAAACAGCAGCTACAACAATCATACTGGAGCTATAATCCTCAGTTATCGAAAATGGAGTTTGTCGTCCGACTTATGTATGATAGCTTCATGGCAGTTATGCATATGTATTTTAAAGCAAATACAAATGCTGAAAATATTACCAAAGAAGGAGTCTTTCTGAAGGACCTGTGAAATTCAAAGCATTAAACATTCTCCCATCTCCTTTCCAGAAATTCTTAACCTTTTAGCTGAGCATGCCCAGTAACCACAGGAAAACAACACAGAAAAAGTGTTGTAGCAGCCAAAAAGTAATAGAGAGCCTGATGAAAAACAATGAACTCGCCTCTCTCAGCATCAGTCTGTGGCCTGACTTAGCTGATCTGGTATTGTGCTTACCTGGAAGAATAGGCTGACCCTGCTGTAAAACAGGAAGCTCCATAGATATTTCCCCATCAGCCCGGTCCCAGGCCAGCCATCGATGTGCAGGGAAAGAAAACTGCTCCCCTGAGAACAGGTTCAGCAACTGCACCTAAACAGCACCAAGAATTGCAATTTAAGTTGCTGATCTCAGTCCAGATCAAACAGAACATGAAGCGTGTGGGATGCTGTTGAAATCTGTGCAGGTGGAGCTCTGTGGCACGATCACAAAACCATGGGTTTGGGGCATGTCTTCTTCCCAGACACAACTGTCCTCAATCCAACTTTTCACTCGGATTCGAAAGTGCAGGGCAGAGTAACTCAAGTGCAGCCAAGAGACAGGGTTTAGCAGCTCAGGTGCAAGCCCACAAAATATAGCCATGTTGTTCCAGCTGGTATATCCACGTGGGCTGGCACTAGGTGGCATGGCTTACCAAACACAGAAGTTCTCACTAGGAAGTTTGGCAATGCTTGCAGCTATATTCCTTTACCTTATTTTCTTATCAGAACAGGAATTAAAGGAAAGAACAGGGTTTGATTCTTCAGCACTGCTTGTGACATAAATAAACCATGAAAGCGCTAGCCCCAACACCAGTCTGCCCCACATGATTTTCTTCCATGCCCAGCTTCTAGCATATAGCAGAAAAAGGACCATATGCACACCAGCTGAAGAAGGGAAGGAGCTCTAGTTATTTTGTACTTCAAAGTATTCTTTAGTAAGCACCTCAGAGGCTGCTGTATATTAGAATAGTCCCTAATTATGCTAATTTATACTACTAGCCACACTAGATTTTGGACCAACAGAGAGAAGCAAAGACACTTTTACCTGTAATTTCACTCCTGCTCTGTGCTTTGCAGAATCTAATCTCCTTAAGTAGAATATTGAACAAATTCAGAAATACTGGAAACACTTTTATCACGTTTACTGCTTGAATACTAAACTTTAAAGAAAAAGCTTTATCTTGTCTGAAAAATCTGGCACTTCTTGGCCTGTCAACATCTACTGAGGGATCTTGAAAAGGGAAATTTGAGTTAGCTAAGCAGCACTTTGTGGTCATTTGCAGGCCCAATACCATCTCAGTACAGACACAGCCGCAGAAATCATGGGATATTGATGGAGGACTAGCATGCCTAACTACCAGAAAAGCTCTGCAGTTGTAAAGCACCCTCTCTTCATTTCAGATCTTCCAGAAAAATGTAGGTTCCCCAAGGAGCAATGATAATAAGTGTCAGACCAACTCTCTGTAGGTTGTTTCTCTTCTATGAAGTCTAGAAATCAGTGGCTATACTCCTTTGGCTCCCTGCAACACAAAACGCTAGGTTGCTTATAGAGTGTGTTTGGTTGAATGTATTTCTTTTCTTTGACTTTGTGCCCAAAGTTGCAAAGAGCAAATGACCTAACCCTGGCTGATGAATCACTGCCTAAAAACTGTGCCTGATCGACTCAGAATTGGTAAGGAGAAAAAACAAAATTTGTAAGCCAAGAATCAACGGAACACACTGAAGTGTTGAATCCTTCTTTTAAAATTTTACTGTTGATTTCATTAAATATATCCTACCTGGGAAGTGAGAAGGGGAATAATAACATCTCACTTTTTCTTTCCCTTTTTTGTCAGACTTCTTTAAGCTCTCAATTTAAACGGGTGTGTATTATACAAAGCAGGCAAAGCAGCCTCTATTCACAGAGGGTGCTGTACAAAAAACTCACAAAGGTGCTTTTGTCGAGTCAGATTTTATCACAACCAAAACTTCTAATACCAAGATTAAGCATACAAATGAACCTTTTCTATAAGAGAAAACCCACTGTTTTCTTCTAGTTTCTTAACTCAGATACACTTTAGAAATTGCTCGTAACCTGTCCCTCTGTCTCACAGGACAAAGCTATGAGGTATTTTCCACCCTTTCACTGCTTCCACACACACATTCATGAAAAGAAAAATAGCAAGAAGAAATAAGGATCTTAAATGGTATTCTGACTCCAGCATTCCCCAAAACACAGCACAGCTGGAAAACAAATACCTAGGCTTTATAATCAGGCAATCCTCACCTGAATTGAAATAGATATAATCCCATAATTCTAGCTTGAAACCTCTTAGATGGAGTGATACTATCAGTGACACAATATTTCAATGTAGACATGCATTGGCTAGAGGTATGAACTCATAGGATCTTGCCTAAATTTCAGTTAACACTGCCCAGACCTTACTTAGTCTTCTTTCTGAGTCTCAGTCCCAGATGAAAACAACTAGTTAAAGCATCAAATAGCCACAGAGTTTGAACATTGATCAGTGAATATTTAACTTCAGTGGACACTTTGCATTAGATAGATCTAGATTTACCCTGAAGTACGATTCTAACAATGTGTTTACCAGTAGCTTCTAATGCCCTTCATAAACTGCTGTCTCTTAACTGAAGGATAAGAAACTCTGGCACAGAGGGAAGTGTTTCAGGGATGCATTGCATATCATTGGCACACATAGCACATCATCGATGTTAAGCATAAAAGCCAGATCCTTTCATTCCCAGTCCAGAAACCTATATACTTTGCAAACCTATATATTATGCTTCATGACTGAGGCTTGAACTAGCTGATTCTCTTTGCTTTATCATCTTTGCTTTACCTGCATCAAGACCTTTTTTAAGTAAAGAGGGAAAAGAACATGTTATTGTCTTTTTCTCCTCAGAGACACAGAACTAGAAACATTTGCAATGTAGCTCTGGTGCTGTGCAAAAGGACTCAGTGTCAGCCGTAGATTTGAGGAGGACTTGGCTAGAGTGAGCTCAATGACTTTCTGGGTTTTGGCAAACTCTAGACACTGTACGATACAAAGACTGTAGAAGACTCAGACTACAGCAGCCAGCTTAAGCAGTCTTTCTTGCTGCCCAGCCATGCATTTTTAAAGAAACAATGTACAGCTCTCACTAAACTGCAAACAAACAGCCAAGACATACCATCATAAGCTGCCTTTAATTCCACACAAAAACACTTCTTCATAAATAATCTCCTAAATGAAGCTGCAAGCATTTGATGAGGCTAATATACTTATGCCAGAGATTTTTTCTGACTCTATTGTCAGACATATTTTGACTCTGTTGTCATAGTGATAGCTGATACCCTTTAGGAAAGATAAAATTCTTTCTCACTGCTTTTACCTCTTCACAGTGCCAGGCAGGGGAGTTTCCTGCATTCGTATGTCCTATACGTATTTTGTAGAGATGTCCTATGTTTCCAGTATTAACCTGTAAAAGAAACACAACTGATGAAACACAGAACATTTCTTAAAAGGAAAAGACATGCAACAGAAATTCGTTTAGTAACTGCCAGGTGACATTTTTGTTTAGGGGAATTAAATATTCTGATACTTAAACAAGTGATTCCAAAATATTTTGCTCCAGATAATCATTAGAAGCTTGGCTCTTTTAAAGGACAACCCTCAAAAAAACCTGTTGGCCTGCCAACCCCATTTAAATGGCTTCAGGATGCTGCTGTAGCTATTTTGCTCCCCACTGAATATTGGCCTCAGTGGGAGATGAATACAGACTGTATGCATGACTAAAACCCAAAAGTGTCTTGACCCTAAAACCTGGCTCAGTTTAGCATCTCACCTTTCATCCCTGCTACAAAATTATTTCTGTCTCCCAATCACCTCCCACATACCTCTGAGTTTCACCTCCCACATACCTGGAGTACCTCCAGGAGGGTATGCCTTGCAATTTTGGAAATAATTGTATTCAGCTTTGATGCTTCTTTTTTACAAGTCATTTCAATTAAATCAAATTTAAAAGCTGTATTTGAAAGATTAGCTCTTGGGCAGGCTGGATGAGTGTGTCCAGTACAGATAACAAGGTGCTGAGGGAATAACTTTGTGTGAAGGTTACTCAAACAACTAGTTGTGAACTTAAGTGTAGAAATAGAAAGCTTATCTTCAAGGAACTGGAAACACACCATGAGTGTCTTCCCTCCTTGCTGTATCATTTTTTTTTTCTTATTATGTAGGCTGGATTAGCTGCCCTTCTGTTTTTTCCTGTAGAATTTGATTTTCATGTTTTCAGTTACAGTGTAGAGGTGGGTGTGAACCGAGTTCCCTGTACCATGAACTTCCCCAAACTCAGTGTTGTAAACAATAAAGAGACAGAGCAGCAAGGACAGACCAGAGTTAACTGAG
The DNA here is from genome assembly GCF_947461875.1 of Haliaeetus albicilla. Taxonomy (NCBI): domain Eukaryota; kingdom Metazoa; phylum Chordata; class Aves; order Accipitriformes; family Accipitridae; genus Haliaeetus; species Haliaeetus albicilla. Next base: position 34,498,173 of record NC_091485.1, on the reverse strand, counting down.
ATCTAGCATACAGCACAAGCAGAGAGGCTTTTCTCTTTCTATACATTTCAGAGTAGGCACTCCTTAATTGCATTCAGTGCTATGGATACTCACCTAAAAGGAGAATCCTAGGTCCCAATCCAGGGACTGCTTCCATATTTTGCATTTAAAAGTCATTGGAGGTGAAATTAATTGCAATAATGGAAGCAGGAAACAAAGCCAACAACATCTATTGTGAAGAAGGTATTTTCATCTGTCAGGTACCCAGTCACTTATTTTACCTACTCCTTTCAATCTTATAGCCGGGTTTTTTTGATATCACAGATGGAAAATGGCATACTACTATCAGAGGTGCTGGATTCTCCTGAGAAACTCCATCAGGTTGAAGAGGGCTAAGGATTGCATTTCCTACATCCCAAGCAGCTACAAGGCTGTTGTGAAAAAGGTGAGCTCTTTATCAATGTTGCCATTAAATATCTTTTCTCAGAAAGCGACTTGCTATGCTGGCTACTAACAATGGAAGCACCTGTTTGTTATATGGCCCTATAGCTGGCACCTGCTACAGACAGTCACTGACAATCCCAGATACATACTCAAGCTATGCAGCTTTTGATGAAAGACCTATTCTGGCTCATTTAAATCACCATGCCACAAGACTGATTGGGAAGAAATTTGTTTGTGTAACTGGAAGCAGAAGCAGCTTCAGCTAGACAGACTTTATTACAGGTATAAAAATTACCATTATTTAAATAAAGCAGCAGGTATTTAACAAAGTTAAAAATTTACTCCATATCTTAATTCTTCACTTCCTCATTTCATTTTTAATATTGTAGCCCCATTTCAAATTTAAGAACTAAACAGTATCTCTTGTCCTAAATTTCTCGGTATTTTCTTGGGCACTATGTAAATTAACGAGTAGTTCTTCTTAAACAGACAAGAAATATGTTGGATCAAATCAGCTTTGGATAGGTGAGTGGGAAAGGATACTATTTAGTTCTATATTGAAGTTCTGTTTCTTGTTTCCAGATATGTGTACCATACAAAAAACCTGTCTTTCCATCACATGGATTTTGAAATGTCATGCAATCTGCCAGGATACAAGAGGGCAACACAATGAATATATATTACTTACTGTGAAGATGTCTTCATTGCCTCTCTGAAATAATTTCCCCTCCTCTCCATCAAGAAAAATAGGCCCTGAACTGCTGTGATCCCCATACAACGTAATATAAACCTTTGAGCTTGTTCCTGCAGATGGCATATCACTGGTGAGGACTGACACCTTCCATTTCCTAGCTATCAAAAGATAAAAAGACTCACTGAATTACTTAGACTCAAGATTCTTAAGCAAAATGCATTTCAGTAATCAAAATTCTAAATAATACCATGCCAATGAATATAGAAATACTTATTTCACAAAATTACCTCAGGTAAATATTGAGTTTGCTATGTTGGGCATGCAAAAATCAAGAAATGTCAGGTTGCATTCAGATCTTTTGCTCTGCATATGCCATATGACAAAAGCAAATTTGCATGAACCTAGATCACTTTTCAAACACAGTTTTGAAATATTGTATTAAATTGTATTAAATATGGCTTTCTGTTTACTTAGGATATATTAGCTCTGCCCAGTGCAGTGCTGCGTAATGACAGCCATGCAGGCTCTCAGCAAGCCAGCTCTGAAATTACAAACTCATCACTTCAGGCATTAGGGTCTCTCAAAGCAAATTAGCTCTGCTGAAAGAGACATCTTTAAGAAAGGATCTGTATCTCTGCAAAGGTGTGATGGGTTATGCAGATGTAACAGCTTGTTTGGAATCCACTGAAGGATTATCAACATATGCTTGCATTGCAGTGTTGGCATTATACCCTGAGATACCAATACTCTTTTCATGGTTAAATTTCATAATTATCAAGACCAAGTATATGGATTTAGGCTTTGGTTTAGTGGAAGCTGAGTATCAATGGCATGGAATTAAGGGAAATGGTATCACTGGGGTCTGGCTGATAGCAGGAAGGAATATTAAGAAGACCCCCTCACTCCCAATGTTCCAAATTAGCTGATACCCATTTCAAATAGTATACATTTAAGCATCTCCCAAGCTTGCTAAGATCATTTTGCACCACTGACTAATATCACTGTTTCTTAAAAGAGAACTTCCTTTAAAGTACAGCAGCAGTAATAAAGGGCCTTACAGACTACAGAAGCCCCCTATCATCTAATGACTCATCTATACTACACATTTTACCTGTATTACTGACTTTTCCCTCCATCACAGTATCTTTGATCCTGTCTGCTCTGGCTAAAACACTAAGAAATAACATAGCAATGCTGAGTGAGCTCATAATGATATGATGAATTCTGTGTTTATTGACTATTTGAGATCCTTATTTTGATACTATTTGAGATCCGTGTGCCTTAAACCCCAGGCAATAAGCTATCCTGCAGTTCTGTTGTAAGGTTCAGCAAAACCACTTTTGTTTTGAGTGTCACTCAGTATTTTCAGTGCTAGCTATGGGCGTTTTCTTATAGGAGTCAGTGGACATTGATCATGATACATACACAGAATTATGGTGCAACAGAATGTTATTTGAGGACTAGTGAAACCAATGATTTGAGGAATTCGCATTTAGTTTTCTGTGGCATTCTGGAAAAAATAAGGTAGGGTTAATATTTTTACTTGCTCGTGTTTAGCCATGTCCAAAAAGAGAAGGTATTTAAGAAATTCATAATTAGGCTGACCTAGGCACAGGACATGTCCCTATCTTTGTATCTAGGAAATAAATGAGTTGAGAATATGTCCTCCATACCACTTAGCAGTTATATTTGAATAATTAATACTGCTTTTAATAAAAGGCAGAAAACAAGGCACAGTAAAGGCACATTATGAAATCTAACATATTAATGAGATCTGATGGTAGAATCTATAAGTCTTGTTTGTATCTTGCTATAACCACTGTGCTATACCTATTGGGGAAATTTTTAGTTCTGTATGGCCATTGTGCTTTGTGTGTAAAATACACATTCCTTGGGAAATCCAGTATTGTAGAATCAGTAACTATTAAAATAGATGTTCTCTCCCATACTTGAGGGGAGAGACAGGGAGACATTAACATAATGCTTGATTCATCTTTGAGGACAAACCTCAAGACATTGAAATTCCACAGTAGTGTTCTGAAATTTACTTATTTGTTTGAAAAATGCTTGTAGGTCCATAACCCGAGTAGAAAGTGTGAAATTTTAAAAGACAGAGACAGAATCTGAGACAAGTTATATTGTTTAAGAGCAGGCATCTAAAATACTTTATTATCATGAGAAATTTGGACTATACACCACTACTCAATTTTAAAGAGATACTCTTAAAGCAGCACTTTTCTGAAACTACTGTGAATGTGCAGCTATAGTACCAAGCTTCCTAAGCAATTATATTGTCATTATTAAATAATAAATTGCCAAACAACTACGCTTACCAACAGGTTAAACTTCATCATTACAAGAATTGTTATAGACTGAACAAATTAAATTGAAAGAATAGGGAAAAAATAACAACTGTGAGACCTGAGGAGGAGAAACAACTGGCAGAATCACATTTTCTGACAACAGAGCAGTGTGGTCCTTCTCAAAAGTTGTAGTAATCTGCTTTTTCCACAGCTGAAGTTAGCTTGCTGTTTCTGTTACAAAGGGGGTTCTGTACATTATCCAAAGCAGTGTCTGCTCCAACTTTCTGTGAGCCTTGACGGATGACGGGTGACCATATAATCCTCCATGTTAATCTAATTTATAACTGAGAAACTAGCATATGTATAAAACATCTAAGTCACTCTATGTAGGTGTACCTAACCTCTTGTCTTAATTTAGTTTATTAAGGTAAGAAAACTGCATTAAATACTCCTAATTCTTACAGTGGATTAACATGGTAATTAGACTAATGATATTGATAACATCAGTGCTATAAAAGTCAAGTAACTTGTTTAATAGTGATAAATTAAATAAATGGTCTTGCTTTCTTCTGACACCCTTAAAAGATAAATATGCCTTATGCATTTCAGAAATGAAAACCAATAAACGATACCAAAGCATTGCTTCTATACATTCAAATTGAGGATCCTAACACTTCTGAGAAATCAGTCATTTCTCATTAGTTTTTATGTTATATACACTTTTAGGTATGCAAAACCATGTCATCCAGCTTTCTATACATCACACTAGAAATAGTAGTGATTACTATAGATTACTGAGTGCAATGGCTTCTCCTCCAATACACTGTTTTCAGTCTCCTGGAGCCTTTCCAGTTAATAGTTTTCAGTCTTTACCTTTAGTCATATGTGAATATTCACTACAAAGTCAGTAGAAGATCTGTTTGACCATTTTTTTCAGGTCAAGGATAGTAAAGATTACCAATAAATTCTCTACTATGTAACTGGTTTGTATATAAGCCTGTCATGCGCTGGCAGTGACATCTGTTTGAAAATTTAATTGTGAGATATTGCTGAAAGAAAAAAAAAAAAAAACAAAAACAGAAAATAGTGTATTTAGATGAAATGCTAATCTTGACTCTTATTGAATAAGATTTTTGTATGATTAATATTTTTAAAATTCCTCAATATTTATATCGGTTCACAGTAAAATTAGTCCAGAATGTCTTCAATTTAAAACGAGCAAATTTTCAAAACTAAAGGAAGATGTTAATGAAGTCAATAGAACTGAAAAGCAAGGTATAGCAAAGGAAAATTAACGAAAAAGGTTATTTAACCATACACATTAAAAGAGAATAAGAAAAGATGACTATGTACACTATGTGCTGAATTTGAGAACGCTAAGTATGCCTTTACAATAAAGTGAAAACTGCCTTTTTTTTTTTTTTATTAGATAAGAACAGTGACATACAGTGATTGGGGAGTGTCAGCATTGTTGACAAGAATGGGCTATGGAATGGGAAACTTAAAATGGCAGATCAGAATGGGATGATGAGTGTGCTGAGAGACTAAAACCCATGTATCTCACACCAAAGCAATACCAGGTATTGTTTTTGAACAAATTTTAAATTAATAGACAGTTATCTCCAGATATATACAGCTAAGCAGAAAAAAAGATTACCAGCATCAGTTTAACGCAGATACATGGCACAAGGTATCCAGACTTGCATTGTTCAAGTACCTGATCTCCTCCATGATGATGAGAATTCATCTATGTAGACAAGGAAACTACAGTAGCTCTAATCTATCCCAGCATTATATCAGAAATTAGTAGCTAAAATGGAGAAGTGGATTAGTGCAAGACTGTAGAGTAAGAAAATAACTAGCTAAAGGGGAAATTATAAGTTAGTGCAGAAATTAGAAGTATTCATTTATAGGGATACCAGTAAGTTTCTCAGGAATCAGTGTTGGAATTCATCTGGATTTCATATTTTCTTCAATATACTGTATAAAGTAGGCAATTTCTGTAACAATCTCTAAGAATTGTCAAAGTATAAGAGGATCAGAAAATCCAGAGTAGTAGAAAAGGGATAATATGTAAAAGCATAAAGTTCAAGGAAATGCATTTTAAAAATACTACCAAAACTTAATGCTATGAACAGGTAATTTATCACTTAAAAAAAATAGAGTGAATCATCAATGTGACTGTAAGTTGCACCAGGAGAGAGATCTCTATGTAGAGACATTTTACTGCCAGTGTCCCAGAGTTCAGAGAGACAACCTTCCAAGTACTGCATAAAGTTCTGGTAACCATATTCAAAAAAAGATTTATTGAAACTAGAAAAGGTCCTGAGAAAGACAACCATGACAATTAGAGGAAATGGAGAAAATGTTTATGTAGGAGAAAAAATTGAGATAATGTCTGATTTTATTGATAGATACCAAGGAGGAAAAAGACATATCTAAGTCAATGACAGTGATGGCTTTGGGACACATGTATATAAAATAACCATGACTAGGCTTAGGATAGAAATTAGAAAACAGTTAAGACAGACATCAGAAGAAGGACTCAAGCTCTAGAACATCCCTCCAGTGGAAGCTGTAATGACTATAGATAACCAGTTTTAAAATGATATTTAGTAATTAAATGGAATTACTTAATTGTGTGGTTTCTTTCTAGCAGGGACCTAAACTAGATAAACTGAAACTTCCTGGGACTGTGATCTATATGTTTTATTGACTGTTTCTTTTTTGATAAAGGCAAGACAAAAACTGAATTCCTTCTAGAAGAATGGCATAATCTATGTAAAGCCCTTGAAAGCCTGCTGAATTGTTTTCTGTCCTGTTCTTTACACATTATTTAATATGCTTGACACTTCCAAGTGTATTTTATCCTGACTAATTCAGAAGGACTCTACATCTTTTGCAGTTAATTTGCAGAATTAAGCTACCTATATAAAGTAGCTCATACTACTCATGGTGGTTTTCCCTCTATCAATCAGTATGTTGCTCTAGTCACCAGCATTGTGAGGTTCTCTCTTCAGCCTTCTCCAAACTTACCTAATGGAAGCAATTTTATTTTATCTGCCTATCTCAGCCACTTAATATTCTATATCTTTCCTGAACCATTAATGAATATATAAACCCTATGACAGTATGGTACCTCTCACTGTCAAGCTTTTCTCCTGCTCTGAGGTGACCATTTCATTCCTTCTCTTTCAGTTAACATACTAAAATCAGAAGCAAGTCTTTCAGTTAATATAACAATAATTTCAGCACTTGCTGTGGTCTCTGCTAATTGTAACCTCAGGCACTACCTCACATCTCACCTTTTTAGTGCTTAGTTTGCTCAGTAACCCTATAATAAACATCTGATTAAAGGTTCTTGAACCTTGATCTGAAAAAGTTAAGGTGCTGTGAATGCAGCAGAAAGACTGCAAATGACGGAGACATATATATAGCTGTTAATTTGCCTATTTAACATTTAGACATTTGTCCTGGTTTCAGCTGGGATGTAGTTAGCTGTCTTCCTAGTAGCTGGTACAGTGCTATGTTTTGAGTTCAGTATGTGAAGAATGTTGATAACACTGATGTTTTCAGTTGTTGCTCAGTAGTGTTTAGACTAAAGTCAAGGATTTTTCAGCTTCTCATGCCCAGCCAGTGAGAAAGCTGGAGGGGCACCAGAAGTTGGCACAGGACACAGCCAGGGCACCTGACCCAAACTGGCCAACGGTGTATTCCATACCATGTGACGTCCCATCTAGTTTAGGAACTGGGAAGTGGGGGGGGGCAGGGATTCGCCGCTTGGGGACTGGCTGGGTGTCGGTCGGCGGGTGGTGAGCAATTGCCCTGCGCATCATTTGTACATTTCAATCCTTTTATTACTACTGTTGTCATTTTATTAGTGTTATCATTATCTTTATTAGTCTCTTCTTTTCTGTTCTATTAAATCGTTCTTATCTCAACCCAGGAGTTTTACTTCTTTTCCTGATTTTCTCCCCCATCCCACTGGATGGGGGGGAGTGAGTGAGCGGCTGCGTGGTGCTTAGTTGCTGGCTGGGGTTAAACCACAACAACATTATTTGCAGCATAGAACCTTGGTACGCAGAACATGGCATTTAGTTGGATTCTAGTAATTTCAAGCTTCATTTTCCAAACATAGGTTTTATTTCTGTATTGACGTGTAAAATGATGAAAAAATACCACTGAGACTCTTCACTTGGAGCAGTTCTAAAACATGCAAAGGAGGACACCAAAAAACGTGGAGATGGAGGGAAGAACATCAGAAACAAGGCCAGCATAGGAAATAACACACAGCTATTTGGTGTGAAATATATTAGATTATATATGTTGCTTTAGGGTGGTAATGTTAATTTATTACATAGAATACACTGCTTCAAACAACACAAAAGTATCACTTATTTATGGGGAAACATATCTGCCACCAGAATCCTAAAAAGAATTGAAGAGCACTTCTAGGTTTCCTACCTGTACTGCAAACCCCTTTTGCTCCAGATCCAACTTCTACTTCCCCTCCATGTGCCTTCTGTCTCACAGGGAGACAATCAAAGCCTCTGGGCCAAAAGGGATTTGTGTCAGCCTTTAATTTGGTCCCAGTGATAACCAAAAGATCATGATCCCGGGCTTATCACAGCATGTACGTTCCAGTTAGTCCAGACACAGTCTCCAAGAGTACAGAATGGCCAAATTCTCATTCTCTAGAGTTTAAAATCTAGCCAAAAAACTGAAATACTCTGCCTAATCACAATATACATTAAATATTTTCCAATTTTATATTTAAAATCATTTGCTGAAAATTGTAAACCATGTAAATGCTTACTATGCACACATAATATTAAAAAATGCTGTAAACAGGTATCGAAAATAATTCTAATAAGAGATTGAAAAATCCTGAAACATATTACATATGCCTTGGTTTTTCATAATACAACATATTTACAAAAAATACCAAACAAAAAGAACATGGATCACTTTTAAAGTACAGACATTACAGAAGAACACACAACTAAAACTTGTGGTGTGTATAGAACAATTTTAAGAGTGAGCGGTGCTGCCTCAGAAAGGACTATGGCAAGGGCAGTCAGGAAGTCCATTGACACACAGTTTCCCTTCTCAGTTCCTGTGGAACCCCAGTAGCAATAAATAAGCTTCTTTTCTGGTATCCTCTGGGTAAAAGAGGCAAACTTCGTTTGGGATCCCATATACAGGCTGAAAGATCTCTTTACTCACGTAAATATTCTGAAGTTGGCCTTTAAAAACCAGAAGAGCAATTTGATAATGTTAATCTACATAAAATTAACTTGACTTCGGTTTCCAACTTTTCATTCCATTACAGCATTTGAACAGTACTTCCTACTTTTCATTTCAAATGAAACATATCAGTTGATTTTGTTCTGGAAAAAGAATTTCTACTGAAAGATAATTCTCAAACCCCTTCCTCAAATATCATGAAATATAAGAATCTTATATTGGAACTCAGGCGGGTGTTTCAAATTTCAGTTCTCTGTTCTAATAAGCACTAGTTGATTCTCTACAAATAAGATGGTCAATATACAATGGAATATCTCTGAGCAGACAACATTTCAGGAAAAAAATGGTTTTTAACCAAGAAATCACTGTCTTAGAAGAACAGCTTTTCTTCCTGTGTTGGTCCCCATAAAAATCTAAGTAATTATCTGTACTTCAGCAATGATATACAATTGTGATTTATATTTATCTAGGTCTGGGCTGTATTCACATTGGGAGTTTCACTGGGTGTGGCATTCAGCAATTTATTTTGTGATTTTTTTTTTTTCTGAAGACGTTTTCACTAGTCTAATGTTACAGAAATTCCAAGATGTCTATTACAAGTCTTTCTCATCTTTACTGCTTCCATTGTCCATTGTACAAAAGCAAACTACTTCTTCTCCTCCTCCTCCTCTTCCTCCTTCTTCTTCTTCTTGTTTGTCTTCTTCTGTAGGAAAGGCATTTTCAATTTTCAGATTTTCAGAGGCATTGTGTTCAATGTTATTTAAAGAAGTGTCACACTTCAGAAATGTTTCAGAATGACAGGTTTCTGCTGGATCTGCCAACATGGGAGAAAATTTTTCTCCAACAATATGAATTAGGCTTATTCTTAGGGTTTGGCATATTTTTGGCTTTCTGTTGGGTAGCTCACTGTTTGTGCCTATCACAAGATCACTGGGTATGTGTTTGGATACATTATTTTGACAATTGCTGACTTCCACAGGTTTTACATTCATATCCTCTGTAACATGTAACTTCCCTAAACTGCTTGTGTCTTTCAGTGCTGAAGATGCAAGTATTCCAAAGTTACTAAAAAAATCTAAGGTGTTATTAACATAAAACTTATTAAAAATATTATTGGCAATCTTATTGATACAGTTATTCTTCAGAGTCACATGATGATTTTTGTCTTTTACTATATCTTCACCTGGCCATTGTAAATGTTCACTCTTTTTGGCCAACAAACATGAACCCAGCTGGTTCTCAATATCAGATGCCTTTTGGTAGGCACATCCTCTCTGTTCCTCATTAATTGGTGTGACTGTCACTGTCAGTATTGGACAATGTTGGCCACATATAGCGTGGAGTTTATCCAGAGAATCTTCTTCCCGAAGAGCACTTCTGTTAGCATTAGTAACATCTGTTGGCTGAAACTGTATGGGTTCGTCATTTAAAGGCTGTTCCAATGGATGCACCTTGTTATCAGGCAATCTGAATTCCACAGATGTGAAGGCTGCAAAATTGGTATCAGCCTGTGTGGAAAGATGTGTGGAAGTAGAACCTACCATGACTGATGGTTTGATCTTTTCTTTGTTTGCTGCAGGAAGGGGAGTGATCTTACCATTGGGGCTAGGTTTGCTTTTTGTTCTTAAGTCATCCTGAAAGGGGTCTGAATCACTATTGTGAGGTATATTGAAGTAGTTGCAAAAATTTTCAGAGGGTTTAGCCATGTCTTCAAGTTCTGAAGAAGAGATTTCATTGAGGTCTGGGTACTGATTCAGATTGCCAAAGTGTGAGTACGGAACATCATCACTGTTAGTATCAAGGACTGTGTCTGTTGATGTTGTATCCAGATTACCATACATTCCAGTCCGTTCAGGTGGTGATCTTCTTATCAAATGATTTTCTTTCAGAAGCCATTTGCCTTTATCTATCAATATTCCTTCATCCTCATTAGCTCGTACACTAGGTTGACAATGCTGCATTGGAGATTCCCCTGAACGGTCATCAGTATAACTTGTCTCTTCTCTGGTAAGAGTAGGTTGTGGTGTTGGTAAAGAAGTGTTTTCTCTTCTCACTATCGTGTCATTTTTGTTTATATTTACTGGAAATTCTTGTAAGGGTAGTGAAGAGTGTGACAATTTCTCTACAGAGCAGGACCTAGGTTCTTGAGAAAAAGAAATGTTTTTTTCCACCACTGCAGAGTGGAATTCTTCAGTATCTTTTTGAAATACTTTTGACATATATGGAAATCCTCTGTGAAAGTCAGGCTTAAATGAAGCTTCCGTCTTGCCATAAAGTCGTTCAATAGTTCTTTTTACATAGCCAGTGTTATAATGTTTTTCAAGCACTGCTTCCTCCCCGCTTTCATTGGTCAAATCACTGGATGCTCTAAAGTTATAATCACTCTCTTCAGTATCTGGTCTGTAATCTGACCAGTCTGAAGTAGCAGGACTTTGTAAGCATTTTTTTAATTGAGAGGTGTCTGAACACATTTTATTCTCCGGTTCTTCTATTTGCAATTTCTGTTCTCCTTCGCTCATATCACATTCTGTAATTTGCTTTGATTCATAACAAAAAGATAATGGAGAGACTGTAGATAACCTCTCAGAGGTTTCCTCACAAGCTTCTACATCTTCCTTGTCTTCCTGTACAGAATAACCCTCATTATTATATTCTACAGAGGTTTCAGCAGCTAGTTTAAGTTGGTTATTTGATTTTTTGTCATTATCTGCTGACTTTGGATCAACATTCTTATCTTCACTTTTATCAGTAGTAACATGTATAATATCTTTTTCACCTTCTAACTCAGAAGTATCCTGATCTAAAATACGATATTTATCATTAGAAGTTACACTATGAACTGTCGAGTTAGGTTCCACTGAAGTTTCTGACTCTTCATTATTGAATGATGTATCAGTGTTTTCATCTTGAGATTTTTTATATAGGCTATCAGGCATTTCTTCATTTCTTTCAGGTAGCTCTATAGCTGATGCAAGGCTACAGGTATTTGAATTAATATCAGCATATTGACCATCTACCTGTGTTTTGGGAGCACTCAAGTCTAAAGTCTCTGTTTCTCTACAAAGATCTTTCTGTATATCAAAACAGCTTTCTAATTCACCAGTCAATTTTAGAGCTTCTTCAGAATTTACACTGTCCCTTGGAATACAAGGCTCAACAGATTTTTCATTTTCATGCAAATGTATACCATTATGAATTTCAGATATGGGCATATTCTCATGGCAATGTGCGGAGTCCTGCTTTTTGAGTTCCCCCCCAAAGTGTAATAAGTTGTTTTCTGTTGATTGGTGAAAATGTGAGAAGGCAGCCTTCAACTCATCAACTTTCTCCATGACTGTGGTTTGTTTCAGAAATTGTAACTGTGTAAATATTTCAGAACAGCTACATGCAGTTTTTTGCATATCATCTTTGTTTGTCCCAATCAAACTCTCTCTCAGATTCAGTACAAGTAGACAAGCTAGGAGGACATTGGAAGAAGAACCAAAAGCTGAAGGAGAAAGATCTGAAAGGCTGCAAGCTTTTCCTATACATCCACTATGTTCTTTCTGGAGACCAAGCAAAGTTGATTGTAGTTCATGTAGCAACATGCTAGACATGCAATTATTCTGAATATCAATTCCCATTTTCTCATTGACAATTGTGCAATCAACTTGAACAGCAACTTCAGATTTTTTTCTTTTACATAGGTTGGTATCTTGAATATCAACTTCTGGCATTTTTTTATCATTGTCATGTGTTTCATGAAACAAGTGTAGTTTACCATCATGATGAAATTCTGACTTTAGGGAACACTTGGACTCTTCTACTATAGTTGTATTAGCATGAATGAAAGAGTCAGTTTGTATTTCACCTGAATCCTTGGCTGATTCTTCTAAAGTTCCCAACTCACAAATAGGCTTTAATGTTTTTTTTGTCAGATTGTGTTCAACCAGATGGTTTTTTCCAGTCACATGTACTTTATTTGTGATAAATCTGGTTTCTTTATCTATAGAAGCATCAGTATTTTCTTCAGGAAAATAACAGACATTGCTATTCTCTGCATTTCCTTCTTTTTTATTTATAGGGGGTAAGACAGAATTTGGTAACAAATTTTTCAGCCAAGTTTGGACATAGTTTTCAAGTGAATGCTTAACACCTTCCTCTTGAAATTCCTCCTGTTTTAGAGCCTCTAGTGTAATGGGTCTCTCTGACATACTTAACTTATTTGCACCTTTACTTAGATTCTTCTTCATCCCCTTTTGCTTTTTCTCTTTCTTTGATGACAAATTTTCCAAAATATTCTTTTCCTTTTCTTTTTCAAAGTTAAGATTCTTTGGCACTTCTGACAATGAAATGACTGCTGAGTTGTTAGATGTCTGTTTGAAAGAATTGGTTGTGAGATGTGTGCCTTCTTTCTCAGTACTCAGTGTATTCTGACTGTGTTCTGATTCATTGTTTGAATCAATTGTCATTAAACCATCTTCACTCCTTGCAGATGAAACGATACTTTTTTTTTTGCCTGACTTCAATTTTACCTTGGCCAACTTGTTGTTATTACTTTTTGGGGTTGTATTAGATGATAATCCTTTCTTCTCCACTGAATCCTGGTGATAGAACTCATCTTCAGGACATATGCTTTTGCCTGAATTGACAGACCCATCATTTTTTTTTACAAAAAAATCCATTCCTTTTTTCTGAGGTATTTCAGAATAATTACCCATAGCCTCTGTTGTGGAATCCTGTGTGGTTTTGTCTGTGATATGCATTCCCTCATTTTTAATTATCCCTGAAATTTCTTTATCTTTTTGATTTTCATATATACCTTGCTCTAGAAAGTTAGATGATTTTCTTTTCTTCTTCTTTCTGGTGAGGGAAGATGCAGATTGACTGTCATCAATGACATGTGTTGCCGCCACAGATTCAGTCCTGACACTGATTTGATTCTCACTTTCAGTAACAGTAGGAAAGAATCCAGTTGTTGGGTTTATTTTCTCAGTAGGAGCTTTACTAGTTGGAGGTACCATCATCTTCATCTGGCTATGTCCGGGACAGGCTGAATGCGCTGGATCTTGAGAAATAGGTAATAGATCAGCCGCTTTGCATTTTGTTTCTTCTTTTGACTGACATAATTCTGAATATGTAATGAAAGAACTCAGTGATCTTTTTATTTGTTTAATATCACATGACTCATGGATGTGGTCTGCTGAACCTGGTCTAGCTGCCTGGTAAATTTTTGATGATGGTGTGAAACCACTGATGTTAGCTTTGCAGGTTGATACTAAACTGTTATATGTACCTTGTTCCACGACTGATTTCTCCAATATATTCTGCACCAATTCATCTTCATCAGGCAGTTCTAATGTCTTCCTATTTGTGGTTTCTATTAAATCATTACTTTTGTGGCTTACTTTAAAGAGCATTTCTTCTTTTATATTCTCTGAAGAAAGCTTTAATATATCATTGCCACTCATCTCGCTAAACTTTGGATTACTGACACTTGATTTTTTTCTGCTTGAATGAGCTACCATGCAATACTCAGATTTATTTTCTCCGTTCTGTATTTCCTCACTGTAGGAAAACTGTCCTATTGTCTTCTCCTGAACCTCTTTCTCAGATACCAAGGTGACACTTTCAACTATGGCTTTTTTTTGTCTAACACGTCTTGGCCCAGGGGTGGGAGGCCTATAAAAGCGAGGCCTGATATTATCGTCAGGTACATTGCTTACATCTAGATCTGCAGTATTGTCCTTCTCACACATATGACAACCAGCAGTTTTTAAATCAGACTCTGATTCCTTGTCTGACACTTGGGCATTTAATTGCTGTAATGAGTCTCCCTCTTCTTTATTGTAGCTCTTCAAAAATGGAGCATCTTTTGGTTTTATGTGTTCTGATACATTTACATTGGTTAAGCAGTCTTCTGCACACATTGCAGAATTGCAAATGGTGGTATTTTTGTCATCAGAAAGGCCAGCACGACTTACAGTGGTTGTCCATTTAATGCTTTCTTCCTCTTTAATTTTGAATCGAACTTTCATTTCCACTGTGATACTGCCATCTTGATTAAGGTGAACAGATTTCTCAATGTCATCTTCGTACTGTGCCACAGATAACTTTTCACCAGTAACTGACTGATTTCCTCCTATACCATTATGGCTGTCAGGAACATAGGAAGAATGGGAGTTGTTATCATTTGAGTTGTTATCATTGCTGGACCCTTTATCAGAAGAAACTGAGAATATCTGAGATCTTGAGCTAGAGCTCATTTCAGCAATTACTACCAATAATTACATTGAAAGAACCCAAATTCATTCAGTAGGTGGAAAGTAGAGCGGACAAATATCATGCATGAGCATCCAGATGATGAGACAGCAGACCAGCAGCAAAGGAAGAGAAAAGAAGAAAGGAGAAAAATTAGTACAAAAGAAGATAATGAAGTGTGTTTATTTTACCAGAGTATTAGAAAGTAAAGAGAAAAACATGGCTAATCTTGCAGTTCATTTTAAGAAGCTGTTAGAGAGAGAAATACAACCAATTTTTAATACAAAATCAAGCATTTAACTACTTTTCCACTTAATTTTATTTTGCAATAGGTTCTTTCTAATGCCAGAGCTAGAGTCTTATTTGAAGCTCCAAAGCCTAAAAAAAATACTAAATACTCTCATTTTATACTTAGTTGGGATCTGAGGTTGCCTTGAACTTTTCAAGGGATTCACAGGCCCTCGCCTGTTTGGGCTTCAAGCTACCAACTTTACATCTTCATGCCTGAGTGATCATTAATATATCATTTCCTAATGGTTCATACAGTTAGTGCTAAAATGTGTCAGTCAAGGTGAACATATATCTCCCTAGGCTTAATCCAACAATTTGCCGCACATGAGTAATTACTGTGAGTAGTGTCACTGATACATGAATAAAGGGTTCAGATCCAGTCCCCTGGACTGACCTTCTATAGAGAAGTAAACATTGAAGCACTTGAACTTCTTCTAAAATCTGAATTTAAATCATGACATTCTGAGATAGATACACTTTATGCTACGGTACTGTAGACAATGGTGCAAAAATCAGTAAAGCCAATGAGAATACTTCCAGACTTCAATTAATTTTGAGTATGGCCCAATATGTTTGCACACACATTAAATATTCCCAAAATATGTTTTGATTACTCTGTAATAACTTGACTTTTAAAAAATCTTATCTCATCTCTCTAGCAGTTGTCACTGAAGAGGTGAGAGATGAAAGAACATGAGATAAAAATAAAGTTTTGCTGTCTTCCAAGAAGTTCTGCATGTGTGAGGGAAACAGTGCATGTACACCCACAGAAAGACATCCACAACTTCTACTGATACCTAAATATATAGGAGCCACCATTTAATAGAAAGGTTTCACTTGCAGAAAGGTATTTTAACACATGTAATATGTTAACTTATCCACATTGCTTGAATTTAAACATATTTTTTTTCTAAAGTGAGTCTCAAATGGTCTCAGATCAAGGCTTTCACAATTAACATATTACTATTACAGATACGTATCTATAATTTCAGGCAGATCGCCTTGCAAATTTCCCAGGTATGTGCTTTACCATGAACAGAATCAGAAATAAAAGTTTGTACTAACTCCTCTAACACAGACCAGACCTTATGCTTCCCAAAGTAAAAATCTCACCTTCTCTTTCTCAGGAAACGGAATTGGCACAAAGCACCTGAAATCTGATTTTTCAGGCTCTCACATCATCAGTGATGTCTCCTACACAGGATACTTATGAATTTCTCAGGTTAAAGACAAAAGAGGGTTGTTTTTTTCTCTCTCTTTCTGTAATTGCTGTTAACTAAGGATTAGAAGAGGGAGTTTATCAGATTCTCAGCTACTCACATTTTTTACCATTGCAAGGCCCAATCTCTGGCTCAAAGCAAAATTTTGGTAGGACATTTTGTTTTTGCAGAACTTTCATTCTCAAAATGTTCTTATTCATTCTCTCTTGACTCATTAATTATGCTCTGCAAACAGCTCTCAAGCTGAGCAAGTCAAAGAACATGAAGGTTGAGAAAAACTAAAATGAATAGTTTGGTGGGGACATAATAAACTGTAAGGGATGTGGACGAAACTCCTTCAAGTAAATGGAAGCCAAGTGTCTTATGTATCAAAGTGCTCCATGACACAGTCAAGATTACCATGGAAAGTCTCAGTACATGAACAATTACAGTGTTCCCTGGGCTCTCTAGTACAGCATACAGCTGTATGAAGAGTACAAGGATTTAACAAGTTTCCCCCTAGACAGTACCTTTGCCCTACGGGATGCTCTAATGCTGAGGATTCCCACATGACCTAAAGCTCTGGTATCACAGCATTTTGTTCCCCTCAACCTCAGGCTATTCAGCTAGCCTGGCTTCTCTCCAATAGCTCCTCATGTTCTTGATCATCCACTGGCCGCTTCACACTCCTACAGACCTTGTCAGTGGCACAACTCCATGACTAATCAAAGGGAAAGTACTTATTTGTGTATCTTTTCCCAAACTTATTCAAAAAATATGTATCACAGCCATGAGGATATAGGAAAGGATGCCACTGTTTAGACAAAAGCAGCTTCAAAAACACAATGAATTTGCGAGTGGATCAGTGCTATTTGGGTGTTTTTCCTGTTTATGTGAAGCATGGAACACAGGAAAAAGTGAAAGTCATGACAATGATAAGCCAAACCTCCACTTGCTAAGGTAAGTTCTGAAAACTGCACAAAAGTTTTGCTCAAGAAATTCAGTCAGTTAAGAGCCTGAAGTAGCCTGTGGCTTCTCTTTTACCACTACCGTTATTAACCGTGACACCAAAAAAATTAATAACAATGACAATCAAGTGCATTAAAATAAAATATACTTATAGATTTGCATCCATATTCTAAATAAGTCTGTTTGAAAGAAAATATGCAAACTAGCTGAGTACTTAGCAGAAACTTACATTTTAAAAAGAACATTAATACTTTGATCTTTCTTATGCTTATAGAGGAGTCAGAGCAGATATAAACAGTTTCAACTGGCCTTTTTGAATATCCTTGATCCTAGTAAGATTGTCATGGTTTATGTCTTATGCTGAGAGAGGTAAACCAATTAATAAAATACAAATTAATTCAAAGAACTTACTGTTTTCACTTTCTGACTTGGCATTTGCTTTTGGGTACACACGATTTGCAATTCCAAGCAATTTAGCAGGGCGTGAATACCCAAGAGAATCATAATTGCTTGGTTTAAAAGGCTCTCTCCCTGCTGCGACTACAGCTCCAGAGCACAATATCAGGGCCTGAAGATTAGGAACCTGGGAAAGAAAAGTAACATTAAATTGTCTGCCTTAGTAACCACAAAAAATAATGTAAGAGATTTATCCCTTTCATGCTTTAATATCTTCACTTCTTAGTCTCTACATTAGTTTGCAGCAGGCTATTAAATATGTATCACAGCACAGAATTAATTTTTCAATTCCTATAAGGCAATTCCTATCTCTGTAAGGGTATGTCTTGTTATATAAATATATTAGAAAAAGACTTCAAGAAGAAACTTGGATCCAGATCAAAATTTTCTTATAATTTAAGTGTTTGCATATGTAATTTTGTTTCATCATTGCACAGTGACTGTTCATAGCCATAAAACAAGAATATACATTTGGAGGTAGGTATAATTATGAACATGTATTTGGAGGAAGAAAGGGGAAATTGAGAATACACCAGAAGTACTTGACCTGTACTGCCACAGAGGAACAGGATGGCATCACAGAACAATATACATGGGAAAGGACCTCTGGAGATCATGTAGTCTAACCCTCTGCTCAAAGCAGGTCTAACTGGATCAAGATGCTCAGAGCCTTGTCTAACAGTTTTGAATTTATGTTCCAAAATATACTGCAAGATAAGTCTTACAAACTGCACTTCACTTACTTATAGGCAATATGGACAGTTTCCCAACCTAATACAGAATTTCACCCAATGGAGGGTAAACGCAAGATTTCCCTTGAACTCTTGGAGCTCTGCATGGAATTGTCTTTCTAGACACCTGTTAGGTATAATCACAAGTGCTTTTCTGTGGTTAAACAACACACAGATAAAACACTTAAGTGAGATAAAATTCTATAAAAGAGTATGTGAGTTGAAAATCAGTATTATTGGTGCTGCATCTTCTGGGTTTAGAGGTACAGAACCTGGTCCATGGTTTGAAAACTATAATAGACAGTCAGGTGTCATAGTTGCAAGTAATTAATAGCAAACCACTCTGCATTTGTGTAATGATAAAATATGTGTGGCTATTAGGTGCTACTTACCATATTTTTAAAACATTAAAAATCACAGATAAACAGCATTAAGACCAAAGAAAGTTTCTGTATAAATGGGTAAAAATATAGGATTCAGAGCACACCTGAAAGAGGCCTGAGTAAGAAAAAGAAAAGTGTTTTTTCATGATGACGTAAAATAAAATGTTATCACTTGCTTCTTTCTGATTGCAAGATTCCAGTATATTTCCTCCAAGCTAGTAGCCTTTCTGAAGGGGAAAAGGCATAGAAAGGAAACAGCTGAAATTCAGCACATCAGATCTTACACCAGACCAGTGTCCCAAGCTTAGAATTGATAAAATCACCTTTTTAATTAAAAATAATCTAGAAGAAATCATAGAAAAATTGTCAGTACTCATCTTTATTCTCACCTTTCTGCCGTCAGTGGTATATAGTTTCACGACTGGATATTGCATTAACTCACTCATATAATCCAGAAAGGCCTCAAAAGTTTGTGTATTTTTCTTTCCCAGAACTATGGTGCGTCTGAGTCTTACATCCCCATTTTTGAAAACAAGCATTTTTTTGGGAGTCGTTATTTTGCTTTCTCGATGGCCAAATCCATCTTCATTCTCCCTTGCTAATTGCACAGCGTGACGACGAGCGCTGACAGGCCTACTGATCTGCCAGGGCAGCGGCTTTTTGCTAGCCTGTTCCAGGTTGATGGGCTTCATTTTCCTCTGATGGGAGCAAATATAAGATTTTCCATCTTCAAGATCCTCCAAATTGGTAATGTTGTGTCTCCCTTTTGGTGTACTAATATTCCTTACTCCAAAAGGTAATGGGACCCGTTTGGATAAACTATCCAGCAGGGCATCAAATGTTTTGTAAGACCGGTTATTAATGACCATTTTGATCCCATTAAACTGAGGATCTCCACTTTTATAGAAACAGATCCGTTTTGCCACAACAGGTTCAGTAACATTGAAATGCCGCGTGGATAAACTCTGTTCACTCTCAGAGGAGTTTGGCTGATTCACTGAATAACTAGTTGAAGGTGTTTCACTCATTTTGACAGCAATCTGGAAGAAAGAGGAGATGGATGTAAAAGTTTTCTTATGACTAGTAATAATATGGTCTACATTTTGAAAGGTGCAGAAAGAGAATTTGTAAGAAATCAAGAGCAGCAAGTTGTGACAAAAATCACTGGATTTAAATGGATCCAAGCTGTTATCTCTAAATTCCACAAAGACTCCAGTACTGTTGGATTAAGTTAGCATAGCTCTGCTTGCAAATATTCCCAAAATTCTCCAATGTAATTTCAAATCTCTTATCATTCTGGTACAAGGGACCTTGCCTTAGAAGAAGGTACTTTGTCAGTTGTGCTGGTTTTGGCTGGGGTAGAGTTAATTTTCTTCACAGTAGCTTGTATGGGGCTGTGTTTTGGATTTGTGCTGAAAACAGTGTTGATCATTCAGGGGTGTTTTCGCTCCTGCTGAGCAGTGCTGACACAGCGTCAAGGGCTTTTCTGCTTCTCACCCCACCCCACCAGCGAGGAGGCTGGGGGGGCACAAGGAGTTGGGAGGGGACACAGCTGGGACAGCTGACCCCAACTGACCCAAGGGGTATTGCAGACCATATAGCTCAGTGTATAAAGCTAGGGGAAGGGGAAGGAATGGGGGACATGGGGAGTGATGGCGTTTGTCTTCCCAAGTCACCATTAGGCGTGACGGAGCCCTGCTTTCCTGGAGATGGCTGAACACCTGCCTGCCCATGGGAAGTGGTGAATGAATTCCTTGCTTTGCTTTGCTTGCGCGCACAGCTTTTGCTTTCCCTATTAAACTGTCTTTATCTCAACCCATGAGTTTTCTCACTTTTACTCTTCCGATTCTCTCCCCCATCCCACTGTGAGGGGAGTGAGTGAGCGGCTGTGTGGGGCTTAGTTACCGGCTGGGGATAAACCATGACATCAGTCCAGAATGATAATTAGATGTTTTCTTTCTTGAGGATGAAGCTAATGACATTTCATAATTAAGATATAAGAAAAATCCTTATTAAGAGGGAGTAATTTGTGCCTAGGCATTAGCTATATTCAGTCCAAAATAACAAAACTGAAAGACAATACAATTCATTCTGATCTCATATACTAGTTTTATACCAGGGCAAATCCACTGGAGTCAGAGAAAAGGCTTCTGATTTACTACACTGTAAACTATACCAGAATAAGGCCCAAAATGTGTTTTAGAGTTAAGTTGCATCATAAATTGGCAGATCATTTGCTTTTCTATTATAAGTTTTGTATTTCATGATACATAAACCACTACAATATTTGCATTTATACTGAGGGAAAAACTACTGAACAAATAAGACTTTTTTAGTAAGAGAAAAGTCTTTAAATCCTTTATACAGACACAAAAATTACAGGTATTCTTCAGCAGAAGTAGCCTTTAAATTGAAACATTTGAATACCACTCTTTTAAACAACAGATTATTTCTGACAACTATATTGATAATCCTCATGCTTGAAAATAGAGCACCCTTACTGCAACCTTTCATTCGAAGCCAAGCTATATACAGATACTGTAATGACAACCCTTTAAATGAATAAAATCACTTTATCTTAATGATTGGTTTGCTTTGACTGGAACACAGGGTAGAAATGGCTAGTCAACTAATCAGCCTCAGGGAAGCAGTTTTGGTAGAGTTTTACTGAATAGCTGTATAGCAGTCTCAGGGAATATGTTTTTCATCAAAATAATATAAATTAAATTCTTTGACAATGTCACCTTTATGTAGCTGCCATATTGACTAATGGAACAATGTCTTCCGGCTACTACATATTTTTCTTAATGAAGCTATGGGAAACAATATTTTGACTATTTTACTACTGCATACATCAGTTCTGAAACTGATAAGAAAATGTTGCTATTTTCCAAGACAGTCAAGGTTCAAATAAAGTCCGTTTTGACAAGATTTTATCTGACTTTGTTCTTACAGCTTTTCCAATAATGCATTGTTTTCAGCTTGGGTGTTTTGCCTTCACTAAGAGTTAATAAGTTTTTAAACGTTCATTATTTTCAACAATGATCAGAGCACAGGAAGCAATGTCTTTTAATGCATTATTTATGCTGTAAATTGTACTCATTCTAAGTGCTAAAACTGAAAAATAACTGAACAGGTCTGCACTAGAATGCTCACAAAGATTGATTTAGGTAATCACAATTCCATTTAAAATTAAAACGAAACAAAACAGCCAAAAATCTGTAAGTATTTATTTAAAGAATATGCAGGAAGAAATTTTCAAGCTTGGCTGCAGCAACTTATACAGCCCAGCCCATGATGGCTAGTGAAATGGCTTACTTTCTGTGGTAGGGAGGAGCTCCACTTCAACTGAGCTATAGTTGCTCATGGTTTTGGACACATCTATTCATTAGAAGCCTAAATTTGCATGACAATTCTAAACTGAGAGGTTGACAGGTGAGTTAAGACTAGGGACAGAATTTGAACCAGCCATTTTATGCTTCAGGCATCATTCTATTTATACTGATATTCTTAGAGGAAATCCATAAGGGCATTTTTATTGCTAGCTGCAACACAAACTTTCCTACTCTCTTTGCAGAGCAAATGTTCTACTCTAGTGAAGGCAGCAATGACAGTAGTAAAGTTCTTGAGCAAACTGAATGTTGTGTTACCCCATTTAACTGGCCAAGAAGAGTTGAGGTCACTAAAAGAGTCCAGTCCAGGATCTCTGAGGAAGGGGAGAAAACTGTTAAGTCATCGTCACTAATGGCCAGAGACGGAAATGAACAGACGTAGCTCCTCAGCTGCTCTGTACTACAACTTCTCACCCTTTATGAAAATAGAGTGGAATTTCATCTAACTAACTGTATGATTATTCAGTTTTACAAGAGATAAAACAGGTGGATTTTCTCATGAGACTACTGATAATAATTGCTTTTGAATTAGCCTCTTAGAAGTCGTTCTGGATATTTGTACTTCTGTAAAACATTCAGTTATGTAAGCATCAACATTTGGAAGAGAAATACAATACATTTTACATAAAGATAATTATTAGACTGAGTCTTGACACTGTGGAAGTAACGAAATCCAAAACAAACAGAGAGAGAATATACATGTAAAGAAAAAAACAATTTTCATTATAAATATGAAATAATTTGAATTCACAAAAGTAACTAAGAAAAACAAGTTTTCCTTGGGAAAACATAAAATGAATGATAAAACAGTTTTGGCAGCAGACTGATGGTTGCATAGCACACCATGTATGAATATTTTCTAGTATTAATTTTAATAATGGAAATTGCTTATGCAACTTGCAGATATCTTATAATTGCATCTTACAAATAGCAAACATTTCAACAAATAAATAATCTACATATTGTACAAGTTACTATTTCATACTACAGGTGATCACACTGTAATAAGTTTTCATTTCATCTTAAACATAGTATCAATTTTCATACTTAAATGATTTTATTTTAAAATTAAGAAATAGCTGATATTACATGATACAGACTGTCTGCTAAGATATTTTGGCAATTACAATGTTAAGAATTTTATTCTGCCAGAAAATCAAACAGAATTCAGAATTGAATCCCTTTACCTGCATTCTTATAAACAAAAGCACTCATTTAAAGTTTATGCACAAAGATTTTAAATTTTATAAAGACACTAAGTGGAAGACTTTGTTCTAAATATATAAGAATATGTTTAATGCCATATAGCTGGTAAGTACTGCATATAATTTCATCATACTCACCCACAGTCACATCCTATGTAAATAAAAGAGTAGTTAGCTTGTTTTCAGAGATTTATAAATTGTACATGTGATTGTCTATGCCATATGAAATGAACATCCTTAGTCTTATTCCAAGTGCGCTCAGCTAGAAAAAACATCATAATCCATTTGCTTAATCTCAGCTAATGTTAATCATCAGACCAGGTTCACCTCAGGTAGCCATTGCTCAGAGCAGAGTGTCCAACATCTCATTCAGCAAGTCCTTTTATATTATTTTTAAACTCTACTTACTTTTCAAATATTTCATTTATATATTTTTCTGTTTACTTAGATTGCTCAAGAGACTCACAGAACCACATAAAATAAAAAAGTGGGTGGGGAACCTAGGTCATCTAATCTATCTTCTTATCAGTGTAGGCTTATCCTCCAAAATAAATTCTTTAGTGGTAAAAATTTTAAATATGCTAAAATGGAGCTTTTACCACTCACCTTCTGAGACTATTTATTAACTATCTTCTGGCATTAATTCTTGCTTTTTTTCAATCATTTGGTCAAGATGATCCTCTTTGTGCTAAAGATTCTCCCATATTTTCTCTATTCAGATAACACAATGAAAATAGTTCCACAGTTTCTTTCACAACACTCAATAAACGTGACAGCCTGAAGGACTTTTGTCATCCATGAGGCATTCTTCATTTCAACATGTTAGAAAAAGGGCAATGCAACAATTATAAATGTGTGTGAATATAATTTATGAAGAGACAGGGAGATTATGTCTAACTGTAGCTGAATTATACCACAGAATGTGTTTTTTTTCTTTTTCCAGTAGAAATACTATATCCCTGGCTGGTAACTGTTCCATCTAATTGCTACCAGATGTATAATCTGATTTGGAGCTTCTTTGCTTAATCAGGATTACAGCAAGCTCTCAAAACTAGCTGTGTAGAATAGTAACAAAAACATTCCTCAGTAGACACTACCACTGCATGCCGTAACGATTTTTTAACTATTTTCCTTAGCAGAGAATTCAATGTTTATAGAAGTTTTAAAATACCGCTTCAGTTCCACTTTCATAAGATGCATAGGCACAAACATTGAATGACAATCTTACACAGATATTTTGCTATAAACATTACTTACTCAAATATCATATTAATATGATTATTTAGGTCCTTAATCTATCTTAGCTAATGTACTGCTTACAGTCCAGTCTGTACTCTGTTGTTTACACTTGTTCAGAAAATGAATAAGTGCAAATTCTGTGTGTTATTCTGATGTTTTCTAACTTAACCACTGATACAGGAATTTTTATAGAGTTGGTTTTCTTTTAAGTGCAGGATTTAAAATATCATTGCTACCCTCATTAGCTTTCCAGTGCATGAAAAGCCACTTTTGATAACCAGCTAATCCATCAGTAGCTTCCGTGTACCACTAGAATTTGAGACCCAAAAGGTAATACTTCTGGGACCTGGTGAAGATGATAAACAAGTGCCGCCATTTAATGGTGTGAATGCCCCTTAATTCTCTAAGAATTCAAAAGGCTTATAAAGCTTCTGTCCAGACATATGTAACTTAAAAGCTCCACTGCATTCCTTTTTGTACTACAAACACTCCATATATTCTGAAAAGATAGAAGAAATTGACAACTTTATAGTAAAAATAGCATCAATAAGAATTATGTTTAATTCAGACTTAAAGCTAACAAGCCACAAAAAATTATCACAGTCCTATAGCAATCAATATCAATACAAAAGCACTCTTCATCCATTCATGTGGGCAGCTTGACTGACATCCATGGAACTACTAAAATGATGTTGTAAGAATTTAGCTGTAATATTTGGAGAACAGCTGTTCTTTTTATGAAAAACATTTGCAAAGAAAAATTGGGGAATATAAAATTAGTCCAGAAAATTTAAGAAGGCAAAATCAGGCCACAGGAGAAAACATATCAGTAATTAAAACTGTAATTACAAGCAGGATTACAATTTTCTGGGTTGCTGTCATTATCACTTTTAAATTACATGCCTGTTTATCTCCAGAACTTCTTCAGTTCTCAGTTCTGATACTAAACATTACATTTAACCTGTACTCAATATCCCTCTTGGTCCTATTTTTCTGTAAGTGTTATGGACTGGTCAGTCCCTGAAATTATGACCATATCACTGTGAGGCAATCACTAACTTCAGTTCTTGTCTCTCACTGAAAAGAAGAGAAAAGAGAAAAACTCATGTTTGGCTCTGTGACCGCAGTGACAGATAAATCCAAAGGATCTACCCCAATGACCAAGGGCATCAGTGGCCATTTTCCTTTTGATTCCAAAGGGTGTCCTCTAGGAAGACAGCAGCATAGAGATGGCCAGTTGAAGGTCCAGTGCCTGCAGTTAGCCTGCAACACCATTCTCTACAGCAAAAAGCCTAGGTCAAGTACCCTAAGCAAACACTTGGCCTGCAGTCCCTGGGCTGAACCAAAGCTCAGGTAGAAGTTTTCAAAGTCAAGCAAAAGTTTCTAACTGACTCCAGATTTCTTTGTGTCAGTCCAGAAAATTACAGCATCAAAATAATTGTAAAAACTATTTTTATCGTTACTCTTTCTGATTTTGATCAAGTACTCCTCCTTTTCTATGGACTCTGCTTTAGCAACTGAACTGATTAAATGCTACAAGTACCTAAATATAACCTAACACTTTCCACCTCATTCTATGGGTCTTCAGTGTTTCTCAAGATCAGCATCATATCCAGGAAACTGATGCCCAAGAAAGAAAAAATATGTTAGCAATTATGTTATCATGTTTGCTGATATATTCTTTTTTCCTTAGCAGATAACCAACATCCCAGGTTGAGAAACATAAGCAGCCTTTTCTGCGGCATTATCCTGAGTCAGAGCAGGGTCAGAACTGTGTGCGATGTGGCCCTCCCTGCCTGGCAATCCTATGGCCCTTGAATGACACCCTTTGTTTAAGTCAGAGCCATATGGAACAGCAGTTAACACTTGGGTACTTTTATCATTCAAGCGTGAGTCACATCTTTAAAACGGGCAGTTGCTACACCAGTTAAACTATTACTGTTGACCTCATGCCCCAAGAAAATGCTGATAACATGCCTTATATTTCCAAGTCTCTTCAACCTCTTATACCTCTGCTTTTTTTTTTAATTGCACTGCTCAGTACGGTATGGAACTAGGAAACTGCTATCAAGCTAAAAAGGAAATTATCACATTAGAAGCAGGGGCCTGGGTCAAGTTCCCTTCAGTGTGCCCAGCCTGTTTACATCCTTTCCAGTAAAGCCTTCCAAAAAATGTGCCACTATTAATATGTTACTACTGATAAGATTTTGAGCCATTGCATTACAACAGCATTTTGGTGTTTGGTATACATGAACTTCTTATCAAGTTAATCCCCACAGACTTTTATTCATTAAATTCTCCAACATAGATTTGATAACCAACAGCTGGGGATGCAGAACAAGAAAAAAGAAAAAGTATGCCTCTGGGGAGGAAAACAAAACAAAACCAGAGCCCTGCTTTTAAAAGATCTCTGCCTGGATGGTTAGATGGACTGCAAAAGTCTTGTTTGAGCTGTTCTAGTTTTTGACCACCACGAAATTTAACTCAAATCTGAACGCCTGTTTGCATTCAGAAGATAGCTTCCTCTTAGAAATTTCTCGCCTGGCAGAAGTACAAATCGACCCATTGTCTTTGAGTGGGTAAGAATTTCATTTTGGAGTGTAAGGCTTGTCTCAGAGTTAAATGCATAATCATTCTCAGCTTAGTTTTCCTTATTTTCTTGCCTCTGGTGTATTTAACCATCTACATGTACCCTCTGTTCTGTAAGATATACTAGCTGAAAGGAAGGGTTCGCCATATTTTAATTTTTTCTGAGTATGGGCATCTGAAAAAAGAGTCATCCTAGACTGCCTTTTGCTTTGTTTCTATTACATCTACATAATGCACTGCAGTGATATGTGAACGCTTACTGTGTCTCAAATTCTTTAAACTGGAAAAAGTGACTAGAATTTTTTCCCTATCCGTAGTTTTCTTCTCCTATATTTCAAACATTTCTTTTCTCCCTTGAGCATTTGCCTTCATGACCCTCCCAGCCCTTTCATCAAACTAATAATGCAGCCACCTGTACTGACCTTAACACACCATGATTTGTAAAAAACGGTTATGTTACAACTAACTGCAGATCTAATTGGTTCTGTCAGCTTACTAAAGATTGACTTCTTCCTGTATTGCTTAGAAAACTCTTGTGTGGACTTTAATGTTTTACTGAAAATTTCACTCATTAAGACAGCTAGGGTTGTCACACATTATTCTTTTATACTCTTTTAACTTCCTTATACTTCTTACCAATCTGTTAATTTATAACTATAATTCCTTGCATCTCCCAAAGAGCATGGTCAAAGGAAAGGATTAAGCAGGCAGCACATAAGTTCCCTGGCCAAGCTGTTATCAGCTTACCTTGAAATTTAACCCCAGGTTTCTCAGTTTGTCTATCTGAAATTCTGTGCAATGACCTTGCCAACTTTCCTATTTCATAGAGACATTGTGAAGCATAAGCTAAAGAAACCTTATGAAGCTCCAGCAGCATTAGTGACTATGAGGGACAGATCTTTTGGTTCCTCCTGGAGGACACCATAAAATCCTTTGCTGGGTTCTGGCGTTATTTCCTTGGTGGAGTTCAGAGGCTGGTTTTAGAGAGAGCAAGTTCATAAATTGAGGCCGAGAAGCGAAAGAGACAAGGCTTAGACATATTATACAGCTTTGCCTCCTACAAAGACTTTAAAGTCTTTGATCAAAATTTACATCTTCAAACACTTGCTCTGATCTGCTGTAGGTGCCCAGGCTCCTGAGGCTCCTAAACTGCTAACCGTACAGCTTTGCTGCTGGGCACGTGTACAACCACTCCAGCTCTGACAACACTAAGCTGCTTAATGTCTTAGCTTTGGTGCAATGCACAGCTTGCCACTGCTTTGCCCATCTTGCCTGAAGAAACCTGACCATCCCCTCTTATGGCCCCAGCAGCAAGCTGTTGCTGTCCTCCATTCCTCTGGCTAGTAAAGAGCTCTCTTACCACTCCAGAGACCAAGTTCACTGACTGAGTTAGAGCAAGGATTTAAGCCCATATAGCTAAGCTTTCAAGACAGTGTACTAGCTCAACGGTCCTCCTCCTATCTAGGTTTTGTGTAAGAAAAGACTGATCTGCATACAACATCTAATTCCACAACAGACTTCATAGCTACAAATGCCCACTGGTGAGACACAACTAACTTTAAGCCCAGGTTTAGATAGCCATTTCTTTGACAGACATGGAAGTAGTATCAAGTATGGACCCCAACCTAAAGGCCCTGCAATCTACCCAGGATTCAGGAGCCAAGATATCTAACTCAAACCTGACGATGCCCTGAGGAAACAAACTGACCACCTCCAGTGTTGTATCACTGTGCCTAAATCCCCAGTATGAGCCCAGCTTACTCAGTTGTGTTAACTGTAGGTGCAAGCAAGAAGACCTCTGAAAATACAGGTACTACTGAATTATAATTGACTGTCATACTTGCAGTACTAGATGTAAAAAATGGAGCTGAATGTGTGTTGCTAAAATCAACCCAGGATTCCCTCGCTGAGTTTTAAACTTGAAGACAGGCACCACTTCTATTACTGTAGACCTCCGGGATACTTGGTTTTCCCCCTGCTGTGTTTATTCTCTCTTACACTTATATACAAATGTTATAAGTAGATATTTCTGCATATGCATGTTTATATCTAAGTATATATAGATACACATAGGCACACACACACACGCACACACACAAACTCTACTCAGGTATCTTCAGTTACTTTTACATGCTTTGGATTATATTGTCATTTTCCAGTGCTTTGATTGCATATTCCCAGACCTGTTGTTTCCCTTTCATTTCATTTTGATTTGGAAGTACATTCCTCTAAACTCCCTCACATGCAAGGCAGATATTTTACCAAAGGACTGACCTTATATTGAATTTTGAGCCAAATAGATACATTAATTTATTTTTTTCTATGAAGACATCCGGCCTGTATCTGTGCATTGTGTTTTTGGCTTAGTGCCAGTTTCTAATCTCAAATAGTACTAAAAAGTGACATTAGATGGATAAAGATTTTTGGACATAGGCTCAATAAAAAATAGAAATGCAATGTCCATCTCTTTCAACTTTTCAACTTGTCCATCTCTTTCAACTTTCCATCTCTTTGACACTGTCTCTCATGGCATACTCCTTGAGAAGCTGGCATCTCATGGCCTGGATAAGTGCACCCTTCACTGAGTAAAAAACTGGCTGGATGGCCGAGGCCAGAGGGTTGTGGTGAATGGGGTGAAATCCAGTTAGCGGCAGGTCACAAGTGGTGTTCCCCAGGGCTCGGTGTTGGGCCCTGTTCTGTTTAATATCTTTATTGATGATTTGGATGAGGGGATTGAGTGCACCCTCAGCAAGTTTGCAGATGACACCAAGTTGGGAGGCAGGGTCGATCTGCTTGAGGGTAGCAAGACTCTACAGAGGGATCTGGACAGGCTGGATCGATGGGCCAAGGCCAATTGTATGAAGTTCCACAAGCCAAGTGCCGGGTCCTCCACTTGGGTCACAGCAACCCCATGCAGCGCTACAGGCTTGGGGAAGAGTGGCTGGAAAGCTGCCCAGTGGAAAAGGACCTGGGGGGGGACAGTGGACAGCCGGCTGAATATGAGCCAGCAGTGTGCCCAGGTGGCCAAGAAGGCCAATGGCATCCTGGCCTGTATCAGAAATAGCGTGGCCAGCAGGAGCAGGGAAGTGATCATCCCCCTGTACTCAGCACTGGTGAGGCCTCACCTCGAATACCGTGTTCAGTTTTGGGCCCCTCACTGCAGGAAAGACATTGAGTTGCTGGAGCATGTCCAGAGAAGGGCCACCAAGTTGGTGAGGGGCCTGGAGCACAAGTCTTATGAGGAGCAGCTGAGGGAACTGGGGCTGTTTAGCCTGGAGAAAAGGAGGCTGAGGGGAGACCTTATCGCTCTCTACAACTGCCTGAAAGGAGGTTGTAGCCACGTTGGTGCTGGTCTTTTCTGTCAGGTGGCTGGAGATAGGACGAGAGGAAATGGCCTTAAGTTGCAGCAAGGAAGATTTAGGTTGGATATTAGGAAAAATTTTTTTACTGAGAGGGTTGTCAGACATTGGAATAGGCTGCCCAGGGAAGTGGGTGAGTCACCATCCCTGGAGGTATTCAAAAAGCGAGCGGACAGGGTACTTCAGGACATGGTTTAGTGGGCATGGATGATGGTTGGACTCAATGATCTTGAAGGTCTTTTCCAACCTAAATGATTCTATGATTCTATGATTCAAAAAGAATCAAACCATATTGGGGAGTTATCACCACCAAATTTCCATCTATCAATGTTTTCCATTATCTAAATGAAGCCTCAGATGTTGTCAACATAAATTTTTCTACACACAGTAATATTGATTAAAAAGTATACATAAACAAAATGGCATTACTTCATTTTAATTAAACTTTTGATAGTAAGATGATTTATTTGTTTTTATTTAATAGAAATACTTTTGTATCAATGTTATTAAATTTTAATCAAGTTATAATTAAATTACCAAAAGCAATAAAAATATTTGTAAGTAGGAGGTCTGTGAGTTAAATATATGACCACAGATAGAATGGTAAAAGGAATCGCTACTGTCTTCAAGAAGTTCTATCAGTAAAAAAATAAGAAGAGTACTTTAAAGTCTCATTATGCAAGGCACTGAAATGAGACTGAAGTATTAAAATTTTAATTTTTTTAAAAAGGGAAGCATATGCTGGCAAAGCTATAGAATAAGTGACCCACTAAAATTTTTTTCTGTCTCTTAAGTTCAGTTAGTCAAATCATTTACTTTGTGCTTGACAGATACAACCCAGTACATAAAATTTGTAATGGAAAGGATCTGTTCATTTCCTCTCTTGATCAGACTGATCCCCAGAGTGATCCCTGTGGTCATTCTCCAGTGAAATAACATCACAAAGACAAGAAAGAGCAGCTGAGGTAACTTAGAAGACAACATATCACCTACCATTAAAAACTAAGAAGTCAGTGATGGAAAGACCTGACTGTCAATACAGTTTTATAATGTTTCCGCTTCTGCTGCTCCATTACAGCAGAAAGTTGATGCATTATCAAGCTTCCTCCCTCTTACTACTATTATCCTTCAACTGAGACAAACAAAAAAGTCCTTTTCTGTCCCATCAACTGTTATTTTTTGACATTTTCCCTTTATAAATTTTGTCAGGGAGTCAAAATCTCAGAAAATCCATAAACCAAAAAATTTTTTTAAAAATCTACAATTAATTTTGAACCAACTGAAAAGTTACTGTTTTCCGTAATGTTGAAGTGTTTAAATTTGCACTTATTTTGTATTTTGAAAATATATACTCTCTTTCTGCTTTTGCACATTCTATTCATCTCACTCCAGTTCTGCAGCCAACCACCCATGCTCCTCTTTTGTCTTGCCTAATACAGCATGAGCAAAGCCAGAAATTTTACCCAAATGTATTTCTACTCTTTCTGCTTTACTTCCCAGATGAGGAGGACTGCCATGCTGCATCAGCAACGCCTGTACAAAGCATCGAGCTCATACGAGCTGTAAAGTGCCTGGGGAATGTGACTGCATCTGGAAAGGAGGTACACTCAGATGCTCCACTCCCCTTCAGGATACAGCTGCATTATATTGTGCTATTCTGTGACATGCATTCATGCTCTTATCTTCAGTATACTGAATATTCAAAAATATCTATTTTCAACTGATTTTCCAATTTAAAAATGACAATTTTTAATGAGTTAATTTTTTATGTCATTGTCCCTTAACTTCTTCTTCACAATTTCAAACACTAATTAAGAAAAAATTCTCAGATTTTCAGACCTTAATGAAGGAAAGTAGTACTCTTATATAGATGTAGCATTGCTTAAAGAGATGCTAAATTGGAGAGATATATTCAGATTAATATCTTGGAACCTTCTGACAATGACATAGAGGTTTATATTGTACCAACAAAGAAGGTATGTTTTAGAATCAATATCGGCCATACTTCCACAAAACTCTAAAGGCACATATATATAGTTACACTTTTCTTCTGAAGAGCAGCAGTCAACTCCCTCTTTTTGCAGGCACAGCTATCTCCATCTTCAGAGATGCAGAAGACGGCACAAGGCTTTAGAGAATGAAAAAATAATGCAGAAATACAAAACCCCGCTCCGGAGCAACATCTACTTGGAATCATAATCCTCGTGGCTTTCACTTCAGAGGTGTTAAGAAAAAAGCAACTTGCAAAAAGTTATTTGAATCTTACTGAAATAAACCAGTATTTGCAAAATCACCTCTGATAAGGTCACCAGCCAAGGTCAATCCACAGCAATCTCTCAGGAGCTATGACA
The DNA here is from genome assembly GCF_947461875.1 of Haliaeetus albicilla. Taxonomy (NCBI): domain Eukaryota; kingdom Metazoa; phylum Chordata; class Aves; order Accipitriformes; family Accipitridae; genus Haliaeetus; species Haliaeetus albicilla. The sequence continues at coordinate 34,465,102 of NC_091485.1, read as the reverse complement.
GAACAATAGACCCACCGCACGGAGCAACCGGGCGGGCACGCGGGCTCTGCTTCTCTATCTCGGCAGATAAGCAATCCTTGGGACTTCAAATAAATCACAGAGAACAGCTAGCGGAAAGAGTGATGTTGGATAGATCTCCTCTCATGTTTTTCTTAGCAGACCACCACAGGGAAATACTCAGATGCTAAAGGATGTCTGTTTACTTAGAAGAGACTGATCTAAAAAGAAGTGACATACTATAATCTGGTCACGCAAACTGTCTCTAAGCAATTAGACTGTCTTATTGGTTTAATGCTATTTTAGGTTTATTTTTGCTTTGGGGAATTAGGCTTGCTCCTTGAAAAACACAGTATGTGTTATGCCACGTCGTACATCCACTTATATCAGAGGATATTGTAGTCATTGCATCATTTTTGTAAGATATATAACCTCAAACTGAACTGAGTTACTCTTCTGCCTTTTTGAACTACAGAGAAAAAGAAAATGTAATAGCCTTTGTTCAGAATGTTTTCTGGATACTAATTCTTAACTTTTATCTCCCTTCAGAAACACTGTAGGGAATGGGGGTGAAAAGTCATTTTTGTGTGGACCCATTCTGGGCCTAAAAAGCAATCTTAATTTAGATATTTCTTTCTTTTTATTGCCATTGATATTCCTTAAATTACAAGTTTTCATAGACTTTTCTCAAAATAAAAATTTAAATTGAGAGGAAATTTCTAACATGCCTGGATTTGTTTATACTGCAATAAATAACAACAAACTTGTTTGCAACTGAAAAAAAAGCTCCATATCAACATATAACGTAAAAGAGCTGCAGAGGCAAGAAGACAAGACGAGGGAGTACTAAGTAATAGCAACATGTTTGTACTCTGCAAAAGGAGCTGATTCAAAATAGGCTGGTTTTTATTTCTGAGAACCATTCCCACCTGCTTGGCAAACTAATGTGCTAAATGAGAACCATGCCCAAGCCCCCTCCACACTCGCGCTCATGCACGCGCACGCACACATCCTGGCACAAAAAAGTAAAATGGGAAGTATATTCCTGCAAATTAGAAGTGAAAAGTTATTCCTGAGACCAATGAACCTTTCAGTCACATCATGATTATTGCTTTACAGCAGAATCCAGATAATTTTGTTTAGACTCTTTTCAGTGAACCTCCGGCTGGATACCGTGCTTTCTCTGGGAGACCAAGCTGTTGTGAATGTAGTTCAGCTACAAAGTCCTCCTCATGGTCATCTGAAGTTTCTCTTTGTTGCCTTCTCAAACATTACCTGTATACTGGTTTTAAAATAACTCACAGTCATTCTCCCACATTCTCACCATCTGCTGTATCATAAACCATTTAAATTTATTTTACTTTATATATTTGAAATTTTTTTCATAAGTATGTACACATATGGAGAGAGAGAGAGAGACAGAAGTAGTATATCCATTGAAAGAAGGAAGTATATTCACCAAGAGATAGACGTATATTCATTTGTGCTGAATACCCCAGCAATAACTAAATTTAGATCATATTGCAACACCGCGAAACTTACATTAAGGAAATGAAGATGCCATTAAGTAAATTATCAATTTAGTAAATTAATTAAATACATACATAAGTCCTTCCTTATTCAGAAAGAATAACAATTACACATAGGTTTAGCATAAATACCTGCACAAATGTAGAACTGCATGCTACATGCAGTAGTCAGAAATACCTGTAGTGATGGTATATTTGTATGCTAGCCAGATCCCAGGGTTTGTTCCTTTTACTTAGTGTATGCTTTCTGAAAATTGAGGGTCTGCAAGGGCAGCCTATTTTTGGATCAATATTTGTAAACTTTGAAGATCAAGTGAGAAATTTTGGATATCTCTCTGGAAGAAAAAAAGGGAGATGATTACTTTTTTCCCAGCATTTTTCAAATAGAGTCATGGTTTAATTTTAAAACTTTCCTAATCTTCTCTTTTATCAGTGCCTTCTGGCCCTTAATTCCTATCATTCTGCTTGAAATTTTACCACTATTATTTACCCTTCCCCAGTGCAGTTGTGCATTTTCTTAATTTTAAATACATCAGAGCTTTGTTGAACTGATTAATTTTTATTTGTCTTTTATCTATCTTCAATAATTCAGTTTCATTCTGTATTGCATGTGCTCCCAATCACATTATGTATATTAGCAAATATGTAAGACATATCATGATATAAATGTTTTAGTGATTACTTTAAGAGAGAACAGAAGTGTAAATCTCAAAGTTGGAGAATGGGATCATGGAAGGGATAATGATGACTCATAAGTGATCTTCTGCTCTCAAAAAGCATGTTTAACAGTTAATAATATAAGCTATTCTTTTAAAGGGACCAAATTGTTTATCCATATATATATGTACAATGTATATATAAATAAATGTGTGTTATTAGATAATGGAAGGGCTTTTATATGCTGTCAAGTTCAAAGACTTGTTACTTCTGCAACAGTCTTAGACTACGCTATCTTTTATGGCATACAACAAAGGTATATTCCCTGATTTATTTTTAAAAGCACTGTTCTCAGGGTGGCAGACAGACAAGCTCATACATCAGGTGTAGGTGTCAAGGTTTTGGTAGCAGGGGGGGACACGGGTAGGAGTGGCAGGAGGCTGAGGCTGCCTCATGCAGGACATGCTGATTCCAGCTGGCTCCAACAGACCCACCACAGGACACAGCTTAGCCCATCAGCCACGTGTGGCACATCCACGATAACATATTTAAGAAAGGGCAAAGGTGCTGGACAGGCAGGGGAGGAAGGAAAAAGAGAGAGTGAGAAACAGTAGTGTGAGCACCAAGGTGAGAGAAGGAGGGGAGGAGGCACTCCAGGCACTGGAGCAGAGACTGCCCTGCAGCCCCTGGGAGAGCCCACACCAGAGCAGAGATCTGACCTGTGCCCTGGGGAGACCTCAGGCCAGAGCAGTATTTTTCCTGCAGTACTGCAGCTCATGGAAGGACCCACCTGGAGCAGAGGAAAAGTATCAGATGGAAGGAGAGGCTGAGAGGATCTGTTATGGACTGACCATACCCCCCCATCCCTCGCTGCACTGCTTGGGGGAGTCTGGAGTGAAGGAGTGAAGCTGAGCCTGGAAGAGGGAGAGGAAAGATGTTGATTTACAGTTTGTCTTTGTTTCTCGCTATCTGAATCTATTTTCATTGGCAATAAATTAAATGCATTTTCCCCACGTCAGGACTGTTTTACCTACAACAGTAATTGCTATGCAATTTCTCTGACTTTGCCTCAACCCATGAGCTTTCTCATCCTACTTTCTCCCCCTGCCCCCTGAGGAGGGGAGCGGGTGAGCAGCTGGATGGGCTTTTGGCCCTTAGCCGAGGATAACCCACTGCAGCTCCCCAGGAGAAACACAGATCCCTGAATGCAGAAACTGCAGCTCCTCACTTGTGCAATTCATCTAGCCAAAAATCAAGGTGTTTCATGAGAATTACTGCCTTATAAATATTCCTTTTTTAAACATAATGCCTAGTAGCAGCAAATATAGATAAGAGACAAATGAGGCTGAAAATACTTTTTGCCTTCGTTATCTTCAAAGGATTTAGAGCTAAAATCCTCACTCTTACAATAGTAAGTCTTTAGTCATGGCAATATTTCTCTCGATACTGGTGGATTTCAGACAACCGGTCTGCAAACTGACACAAACTGTGTCCTTCGGCCAAGTAATTCCATTCAAGTAAATGGAGCTAATAGTGTGACCAAGAGTTTATAACCTTAGGCCACATAATTGAAGCTCTAAAGTGAAACTATTCAGAGGAAATGCACTGTTTACTGCATTTCAGGACTTGAAATGCTCAAAAAAACCCCGAGGCTGTCAAATACCTTATTCTGCTGTTTTCTAAAGGAAATTTCAGTTCTTTGGTTTGAAGACACTTTTCTTTTAGAAACTTACCATGTATTTTTAAAATGGTAAAATAAGAAAAGATGGCAATCAAAATATCAAATCATTTAAATGAAATATTTCAAACTGATCAAAGCTTTTTCTTCTTGGTTGGTCCCCATTCCATTTTTTCCCTCTTTTGAGATTTTAACTCTGTCTTCACTGAAAATGAGAAAAAAACCTGAAATCTCAAAAATGCTTGCATGATGGGAAAAGACCATGTTTAGAATTTAACAGGAAAATCAGCATTATGATCACATCTTAAAAAATAAATGCCATTTTTCATGACATCTAAAACTAGAATATAAAAATTGAGTAACTGGGAGTCTGCCACATGCCAGCTGACATAGACTGGCATTACTATCCTAATGCCTGGGCACTTGTAGCAAATTGCGCCAGCAGAAGATCAAGTGGATCTTTCCGTGATATTATAACCATGCCATCCAATTAATATCTACAAGTAATTCAATATTACTGATGCATGAAAAAGTAAAACGTGACTTTAAAAGTGCATACTTATAGTAACAGAGATGCTCAAAAGAAAGCCAACAAACATTACTGTCCTGGTTTCAGCTGGGATAGAGTTAACTGTCTTCCTAGTAGCTGGTACGGTGCTATGTTTTGAGTTCAGTATGAGAAGAATGTTGATAACACACTGATGTTTTCAGTTGTTGCTCAGTAGTGTTTAGTCTAAAGTCAAGGATTTTTCAGCTTCTCATGCCCAGCCAGTGAGAAAGCTGGAGGGGCACAAGAAGTTGGCACAGGACACAGCCAGGGCACCTGACCCAAACTGGCCAACAGTGTATTCCATATCACGGGATGTCACATCTAGTGTATATAAACTGGTGGGAGTGGGGTCGGGGAATCGCCGCTCGGGGACTGGCTGGGTGTTGGTCGGCGGGTGGTGAGCAATTGCCCTGCGCATCATTTGTACATTCCAATCCTTTTATTACTACTGTTGTCATTTTATTAGTGTTATCATTATCATTAATAGTTTCTTCTTTTCTGTTCTATTAAACTGTTCTTATCTCAACCCACAAGTTTTACCTCTTTTCCCAATTTTCTCCCCCATCCCACTGAGTTGGGGGGGAGTGAGTGAGCTGCTGCATGGTGCTTAGTTGCTGGCTGGGGTTAAACCACAACAATTACTCAGTATTAAAAGTACTTTTATGAAATTCTTTTATGAAGTGTGCATTGCTGAAAGACAGATTAATATTTTTATGCTGCCAAAGAGTAATGTCTCTTTTATGCAAACAAACTACGTGTCAAATCACTGCTTCAATCTTTTCACAACAATGTCAGTAATTAGCCAATACATTTCAATTAAAAAAGGCAACTTTTTCTATTTAAAGAAAATTGAGTTTAAGCTCACATGAAGTCACTGCATAACAAATATGTATCTGAGAATCAAATTTAGCCACTGCATTTGCTCTGAGAACATGCAATAAGAACAATAAATTCTACTCAGATCAGAATCTTAGTGTGAGGTCAATGGACAAATACAGAGAAAAAAATATTTGTACCAAAGTTTACGATGAAGTAGTAGCATTGTGTTTCCTGGGCTTATGTTTCATTATTAGTATACTAAAGTAGAAACTCACATAGCATAACTAATTATTCACAAAGGAAAGGATTATATCAAAACAAGCTGGCTCACAGGGACAGAAAAGACACCTAAGAGATCTGTGACATGAGGGAGCTACCCTGTCTGTTCTAGGGAGGCAAAGCTAAAGTGAATTCATTTCAGCAAAAAGAAATGCTGATGCAAAATCTGTATAAGGTAAAGAAGCCCATTTGGTTTCTCCTCCAATCTTCTGCTGTTTCTTTATAAAAAGTAGAGATTTGAGTAAACTGAATTATACCAATGGTGAATTTGGCCTAGTGCTTCCAAGAGCTCTCTGTTAACATCTAAGAATGACATTTACTTGTTAAAGCATAAAGTTTGTAATATTTCTGGGGTAAATTCTTTGCATAATATGCTAGGTTGTGCAATGCTCAGGCATATTTTCTATCTACCATCTCAGCCCCAATCTCTGGCAAAGACACACCTCAAAACACATAAATCTGATAAGTTTTATTTCATAGTCATTTGCCGCTCTATATTTGCTCATATTTTTAATATTAGACTAACAGAACAGCTGTAAAGGGGTGCTGTTGAAATGTCATATAAAATTATTCATATCACTTAACTTCATCAAGTAAGATATTTATAACTGATGATGAAATTTGCTCCTGTGGTAGTACTGACTAATATTGTCCCCACCCATAAGCCTTTTGCTGTGCTTCATTTCAGTTTGCCTTTGGTGCTAGAGCCTTATCTATGAAATGAACCTACCAATTTCTGGACAAAAACTGGAAGAAGATTAGCTCCCTCCCTGCTGAGATAAATCACTTCCCACTGTATTCACTTGCAGACTTCAACATTTTTCATATGGTTTTCACTCTGACTCGATCTGTAAAGGAATGTTAGCTTCAAGAGAATTAATACTTGTGTGATACAAATGTAGAACTGCAGCTCAATTTTCAGAAGTGATTGGTAGCATTATTCTTTAACTACATATAAATGCAAGCAACTATTTACTTATTTCACATGAATGAGCATAGTGGGTTTTGAGCCAGACAAAAAATGAAAAAAAATACACTTTTTGCATGTGTTCAGATTCAGTTGACAGTTAAGCTTTAGATGATGACTTATGAAACTCATACTGTAAAGCTGCAAATATATTTATGATTCTACACATGAGCGTCATGGCACAAATACAGAACCCGCAGTCTTCTGGAAATATTCCAGTTCTCTAGTACCCAAGGTCCCAGCATAGACCCCTTTCTCAACTATGATGAATGCTGTGCAAATTCTTGCTTTTTAAAGGCAGTTATAGTCTTTCATTACTCCTAAATAGATGAAAAATGAGGTTAGAGGATACAGTCAAATGCACTGAATTAAACATATGGAGCAAAGACTATTGTCTTCTTCTATGACAAAGGAAGTGCCAGTTATTCCTTTAATATCCAGACTGAATTGTCTGTCCATCAAACAGTATTTGTTACAAGTGCCTCTTGAGACATATGAACAAGTAGATATTAGTGTCCCTTCAGATCATTATAAACAGACTGTTAAGACATAGATTGTAAGGGTTTTGGCTTGGACTCACAGAGCAGCTGATGTTGGAAAGTGCCTCTGGAGATTGCCTAGTCCAACCCACTGCTCAGAGCAGGGTCAGCCAGAGCAGGTTGCCTGGAACCATGTCCAGATTGCTTTCGAATATTTCCAAGGAGGGACACCACAATCTCTAAGTAACCTGTGCCAGTGTTTCACCACCCTCACAGTAAAAAAGTTTTTTCTTACGTTCCAGTGGAATTTCCTGCATTACAATTTGTGACCATTGCTTCTTGTTACGCTAGATACCACTGAGACGAGTCTGGCTCCATCTTCTTCACCCCTCTCCCATCAGCTATTTATATGCACTGACAACATCCCCCTGACTTTTCTCATCTCAGGGCGAAACAGCCCCAGGTGTCTCAGACTCTCTTTGCATGTCAGATGCTCCAGTCCCTTAATCATCTTAGTCACCCTTTGCTAGACTCATTCCAGGACATCCATGTCTTTCTTGTACTAGGAATTGTTTTTTCTTTTACTTTTTTTCCTTCTACCTTTAGATTTGGAAATACATATTTCACATACAAAATACCTACTACAGCAGAGTAAGCTTTGTTCCCAGGGTTTTTACCCTCTCAGGCTACAGAAAAGAAAAGTTCTTGGCAAGCCAACTGGTACAATTTTATTGCAAAAAGTACCTGGGAGGGAAAAAAAAATAGAAGTAATCACACCAGCACAGCAGAGAGCTCTCCTTTAAGGCATTCACTTGTTCATCAGAATCCAAAAAACAGTCAAGAGGTGGAATCACATTTTCACATGTCCTTTTCTGGTGCAAATGTATCAGATGAGGGTCAAGGTGTCAGGGCCACAGAAACAGCCAAAGAGCAAGAGCTGCCTTAGGAATGGGAGGAGGAGAGATTCTTCCTCTCCATTGCTGCAGGAGTTACTTATTGACAACACCTTTCCACAGGCTGACACTGGACAGAGGATTTGAATGCAAAGATTTTTAACATGGACATTGGCATATAAGAGAAAGAACCTCATTTAATGACTAGCCCTATTCCAGAAGTCCAAACAATCTTTTCTAAAATTCTTTGTAATCCATAATCACACAGCAAGTAAACTAAGGTACAAATGGTGGCAGCATTTGTTTTGAGTTTTATTACCTGGGGGTTTTAGCACACAAAATTACCAATTAAAAGCATTAGATATCTAACACACACTCACTCATGATCTTTAACGCTGCAAAAGAAAGACAAGGATAGGCTTTGTCATGAGATATGAGTTTGTATAACAGCTGTTGGAAATTAAGGACCACAGAGCTTAGTTTGAGAACAGCAGCAAACCCATGACCACAAAAGCTGTGTCTGAATCCAAACAAATTAGTTAATTATTTTTCCCCTACCCTGGTTGTTATTTTGATGTCATTATTAAACAGCATGCAGGCAACTCTCGCAACAATTTGATTCTCATTTCTCACTGAAATAACTGCAGTCCCAGCCTTTAAAAGCTGATGCCTGAGCAGCTTGCACAACAAGGCTAATGAACATTCAAATCCTGGTTCTGTTAGTTTTGGAAAGACTAATTGGAAAGCAAAGGGTATGCATAATCTAAGCTGCTATGTGTCATGCTGCTTCAAAAAAACCTGATGACTGATTTATCTGAACACGGGTAAGCCATCTGGCTTAGTGAGCACCCTCCCTTGTTATGAAATGGTCACAGTCTTATTTCTTTAAATTTTGCTGTGGTAGAGAGGCCAACAGTTTAATGACACAACCTAAACCACAAAATATATTTTGGTTTGTCTAAAGTTTGCCTATTAGTAGATAAGACTTACTTCAAGCAAAACCTTATGTCTACCTAAAAGTGAAGCTGAAAATACGCTTTGCATTTCTCATTCATCAAAAAAAGGATGTAATAAAATAAACCTGATGTTCTTGGATTTCTACAGAAGTGCAACACTAACAGTTGTTTTAGGTAAAAAAAAAAAAAAAAAATCACAGAAAAAAACTTTCCATTAAATTTTAACCGAGTTATTACAAAAACTGGAATTTGCTGTGTCTGAGTAAGACAGTCAAGACTGATCAAAATTCCTTAAATTTCCTTCAGTCCAAAATTAAATTGTTATGTGAATATTTGTCCATTATATCAAAGGTATGAAACTACACTTGTCACAATAGAGTATGTACATTCCCCAGTATTGCAATGAACACTTTGATTTTCCTGTATCACGTGTTGCTCTCCTCTTCCCAAAGGCAGAAGTATGCACAATGCAGGCTCTTGCTTTATGGCAAGCTTTAAAACAGGCTTTTGTTTTATAAAGAAGACTACAAATTGTTAGTAAATTCTGGATTGGAAAAACAAGCTTTCCTGTTGTGAAAAACTGTGTCTTTTCTACTGAAACCTTGTCCTCAGAAGATGGGAAGTGAGAAAGGTGGAAGCTGTTCTATTCACCTATTTAAGCTCAGTCTAAAAAAATGTTATTTCCAGCATAATTCCAGTCTTTTTTTAGAGAGTTCCTTTTTCGAGATGAAGGATGTTATTGCTTTAATCTATACTTAAGATAGTCTAAGTCCAGGCCATTAAGTGTCTTTCAGATAATGTGATTCAAAATTCTATGGGACGCCAGCAGAAGGCAAGCTGGCGTGTTCACAATACAGGGTGCTGCTGAAGAGGTCTCCAAGGGACTCCATGCCACTTTCCTAAGCAACGATGTCTAGGTTTACCACATGCCTACAGACAGAACAACATTCAGGCCACAGGCCACCAAGACAGAAGAAATCTAGCAAGGAATGCAGGAGAAGTCCTCAACTACAAAGTTAAAGGGTGGGTTATGAATGTGTATCTTTCACCCAAAGAAGACTGGATAATGGGCAAGAGCTTCTCAGTATCTCCTGTTCACCAGTATCACATCCATCTTGCTCTGCTTCAGCTTCAATTGCCTGGGGTTTTATCCACAGACTCATCCTGTTCAATCTTCTGGGCCAACATTGTAATAAATGTAGAGCTGTAAATGACTGTCATGGTTTAAGCCCAGCTGGCAATTAAGCACCATGCAGCTGCTCACTCACTTCCCCCGCAGTAGGATGGGGTAGAGAAACAGGAAAAAAAAAGTAAAACTCGTGGGTTGAGATAAAGACAGTTTAATAGGACAGAAAAGGAAGGGGCGGGGGGAAATAATAGAATATACAAAACAAGTGATGCACAATACAATTGCTTACTACCCGCTGACTGATGGCCAGACAACCCTGAGCCGCAGTGCCCCCCCAGCCAAATCTCCCCAGTTTATATGCTGGGCATGACATCATATGGTATAGAATACCTCTTTGGCTTGTTTGGATCAGCTGTCCCAGCTGTGTCCCCTCCCAGCTTCTTGTGCACTCCCAGGCTCCGCTGGCAGGACAGTATGAGAAGCAGAAAAGTCCTTGACTTAGTATAAACAGTGCTTAGCAACAACTATAACATCAGTGTGTTATCAACATTCTTCTCATCCTAAATCCAAAACACAGCACTGTACCAGCTAAGAAGAAAATTAACTTTATTCTAGCCGAAACCAGGACAATGACCAAAACAGATAGAACTACGCTCAGTGTTGATAGAAGAGCTCCTACCATCTGAGTAGTTCAACTTCTATTATAATACATTATAAGTTTATCTGACAGAAAGACCCAATGGAATAAAGTCCTTAAATATCTGGTAGCTTTAAGTTTGTAGCCTGGCTCGCCTGAAGTCAAAATTGAAAGGAGGCAAATGCTTAAGTGATTAACAAGATCAAAGCCTAAAACTTAAGCAGGCAGATCATGTGCAATGTTGAACACCTTCAGTTACTATCAAACTTAGCACGAGTTGTGTAATGTAGCACCTCTCAACTGTGGCCTTACAACATTCTTTCTCACCTGCCCAAACTTTTCTAGCTGTTACTCTGTTCAGGCTTCCTGTAAAACATGCCTTCCATCTGTTTATCCATAGCAGTATTTGCATTATTTCTAATTTCAGAAAATTTTCAAAAGTAAAAATTTTAAAAAATTTTAACAGCTTTAAGAAATAAATGAAATTCTACGCCATTTCTTTCTTAAATATTTTCATTAAAATGCCAAAATGCAAATTCATAAACATTTTCAAAATTAAAATTATGTAAATGGTGAACAAACAGAGCCAATATCATTCAGAAACACAAAGCTATGGAGAAATATCTAGATGTCTGATTTGGCTAACTATATATAACAAACTGATTACACAAGTTTCTTAAACGGACAAGTGAAGTTGTTAAGTGGGAGAAAATAACACAGATAGTAAACAATGTATTCTGTTTCCTAAAGTAGTACATGGAGTCGTGCTCTGAAAGTGCAGGATCTTAAACAATGCAAAAATTATAAAATGCTTTTATCTGAAAGTTTACAATGCATTAAAGAATCCTCTGTTCGGGGGATTCTGAGATGCTGATAAAATTGTTCTTTAGAAAATAATTGCAACTTAAGCTGATCAGAATGAGAAAATACATTTTATTTCTAAAGCTTTGTAAGATTGTCTTTTTTAAGCTCTTAGTTCTTGCTTCAACCTTTTCTTTCTCTAAATGTTGATATTTAAAATAAATTTAGTTACCTGATTTGAACAGTGAAGTATATTGTTTGAATAAAGCCCTCAGCACCTTCCTGCAGAGACCTGAGGTCAAAATGTATTTTAGAATAAAGTGCAAATATAATGTTGAACATATTACATTGGCTCTTTTACTAGAACAAAACACAAGTTTTGTTCTGAATTTGTCAAAATGTACTCTATGAATTTGGGCACCTAGATCACTAGGTAACAATAGGACATTTGCTGACTGAAGAGACTAACAAAAGACACACAGTAGATACTCATTTAGAATGGCACTAAAGCATCCTCGCATTGAGAAGAATACTGCTTTGTAAGAGAGTGCTGTCAAAGGAACAAAAAGACAAACTCAAAGCTGAACTATTTTTAAGATGAGTGGGCCTGCATATTCAAACGGTTAGGAAAAGTACAACATTTTTACTGCTTGGCAAATGTAAATCACTGGGAAAAAAATCTGTACCAGAGACTTGCTGGTTTTAGCTGTTGGTGGTAGGTAAAGAAGTTGTGGGACAAAGATACTTTCTTATGTTGTTGCATTGTCTTTGATTTTGTCAGTTAGATTGTTTCCTATTAATTTTTATACTCCTGATAACTATGTTGTTACTGAAGCACAGAAGATATTCGTGACATCTTCATGGCATTTAAAAAGCTAAGGCCCAACACTGAAGTACCTACAATCTACTAAAGAAATGTATCACAATGAGCAATGATGACATGAAACACAGCAGAGTGCGCTTTGGCGAAGGGGCAGAGGAGGCACGTACAGAACAGAAATTATGCAGAAAGTGCTGCTTTAATGGAGTCTTACTCTGAAAGGCTGCTGCTAATGTGTTACGTTTCAAAGAGCTCACCCTAACAATTTGTGGCAGAAGGTATCTCTTAGACAGCTCTACCTTGACATAGAGTGTTCAGAAATCCTTCAGCCGCAGAGATGTTGGGTATATGGATAGAATAAAACAATCCTGTTGGGTCATCTGTCAGCAACAAGACGGGGGCGGGGGGGGCGGTGGTGGAAAGAGAGGTTGCTTTAAGTCGGTGTGATAAAATACCATGACTGAGTTGGATCTTCACATCTACAATATCCGTTTTTATGTGCTACTACCCTCCTATACCAGGATGGCAAAAGCAAGGTTTTCATCTTTGTGAAGAAAAAATCTTTGAACTTAAGAACTCTGGGGGTAAGCCAGACCAAACATCAGCTTAGCCAGAATCACTGACCATGACCAGCAGCAGAGTTTTAGGGAGGAAGGCCATAAACATAGCCTCTACAGATACTTTCTCTGGCCCATCGAACTTGCCAAATTCCACAACAGAGTGGCATCCTGACTCCGAGGTTGCTTACAGACTATGAAGTTCAACAGCTGCCGATTAATATATTCTCCATTAGCTTTTCCTTATTCCTTCCTTTGTTTATATTTTTAAGCATCCCTGATAGCTTATAGCAAAGATTTTCACAATTTCAAATTTTGTGGGAAAAAACAACCTTTTCCTTTCAAATTTACAGCCTGAAAACTACATTGGCCTAGTTACAAAAAACAGTGATTAATTCTCAGCATCATTCCTGATTGACTTCATTTTATTTGATTTTACTTTTCTCTCTCATTCCTTTTGATGTTCCCTTTCCCTCTACTAAACCAGCACAACACAGCTGAAGTCAGACCAAAGGATTGCAAAGACCACCTATTACTCTCCAATACAGTGAAGAATGTATACATTAAATGGACCAGAAAAGAATTCCTGAAATATGCCACTAAATTTAATCACTTTCATGAAATCTGGAGGATTATGCCAGCACGATTCAGCAGAGCAGGACAGACACAGAGAAGGGAATTATGAGGATAACATTTTTAAAAACACTATGCTCTAGTTTAAGTCTCTACAATAAAGCTGCAGTGCACACCTTCAGTTTCTTGGGAAATACATTCTATTTTACCAACTGCTTTTAAACCATCAGAAGGCACTTCTTCCATGTGTCCTCAAGTTTTGCCTGATTTGGTTTGAGTTATGTGTTTGAACTGTCCACACAAAATGTGCATGTTAGATAGAAAGAGAATGAAACTCTACAACTATTTACACATTTGAAGTACTTCATGATGAAAACAGGAAAACAGAGCCCAATCTTACAGTTCTTATATGATCTATTTTTAGTCATAGTTCTACTGGTACAACATAATTGGTTCCTTGCACAACAACAAATACTTTTTCTGTGCTATCACTCAGGTAAAATCTCATGGATGGCAATTTGTGTCACTGAATATTGTACAACTATGACTTGACAAGTCATTCCCAGGTGATCTTTATCACATTTCAGAACACAAAATGTGATCACAAGCTATATGGCACCAATTGTGTTCCCATGTTTAGTTTACAGTTTCTAAGGATACTATTTATTTTGCATGTTCTGTTGACGCATGTGATACCAAGGCAGTAGAATAGATACAAAGAAACAGAAAGCATGTATTGCCATGGCACAAACAGTAAATGCATTGAACATTCACTTCACAAGGAGGGGCTCATTAAGATATTTTTTAAAGGGTTATAAACATACAAATAAGCCAGTTGCTTTTTGATATGTGAATAAAATAGGAAATAAGGTAACAAAAGTTGAGAGTGTGTTTTGCCATCATTAGGTTAGTTAAGATAACTTCAGCACTATAAACATGGATATAGCTATGTCATTCCCCTTACTATTAGCAATCATCCCCAGGCACAATCAACAGAAGTAGAACATATTTTCCTCTTAAACATATCAGTAAGAGTTAATCCACCTAGCCACTGCATCTGCAGTCCCAAGTTAGGTGTCTATGAAACTCACAGGAGAATTTGGCATCTCCAGAATTGTTTGTTGGGTTTGTCTTTAAAGGCGAACACAAACTTGCTGTGTTTACACACTCAGCTTTGAGACGTATGTCAGCTCCAAATCTATGTCTGCAAAGCATAGCTGGAGCTAAATGAAAAAAGATGCACTGCTGAGTTCACTTCTCCAATAACTCAGGTCCGTCACACATACCATCCCACATCCCAGTAAAATACATTCACTACTGCTTCTTCTGGAGTGATTCATGGCTTTTCTTGATGATTTTGTCCTACTTGGCACAAAAAAAATAATATTTTCTAAAAAAGAAATTTGAGTTTGACTCTCAAACAAACCTCAAGTCAGGCCTCTGTCACTAAAAAGCAATATAAAAAGTTAAGATCATTTTTGTACTAGTTTCCATTTTAATTTACTGGCTCCAAAAGACAGTTCAGGGATCATGTCATCCGAACATGTTCTTTCACCTTTGTTCTCTGGCAATGCAGATAACAAAACACAAGTATCTCTACATAAGAATGATCAGAACATGAGTCCAAATGCAAAGAAAGGCACAGTTTTCCCAGCCCAGCACTTTGTAGGCTTGTATACAAGAACATATTGCAACAATTTAGTCATATTAAAATCAACAAAATTTATTTCTTTATGCAAGAGCAACTCCTTCCATCAAACATGTCTTTCATCTTATGAAACCACTGTAGGTATTAGCCATAAGTTGATACCTTATTGATTTAAGGCAAACTGACTTCAAGCACTATAAAATAAAATTAAGAGAAACTGCCTGAAGAGGTTCCACCTCCCCAATGAGATGATCTCCTAGTCTCCTTTGCAACCTTAATCCTTATGGTTCTGTATGTTTTAATATTTCTAAACCATGTCACTTAGACTGAAAAATAGGATCTAGAGGGTATGGCAGATAAAAATCTTCTATCCCTTCATCACGCTTTGCATCTCCATATTTAGGCTGGGGGTGCTGAGACAGAAACCATGCTCAACAAGTTGTTCATACTGTGCCTAGCACGGTAAGACACTGTAGGCTTTGCTGTACATAAATGCATACAACTCCAGTTGTATGTTACTGTTTATACTGTTTATAACATTACGGTTTTCCTGCATAGAAAAGAACGGTGTATCTGCATGTGCTGTGTGAAAGCTGTGAACAACTGGTAAAGCAAGAATTGTGTAATTTAAAAAACAACATGAACAAATTCCAATGGAAAGAATATAACTACTGCTGCCCAGTACAGAGCAACTGGATCAGACCGCTGGAAATCAGTAGTAAAGGCCACCTAATACAGCATGCTAATCATAATGTCTGAATTAAGAAGTTTCTAAAGCAAATATCTGGCATCTCAATAGCTTCAGGGTTTTTCCTCCACTAATCACACAGAGCCACAGCTTGTGTATTTTGTCACTCCTATTCCTAGAGGAGCTGCATAGCCACAGGTGCAATCTCCCAGAATTAGAGCTTAAGACACACAGAGATGGAGCATTTACTGCAAATCTTCCAGCCAGGTTTTTTTCTGGAAAGAAAGAAGAGGCTTTGGTGTCTGGTTTTCTCTAATGCTGCAAGCAATATTTTGAAGATGTATCTGGCCACTCAACAATACCTTAGTGTCATTCTCATGGATTTTGGACAGAATACACTTAATATATTTTGATAGGCTGGAAAAATCCATGAACTTGAATTTATAATACTACAAATATATAACAGCACTGACAGATAACTACCACTGCTTGCTAATGTACATCCCACATTCAGCCAAGAGGCAATAGCACTATGTGGCAGGAAAAAAGAGAACAAAATAGACAATTACTGTGCTTGGGCTCACTGCTGGCACCATAAGTATAAGAAACTATCCTTTTCATTAACTCAGTAAAACATGGGAGAAAATTTACGAGATAAGCCACATAAGCCAGACAATGGTTTTGGTTTGTCTATATCGCAATGTGGTTTATAGTGTTTTTCAAAAATTTTAAATCAAATTTTCTGCAAATTAAACTCTTTTAATTTCATTTGAGCTGTAGTAGTGGTGAAATTAGTAACAACTCTGAAAAAAAATAGTTTTCACAAGCGCAAAGTATTTTATCTTGATTAAAAACACAAAGGAAGAATAGGTAGGACTGCAGTTGACAGTTACAAAGGAAAATATGAACCTGTTCTTTCTCATGTATATGTTTTCCTCAATTTTATGCTCTAACAGAATGTGCTACTCTGAAACATGCCCTATAACTTTTTTAAATTACATCTCTTAATCTGATCTTTTTGAAGGTGCATTCATAATCACTAACAAAAAATTTTTCAAATATAAGCACCTAAGGTTAAGCATCTAAATAAAAAAAGCCTCTTTTGTAAAAACAAGGCTGTCGCTGAAGTCAAAGAAAATTGCAAGGCCTCTGATCCTCTGGAGATGGAATTAACCAGTAAGAAAAACAGATATGAGGTAATGTGATTAACTTTCCTAGCCAAATTTTAAAATATTGGTACACATCTTTCCTAAGGCTGACAGAGAAAATGTCGGGTAGAACAATGAATACATTAACAAATTTAACATTTGTCAAAATGTTGCAAACATCTTTTGGCCCAAACTTTTCCAAAAAAAACCCCACAAATATAATATGCTGCAGTGTAATCAGAATATAAATCCATCCTGATACATTATTACTCTATAGAGAGAATCATCAGGAAAAAAGTGAAAGAGGTATTACCTGATGCTCCACAAAGCAACTTGGTCTTTGAAGTGCTATAACATGTGAGAGAAAAATCAAAGTCACACAGACAATATTTAAGTGATGCTTACTGCTTCTTTCCACTCACACATATTCCAGCTACAATGTGCTCCAGACGCTATTGCCCTAGCTGCAAGCAAATGTTGATGTTAGTTTTGTATCATTTTCTATAGTACCTATAGCAACAGCAAACACATTATTCAACAGTTAAGCAACAGCCTGATTTCTCCCTTATCATAGTTGCAGTTGTTAATCTTTGAGTGGTGTGTAAATGACTGATACTTTGTAACATGTCTTCTGTACTGTAAACTTTCTCTTGTACAAACATTTTCTTTCACAATACAGTTCAACACTGTAGAGAAATATTTGATTTAAGCTTTTAAAAACATAGTTTATCTAAGATCTTAGTCTACACCTCCAATACATAACAGCTTATGGGTATCATAAAGAGTTTGGCACCTCTTAGAATCTGACATTACTTATTAATGAGATAGATCAATTACACTAGAAAAGACAGCATGCAAAACATTGTACAAACATTAGTTAATGAATCTTTATAGCATTTTCATGAGAAATTGTATTAGGTGTATTAAATACAGAAAAAGGCAGAGATTAACACACCAAAGAGGCAAAGTATTTGAGGAGACAGTGACTTAGAGAAACATCGTATTTCCCTGACCACACTGGTACCATTTTATTTGCTTAAGATAGATATCAGGTAAAGGGCTTTGCTGTTTCAGGAATATATGACTTGCTGAAGGTTCAGGAACCATGGAAATCCAAGACCAGATTTAGGAGAGTTTCGGAACAGTTCCAAAGCCTACACCTAGTACACACAATCTATGCAAATTATCAAATTATGTAATAAAAAGCTATGTTATATTACTCATTTTGAATTACAAGACAGATGCAATAAGGTATTACTGAGAACCTTACTGAGAACACTGTAGTTTAGAATGTTGTTTCATTTAAATTTCTGCAGTTACATGAAAACGGAGGAACATTCTGGTGAATCAGGGCAAAATATAATGCCTAAAATAGACCACATAATATATTCATATTTCAGTGTGTAGGTGAACAACTTCTTGTCTGAAATAGAAACTGGTTTTGAAGAGCAAAATACCAAAGCATATATCCTGGCCAAATGCTGAGGTATTTTTTCTTCTTTTTTCAATATTCTTTGCAGGTCTTCTTCCCAGCACCAGAAGACAAGGAAAAATTCAGAGACGCAGAAAGTAAATTAAAGCTACACAAAAACTTTTTTAAGGGTTCCAAAATTAACAGTGATCTACCATTAAAATAAACAAGTATGATGACAGCTAGCACGCTCTGCTCATAAGATTTTATTTTTAAATAGAGCAAGGACTCCTCCTTCCCCCACTGTATATCTGATCCTCTTCAGATCTCCTCCCACATCCTACCTCTGCATTCCATCAATGGATCAGTAACAGACTATTTCAAATGCAGGAAGAAAGTAGCCTCTACCCGACCTAAGTAAATGACTGCAGAATCTAGGTAACACCATAACTCTGCATCTGCCCCAAACTCTTCTGTTTAAAGAGAGGACCTGCTGTTGAGATGGGATTATGCAAGGCAAGGTGTTATAGGAGACATTGTGTGTACAGCCTGTGTCTCAGCAACACCACCAGTTGTCTCAGTTTTCTTGTGACTTTCATAGCCTGTGGTGTCTTCCATAAAATCTGACAATAAGTGAGAGTCTCAGCTTCATTAAGAATAACTACATCTCCACTCATCTTAGTCACGAAGACAGCTCAGAAGAGACTAACCTGGAAGTTCCCTGACAACTCACAACCCAGATGCAGACATATTTAAAACCAGAAATCCTTCTTTTGAATATCATGGTTTTCAGATGCTGAATTGTGACTTTAAAGAAGCTTGGAGATGGCTACTCTGGACATTTCCTGCTAGTGGAAGGGAGTAATATTTGATATATGTAAGAACATATATCACAGTATCTCTCTGGGATAGGTAAATGATCCAAGTGGTATTTCCTATTCTGATTCGTCCTCTACCATTTGTCACCAGGTAAGCTTAACTTCATATAAATAGTGCATGTAAAAACTGTAGGAAAATCTTTATCAAGTAGCATACAGAAAAAACAATCAGAATACTAATAGTAAGTGCTCAGAAAAACAGCAAGCTGAAATTGTAGGATATGGAAAACGGGCACAAAGTGACAATCTATCTGTGGTTTGTGATGAGAAGCCAGTTTATCTATTGTGCATGACAATGCAAACTACTGCAGCTGCGAAACGTTTGAAGGACAATTTCTACAAAGAGCCTTAAAGCAAAGAGAAGCGTTTTTAAGCAGTGCCACCCGGAGGTGAAAGAGAGCTTTTCATTTCCCACGGCATCAAGGCACATCTAACTTCTGCCTTTCACACCAGCTATAACAATACGGTAAAAGCAAAAGTCCCTTAATGGTCTTAGAGTCCCGTAATGGAAATGGTCCTTCAAAGCGTTGACCAGTGGCCGGGGTTGGGGGGGGTGTAATCTTCACTAAGCCAAGTCCTACCCTAAATTTAAAGTGCAGTTTCACATACCTGACTCCCAGAGCTGCAGTAAGGGCATAATCTCATGGTTCACCTAGTCGGCACAGGAAGTAAGTCTCTTTGCTCTGTTGGAGGGCCACACATTTGTGCTGTGCTGTAGAAAACTCAGCATTCAGACCTTTCCTCCTTAAACATGCTGCCCAATTAAGTCCTGTGAAACTGGCCCCCTGGCCACTTTAGTAGCCCTCCACTGAACACACACCAGTTTATATTTGTCTTTCTTGCACTGGGGTCCCAAAAACGGACACAGTATTCTAGCTGCAAGTCAGATAAACTCTGCCAGGAATGACCCTGTATTCATGTGAGGAAACTGCAGAACCCCTTGAGGTCCTCCGTCTGTTGACACTGGCCGATGTATGGTGTAACATACATGCCCTAACAAAAGTGAAGTCTGGAGAGCTCTACCCATATGTAGGACTCCATTCCCAAAGAAAAGTCTATGATGTCGAGCACCTATAACAAGGTACATGCACTGACCACCCCGTCAAAGCCTGTTTCCAATAAAAACTCAAAGCAGCAGCAATCTTTGCAATGCAACCTGTGTCCTATAGCACAGTGTGGTAGCGTGATTTTTTTCTAGAAATATCACTTGTGGCCTCCCTATATGGGCTTATCACATAGCAAACACATCTTAAAGTCATATTAAGAAAAAGTCATAACAAAACAAAATAGAAACAAAACATAAATAATTGAAAGGAAGAAAACATTCCATGTCACCAGAAAACAAATGACTCCTTCCCATTATCTTCACTATTGATGCAATCAGGTAAATGTCAACACAATGTCATGAAAAAATAGGAATGAAAGTAAAATAACAAGAGAATAAAATAAATAAAATGTAGTGTTAAGGTAAAAGAGGACTTATCTGGATAAGTCTACTGATGCATTAGGTCAATTTACTCTGCCAAGAGACAAATCCTGCTTAGCCAAATAAGAATCAAGAGGAACTGTACAGTGCACATTTCCCTTTAATGAGAGAGGGCAGAATGTGTGCAAACCCTGAATACTGTGGTAGCACGAGGAATTGGGCTCAAAATCTGTAAAGAGATTATGCTCAGTGGGAATGTATAGATAGACAAGCACTTGACAGAAATACTTTTTGTCAGACTTCCATTGAAATCTCATTATTTTAGAGAATGTTTCTATTTCAAATAACCAAAATTCTTTAACAAAAATATTCCTTTGGATATTTTTCTGTGAACTTCTAGTTAGGCCTTGCAAAAGGTATTCTTAAAGCATTGACGCCTGCTGCCTCTAATTTGAGTCAACTGATACTAGAAACAAATTCACTGGGTTTGTATTTATTAATTTCAAGCAAAGAGAAGATTTTCAAGCACAGTTGCACCAGTTTAACAGTTAAAAACTCAAGGGTGTGCATAAATGGAGATTCTCATCCCCCTGCTAGGCTTCAGCTCTCAAGCACTTCCTATTTAGCAAGTGATGTAGCAAGTCATCCCGTTGATACCCTGCACTCTAGTAAATACCATATGAAGTCATACCTGTTTGCAGGAGTGAATTATGAGATGACAGAAGACAAAGTCAGTGGCACTTCTAACACCTCTCAAATTATCTCTTGCAATCAGGGTGCAAGTCTCTGACGGCAGCTGTTTTCTTCCAGAAGAAACCTGTGTTTTTTACCAAAAATGTAGTGAGCTGCTCTGTGTTTTTTCCATATTGTAAAATTGCCAGATGGTTTTGAAGCTGATTTCTAAATCTAATTCTTCCCATGTCTTTTTAACAAGGTCTATCCTGAGAACTACAGCAGCACGAAACTCAAAAAAATATGAAGAATCAAGTACTGCCAGGCCATTCAGTGTTGGGGCTTTGATGGTACTAACTGGGCTCACTGGTCCTGACCAGCTTCACCCAGGTCCCAGGACCCCATCTCAGCCCCCTGGGGCAATCAGCCCCCACCCCAGTGATGCTGCAGCAGGGCCAGTCTCCATCCCCTCCCCAGGGAGGAGTCCGATGGCCTGGGCTGTGGCTGCCCCAGTGCCCCTGGCTGCCCTGCTCCTGGCCAGGGTGGTAGGACAGGGACAGCCTGGGGACGCCCCATGGCTCCACACACCCCAGCCCCAGAGAGCCACCAGCCCATGCCGCACCCTGACATTCATAAGCAATTAATCAGAAAACCTCTTCAATCTACTGAGATAGCTACAGCACTATTTATCTACTTAAAATCATTGAATGGCATAATAGTCTCAGTTGTGCAATTCCCGTAAAAGCCAACAATGAAGTACACAAGCACAGCAACATTATCGCCTGTCAGATGCTATACCTCAAATCTCTGTCACTGCGAGTATTTCAAACATGAGAAAGACAAAGGCAAAGTAACATGAGAAGGAAGGCTATGTGATTACAATGATAGTTAATCTTTACATATATTCTGTTAAACTGTACAGTTGTTTTTTGTTTATTTAAAAAGTTTTCTGGCTCACTCTGCAGTGTAGGCAGCTATACAAGACAGACTGTTTCTACAGTCCTGTAAAAGTACGCTACCGAAAATAAATGTGTTAATTATGCTCTGAAGGTTCTGCTACACCACAATGAAAGTATAAAGAAGAGAAAAATTAAGACAGGCGCATACGGCACAGACTTCTAGAACTGTGAAAGAAATCTGCTTCTATAAGAGGATTACACCCAAATCAAAAATATTTAGATTCATGATTTCAAGTTGCATAAAACCAGACATGTTTTATATGGCTTTAGAATGTCTCTCGTTTGTCACTAAAAAGTTATGTGCAGATTTATAAAGACTTTAAAATTAGCATTAGCACCACGCCTATAATATGCTGAGTTTCTATGCTCTGAGTAATAAAGATCCTACATATCACCTTTTTTTGAGTAAGTAGTGGGATCAATAAGATGCCATATGAAACCTGCAGTTGCAGGTACATGTCCAGTGGCAAAACTAGCATGAGCAACACATATTGAAACAATGAATCCCAGATGTTCCTTTTCTTTCTTTTCATTGGTGACATATTGATGATATAAGCAGCAGAGTATACTGGAGTAATTGAAGAACAGCTAAGAGAAGAGGCAGGACACGGAATTCAGTCAAACCTACTTCCAAACACCCTCCTGCTCCCTAAACTAGGGCTTTTTTATCCTCCCACTTCAATTTTTAAAACAAGTCAAATAGTCTGGAAGACAGTAAGCTCCATCAGGGTACTTGACTCGGTGCCACTGTGGAACCTAGTGCTTAAAATTCCTTACAGCTCTGTTGACGCCACCCTTTAATCCCACCAATGGCCAGACCATAGAGCAGGCACAGAGAAAGCATCTGACTTAATTGTCAGAGGAATAAGAGGAATAAGTATAGGTACTATACTACCACTGTTTTAAGGGGGGACCTCCCTGTTGTCAGAATAAGTTCTTCTCCTTCATATATCACTCCTTGCTTCACAGAAAATATGTAGTTGGACAAAAATGCTGATCTGAATGCTTTCTTCTTCCTCTTTAGCTGAAATCTGTATCACAGGTATCAATCACACATCCTTAGAGCTTTATGCCAAGGCAAGAAAAGGAAAAAAAAATGTTTCTACTCCAGAATCCTACTAAGTGATTTTCATGAGTCTGGCACAAGACTAGGCTTGCTCATCTAAGAAAGGGCAGACCTGGGATCCTAGCTCACTGACACTGAAGAGAAACCTTTTCTCTGAAACAAGATCATCTTCCACAGCTATAGATTAGTCTACAAAACTTCCACAAGCAAGTACCGCAAAGGCTTTGGGTTTTGCCTGTACAGTGTTTTCCACCTCACAGAACAGTTCAGCTGTGATGAAGTTAAATGAAATAGCTAAGAGTTTCCTGTTATTTTGCTATTAAAAGAAGAAAAGCATATGTATCACTTCAGTACAGTTATCCACAATGGTTGCACACTTCTGTCTGTACACAAACATGTTATAAATCACCTAAATCACATTTGAATAGCTTCCATCAGATGTAGCAAGCAGAAAGTGTCTTCCATTAATACCTTCCATTAGGCCTTTTAAATTCTCTCTCTTTGCAACAAAACCAGCAGAGGCACTACTCAGTCCTATGTGAGCCATTTAGCTTTCCTGTGCACTCAGTCTCACAGCTATGAGACCCTGTTAGCAGTGGGCCTGCCCAAGCACAAGAGCTTGATGAGCCATAGTATATCGCCACATTGCAAACAGCAACTAAGAAAGAGCAAGCTTTTCAAGTCAAACAGACACTATGTTTAAAAATAAGCAGTAATTCACCTGAAGAACATTATGTATTTACCACAGACCCAACATTTACATCATGAATTGTAGTAAGTGCTAGGAGTGTCTTTTTAGTAGTCTACTCTTAACACTCTTCTTTTCCTATTACCCATAGAGTTTCACCATTTTTGCTACCCCAGAACAGCAAAATCCAATGACCAAAATCTGAATCTTTTGGCAAGCAAAAGGTAGCATAACAGTGATAATAGTTTTAGGCATACAACCACTGAAAAGTTAGATCAGACTTCTGTACAACTAGAGCAAGCTGAAAAAACATCTAGCTTGCAGCCACGACATTCAGTAGGGAAACTCATTAATCTTACTTCTGAATTTCCTGAGGAGTAATGTCTGCAGACCTTTGATAAAGACAGTCAGGCTTGGCAAACAAGTATATTTGCTTGAGTCATGACAGAATGTCACACTCTACCTTTTGCCAGACCTACTCCTACAATTTCAGCCAAGCTCATCAGTCTAATGGAAATATATCATCTTTGTCTCCCCCTTTCTCAAAAAGGGCCTTTCAAAAGACTTACCATGTCATTGTTACCCCAAATCCCGTTCTTCTGCAGTATTTGTTAGTCCACTTGAAATCAGCCCAATGATCCTCATCTCCCAAATAATTGTACCCTAACTGTCATATGAAAAAGATGTTGCGCTCTCTAATTATTAGTTTTAAGTCACCGAGCCATTGAAATACTGAAAGACATTGAGCTCTGAAACCAAAGATCACAATTTTTAGCATATTCCTGGTACTCCACAGTATACATACATTATCAAGTCCATTAACATCACTATTTCTTGGTTCTCATTCCAGTACTCTGCACAACACCAAGGGCTTCCCTGAGATGATCAAGCCTGATGTTTGACCACTCTAATAGCAAGTGAAAGATATCAAGGAAGTTCTGCTTTACAACAGGCAGAGGCATGAAGTGAGCTGGTATTTAGGGTTGTGGGATTTAAAAAAAAAATCAACTGTGTTTAGACATAGCAGACTGATGGAGGCAGGAGGACAAAGAACTCTTAAGTCCTACAGTGGTGGTGTGAAGGTTGAAAAGAAGACTCTGTGGCTGTCCCAGGATCACATTAATCAACCTGTTCATGCTCTTTGAAGACACAGGACAATAATACTGACAAATGTTTCTTTCCCTTAGTACAGAAATGTACTAAATTTCATTTTTTCACTGGTTACTTAGGGCGAAGACTAACCTGTTTGTATAACTGCTGAGGCTTAATTTGTCAAAGTAGCTGTATACCTAAAACAGAGTTTTAACATCACTATAACCATAACCCATCTCTTTACAATCTTTTCCTTTAGTTCATACCAATCACATAAAGATGTTTAACAGGTGCATAGCCAAAAAAAACCACTTCAGGTCTTATTTCACCTCTTCGCACATTCCTTCACTTTAATATGTACAATATATACTACAGATTATTTAAAGTAACTCTTAGCCACTTCATACAAATAAATTTTTTCACACAGATCAATGATTTATTAAAAGCAACTATTAACATCTCTTTCTGCCCATATCAGACATCTCTAGACACATTCTAGAGCATTTCTAAGATGAGCAACACGTCATTAACAGGTTGGGTAACAGTCACAGGCTCAGAAGCAGTACCTTGTCTGCTGAGTTGCATGTAAGTCACAGTAAGTCCTACAGCCTTCTCTACTTGCCCTGGACAGATATCGCCAATGTTTTCAAATATATTTTCCCTGATCAAAAAACATAAATGTTAATGCTAATACTACTGTCCCACTGAACTTTAAGAAAGTCTTTCTAAATCTCCCAAATGCGGTGCTCGGGGGAAGTGTATTCCTTGAACTCAAGGGGAGCTACTTTCTACAGCTGTGATGATAATACGAATATAGAACAAAACCCAGCAGGCTTCGCACAGCTATTTATAGTGCTGGGATTTACCCTAGTGGCATCTCCCAGGTTCAGTTACTGAATTCAGGTTTTAATATTTTTAGTGCAGAGATTGCCTTTCTTTTTACTCTACCGTTATATTTCCTTGACTAACAAAGTCATTGCAAACAACATATTAATTAAAAACTGCCTATTTAATAGCATCTGCTTGCCACGACGGCTTAAAACCCCCAGATTCTTTTAAAAATGCCTATATATAGACTGGCTGCTGAGCTATACATACTGCAGCAAGTCTTCCACCTGCTGGACAAAAGGCAGCACTAAGCTTCCTTAACAGGAAACAGATGCAACAAATATCTGTGAGCTACACAATGACCAAAAGAAAAAAAAAAGAAAAAAAAAAAGGCAACATCAAGGTTCCCTTGTTCTTGTCGAAGTGTATTAAGTAAATAAATAAAGGTAAAAATGCAGCCATCTGATTAAAAGGATACAAAGAGGTCAAGCATTTGTTGCCGAGGAGGACCTGTTCCACTTTCCTAGCATGCCTCTTCTAATAAACTGTTCCTACAAGGTCTCTTTATCTGTGCTTTTACAGAGGACCTGCATTACTTGCAACGGAAATACTACAGGTCTTCTGCCTTGGGGGCTGTTCTGGACTGGTAACTGCCCTAATAAAGCGAGTGGAGAGATTGCCCTCCCTCTCCCTTGTCTAGCTCAGGTGGTCGGCTAAAGCAGAACGCCAGGCGTTCTGTGATCCCAAACCAGCTGAGCAATTGCCAGAGCCCCATGTCCTCGAGCAGATTCGGACTGGATGCCAGGCTACGCGAGCACCGGCGCTTTTCCCTGCCGGGTGGGCCGCGCTCGGAGCGCACTGCCCGCCCGCCGCTCCCGGGGAGCTGAGCCGTGCCGCGGGCGCTGGGGGGCGGCGGGCGGCCAGACGGCGGGTTGCTGAACCTGCGTCTCAAGGAGACGAGGAAAAGCCTCTCAGCAGCGCGCAGCTCTGTACAGCACCACGGGGTGTTACCTACGGCTTCAGAGAAACAGGAGCACCGTCAACGTGATCTTCACCAAGTTCACTTAGCTCTTTCAGAGCTCAACTAGGTTTTTTATTACGGAGCTTCCTTTGAGACTCCCGGCAGCGTTCTTCCCTGAGGTATCGCCTAAGCCTTGAGCGAATCAAAGATGCAAACGGAGAGGCTGCCCGTCTCCTTTGGTGTTACCCACTCCGCTCGAAAACCTACACATCATCAAGAGGGCGGAAGGTTGTGAAATTGCGACTAAAGTTAGGAAAAGACGGGTTACAAAATCTTGTGGGAGTGTTCAGAAATCTTAAATGGGATTAGCAGGCACTACCAATAATGAGAGCCGAGCCACAATAGGGGCTTTATAGTTTCTAGATCTTGATAACAAAAGTTTCAGGATTTTGGGCATAGAAAAACTATACCCATTACACTGCCCTTAGTGATAACAAATATAAACAGGGCTCAGTATGATGAAATTTACATTCAGAAATTAAAGACCAAACAAAAGGCGCAGATGAAGCTGGTCGGAGACCTCATATTTTGTGTTGCCAAAGGCACCACAAAACAGTCATCTGCATATATATATATACACACACACGTGCATTCACATGCATATAGAGATGCATATGTGTATCGGCTACTTTAAAGGGTCAGTTTCACAAAGCTAAACATAGTTTAGCGAAACTAGTTGCAAGAAAATATTTTTTTTAAGTGCAATAATTTGGAAATGAGCCAGTTGCTTAAGAAGCCACAATCTGAGAGACAAATAATTTTAGAGGTAAATAAAATTACATAGAAAAAACCTAATGACAATCACAAAAACCTGCAATAAAAAAAATGTGATGAGAAAAGATTGGGAATGATTTTTAAGTAAACTAAGAATAAAGGCAATGTAATGGTATTACTAAAAATCCTCAGTGATAATGTGGACCCAGCAGAAATGCACAATGAATAGTTCACTAACCTGTTTTATGCATGGATAATCACATGCAGTCATATCATAAGGTTGATGAAATTCTATTTTATTTCAGTGGTAACAAAGAAGGCTTCTATAAAAAGCTTACTAAAGTTGGATATTTTTTGATCAACAGGTTGGGACAGTGAGTTAGAAAAACAAGTGGCAGAGGAACTCTGAAGAATGCTTCACGATTTTCAGATCACAGAATGCCACAAAAGATTGAGGACACTGAAAGAAAGCCAGTCTGTGTCAATATTAACAAATATAATTGGGATGATTTCAGTACTATAGGGCCTGCCAACCTCTTAAAAATCCTGGATAAAATAAAACAGTGCCTGCAGCAGGACTCAGTCAATAAAAATGCTAAGAATGATAATGACATGCTAATTTATGTGTGTTTACATTAGATCATGGCAACTGGTTTGATAGATTTTTTGATGGCATTACAAGTCCAGCTGATAATAACAAATAGTGTCAGTGCAACATATTCAGATCATCAAATGAAGGCACTTTCATACCTGCTCCACCCATACTCTGTAATGGTCAGCCAAAGGCCAGGCTGGCTGGGTAATTCCCATCCGAAAGCAGGGGCACGTGCTTATAAGCAGGATACTGCTCAGCACTGGACTAACATAGCCACATAGTATCTGGACATAAACTGTGTTTTCCAATGGGATTCCATAGGATCAGTTCTTATCTCCTCCACCTTAACACTTCTGGAAGAAAACAAAGTCATTACAGAAGATGTGAAGGCTAGGGAAAAGGCAAATAACAGAAAGGGTAGAGTTCACTGATACAGAGCAATCAAGATCACATGGTAAAGTGGACACAAGCAATCCCAATGCATTTTAAGATAAGCAAATGTAAAGTCATGCATAGGAAAAAAGACAATGACTTCTGCTCTGGTAATCAGAAACACTGAAAAGGTCATCAAATGAACATGGATTTTTAGAGAATTCTGTGCCCAAAGGGTCTACTGTGATTCTGGGATATTTAAAAAGAGGAATATGAAGCAGGAGCAGAAAATAGGAGCACAGAAGTTCCATTATCTCTGTTTGGCAGTGCTGCATCTTTTTTAGAAGAGCATAACCTGTTGTCAAGCTAATATGTTAGAAAGAACATTGATCAACTGCAATGACATCGAAGATGAGTACAGGAATGATTCAGAGGTTTGATGGTGCGGGACTCCAAAGACTCAATCTTTTCAGCTTAACAGAGAACAGCTGAAGCAATGATTTGATCATATTCTTTAAGTACCCACATGGAAAACACTGGCACTACAACATTTTTCAGGCTAGTAGCAAAGATACAATAAGACCCAATGGCTGGAAGTTGAAGCCAAATATTCAGAAGAGATAGAACTTAAATGTTAATACTGACAGTACTTACCTGTTAGTTAAAACCATTTTTTTTCCAATATTGAAAAGTAAATATCTTAGACTGTAAGCTTATTGTGACTATTGAAGTAATATTAAAAAAACCTGGTGCACTTATATAAAGCATTAATACGTTGTGTCACATAGTATTCAAGTATGTATTAGCATAAAGTTCACTACAGGACACAGTTTTAAAATTACGATGAGATTAACAGTATCAGATTGCATTATATCTAATTATCAATTACATAAAGTGGCCTATTTTATTAAAATAAACAAACAGTACTAATATTTGTAAAAATAAATGGATTCAAGATGCAAATGCCTAGATAAGGTGTCTGTCAAGGTACAGTTCAATTTTTGACCAAAGTCTACTAACAATGTCAGACAGTTGATTGTTTTTGCTTAGCCTTCCAAAACAAACCATCCGCAATCATAAAGAAGGTCTGGAAAATAATATTTCGAAAAGATAGATTTTAACAAAGGAAGGAAAAAAAAGTCCTTAGAATAAAATTATTGGGAAAGTTTAGATAAAGCTTTTGCTGCACGACTCATAGAAAAAAACATATTGGGAAGACAACAAGTAGTGTAAGCAGATAAACATTCTTATTTACACACCTCAGGTAGCTAAAACTCAATTTCATTTGCAGAAAGAAAATTAAATATCTAAAATATTTTCATATCTCTTAACGTATCAACATGTGTGCATTAAATGCACTAAAATGCTATTTACTGGCAATGATTTGCATCGTTTTGTAACTTCTAAATTAAAGCCAAAACAAAAAGGTTAAAATTAAAATATCATTCCTGTCCTCAAAGATCAATTGTTTGGCCTTTTTTAAACTTCCTGTTTTGCTATATAGGAACTCTTCTTTATCACACTCGATTCACGGAACATGCTATTATTGTTTTGCTTTGCTTTACTCCCCATCAGCAAAAAACTACTGCACCTGAACAAGACACTAAACCCCTTTTCCATGCATATTTTCTCACAGAATAAACTGACATCAGTAGATTGTTTGCTTTTAACCCTGACACCCCCCCGACCTATTTTTGAGACAAATTTTATTTTAGGATGTCCTGACTCTGATACTAAATTGGAAACCCTGGTGCGAATTTTATAGAACACTATTTCCTTTTATAGAGGATGTTCACAGCTAATCTGTCATCTACAGGGCAGACAGAGGCCAGAAGGCTAGGAAACCAAGACAGGTGGCCTAGCAGAAGCCTGAAACCTAAACTTTTTTGGCATTTTGTGCTATATTAAATTGCAGGGAATCTGAGTATTTTCTCACTCTACTTTGTCTTATTAACACCACAAAAAACAGCCCTGTAGCAGAATAGGCAAACATTGATCAGAAGAATTTTCTTGCAGAACAGTTCTTCCCCCCAGATAAAGATGGACAGCAAATTCCCCGTTTCCCACAGATCTTTTCCCAAGAAGTTATGCCAGGAAATGAAGAATCCGGGTTTGCTCAGGCTTCCCCTGCCCCCCCCTCCCCGCAGCCCTGCAAAGCCCCACTTGTGGTTCTATGTTTTCAACATGCTTTTTAAAAAGGTATTTACAGAAAGTCAGCAAGTGATGCCAATCCCCTCTCATTCTATTATCATTGACGAAGTAATTGAATGAAATTATCATTCTATTAAGTATCACTTTTTAATCATTAAGACCTTGTTAACTATTAGTTTTGCACGTTGCCATCTGACTCAACGTAAATGCAGTGCATCGCAGCATTGTCACCAAAGCAGCCATAAAGGGAAGGGCTTTGACTCCTCCCTTTCCATAGCACATCAGCTGCCTCCGGGAGACAGACAGTATGTAGTACCATGCTCCTTATGTCCTGACAAGACAGAGTGATTCTGAAAACAAAGCATAGTTTGTCCTTGTGCAGACAAGACAGCTTGGAGATATGGGACCTAAGTCTGTAGGAGCGATCTTGAGTGGAGAGCAGCAGCAGCGGAGAGAAATGGGTTACTTTAGTCTACATGGAGCTACTGTGCCAAGACCATACCAAACCCCCTGAGCTAGTTCATTTAGGCAGTAATCAGGAACGGGATTTCTACTGAGCCCCACAATGTGCAATGTAGGTATCATCCAAATTAAGCAGTGGAAACCTTCTCTTGCTCCCAACTTTAACAAAAAGATGTGGAGCAGCAGCAAGTCCTACTCTGGACTTGTAATGACGCGTGAGCTACTCAGCTCCACACTTGCAAATTTATTGCACCCATGGCCTCAAACACCAGTGCAACCGGGAGCCTGGCGTTTCCCCAGAACCCATCAGAACGGTATGGAACACCCAAATATGGTCCAACAGCACATTCGCTCCTTCTCTTTCACATCGGCCTTCCATTATACTGAAGGTCTTTATTTGGGTGCCCAATTTGACTTTGAAGGCGTCAGTTAGCAAGTCTTCACAGAAAAATTCGTCCTGAAGGCAGTGCTTTACAGACAAGCAGCAGGCTTTAACTTGCTTAACAACTGTGCTAAATTCAAACCTAAAGGAAGAAATACTACTAAAGGTACAACCCAGAGTAGTTAACTTACTGAAAAGTTTCCCAGAGTAGTTAACTTACTGAAAAGTTTCCCATTTTGAACACAGTAATACTGTTTTCGACTGTTATCCTGTTAAAGGCAGACACCAATCTGGTATTTGCGGAAGGGGCTTGCAAAGCATAGAAAGAAAACACAAATATCTGTGTTTACATGTATGTCTGCAAATGGGGTGGAAGTATCTGTGTCAGTAAAAATAATTGCCACTAGACAAAATTACTGTTCATCTGCATTACAGTGTTTCCATTTATTACCTACAATACGTAAACTACTTTATTAAAAAGGATACAGGCTGCAGGCTAAGCACAGAAAAATGAGATAGTATGTACACTTTGAGAAAATTCCTAGCTTTCTGTTCCTGGCAATTCTCGGTCTTCCCAGACATGTAAGGTAAACATTGCTAGACTGACTTCAGCATTTTATGGTTTATAGCCCACAGTTCCAAAATCTGTCAAAATCTGCAGGTACAGAGAAAAGATATCAAGAATGAAACAAACAAACAAAAAATATTTTCTCTACTGCATTCTTCTACACTATACAACCTGTTAGCAGTTTCTCACAGGAGTATCATTTACTTGTAGAAGGATTACATTATTTAACTTTTCATTTTGAACTTCTGCTAATAACACCAAATGAAATATTTTATATACCTATCTAAAAAATGCTGCAGCATTCTGAAAATGTATCTTAGTCAGTAGTTTTTCAACACTAAGTTAACTTCTGCTTTTAACTTGGGAAGTTTCTGAATACAAGAATAGGAAGTCTGCAGAGATGGAAAACAAACTTTATGAACTTCAGAACCATGATACTTGATCCATAAATGCTGAACTAATAGGCTTTTTGACTGTCCCTCCTCCCAGTGGCCCTATACTCATTTTCTGCACAAACTTCCTCATCTCTTCTTTAAGGTGAAAGTAACAGTTCTACTAATTAAAAGGTTCTGCAGTGATTCTAGATTTTCTGTTTACTGTATTGGGGACCTCCTATTTTATATGTTATATATGTTATCTTGAAACATGGTTTTAAACCAGTTCGATATAATTTGTCAGCAATTATGCCCTTATTTTGGATTAGCGTGTCCTCTGTTAATTAGAATAGTCCCCTAATACAATCTTGCCAAGTATTTTAGCTCTGGAGCTTGTGAGCCCCTAAGCTATCATCAGCTCCACAAGTTTCTTAATTTACACCTGCTGAGACAGGATCAGCAGACTTGGGTTTGTTTAAATGAAAATTTCTGTTTGGATTACAGACCGAAGCTGCCTACCCATGGGCGTACACATCGGGGTAAACAGCCACCATAGGTGGCCACTCTCCAAATGAAAAACATTACAGAAAGTTGGCTGTACAGATAAAAGAAAATTAAGGCATACTACCAGACAAGCATTTGCATTTACTGTATTTCAAACAATACAAAACTGATTTTGTTAAATTCGGTGTTACTCTCCCATAAGCATTATAAAGCTCTTAAACATAAGGTATTGAAATGATGTGTATGTGGGTCTATGCGAGAACAGTTAACACAGACCAAAGTTTTCAAAACTGACTACCAGTTGTTAGCCTATTTGTATCAATTTAATGCCTTACTTTCAAGAAACCAAGTGTTCGTTTTTGAGAAAAACAAATCAGACAAAATAATTTCCACATATATATGGCATAAATGCAGCTAAGAGTATTTTGAAATTAATAAGAAATTTATTTTCAGGTTTCTTATTAATAAGTTTAACTTGAAGGTTAGTTTTTAGTGAATCTTTCTAGTCGGAAGAATCAAGAAGTCTGTTATCCATGAATTATGGAAAAAAAGAAAAAGTAATTTCCAGAAAATGTCTTAATGCTGTTTTTAAATAAATAAAACAATCAAGAAAAAAAAAAACCAAACAGAAAATAGCTTTGTTTTGTAAATGAAAGGAGGAGTCAGGTATTATAAAGTCAGGTTTCCAACTAAAGAAATCTGCATTAAGTAAAACTTTACATGATATCACTTTTTCTGCAAATGCATTTATGATGAAAACAACTAAATTAACCCAATCTAAAATGTTTGGATTACTCTTAAGAAAATGCACTCCTGAATTAGATTGCCTGCAGACTTAAATATTCCATCATGACTGGCTATGTCAGATTCCTGATTATATTGTTGGTTTTTCTAATATGAATCAACGGTCATGTTTGATTTAGAGATTTGCTCCCTACTGCAATGTATTTAAGTAAGGTTGGCAACTAGGAACATAACATGATAACCTGGCCATCTGAAAGGTTAAAATCAACAATTACAAAGCTTTTAGTTGTGAAAACAACCAGTAAATCTTGAGGCAAGCCAATAACATTTTCTTCTATTTTCTCACCAATTAAGGGAGATCCTCTTTCCTAGTCTGAGGTGCATGTAGGTTATCAGGTGTGTGTGTGCTTTTAGGATTAGCCACGTTCATGGCAATACAATTACCTTGAGGAACTGGGAAGAGTTTGCACAGTTCAAGTCCAGCTTTTCCATGTTCCATTTCTCATGTCACAAAATACTACATGGCCATTTGATTTCCACTGACTGCTGCCTGAACATTCACCTACAGCAATAATTATGATTTATGGCTAGAGTATCAGACAAGGTCAGTGTCTCTGGCTCTAATATACACTAAATTTAATGACTTACCTTAAGACATCTCCGTTTTTCAATCTACTCACTAGGCATGACTACAGAAAAATTCACAGACACATGGGGGTAGAGTCAAGAAAAACATCCACAATGGGCAGGCTTTCTCAGCAGTGGAAAACAGTTCTAGGACCATCATATTTTCCCCTGCGATTGACTAATTATTTTTCTTTATAAAGAACTGTTACTGCAGTGGTCCTATAACCACAAGAAATAGTGTGGCCAACAGGAGCAGGGAAGTGATCGTCCCCCTGTACTGGGCACTGGTGAGGCTGCACCTCGAGTGCTGTGTTCAGTTTTGGGCCCCTCACTACGGGAAAGACATTGAGGTGCTGGAGCGTGTCCAGAGAGGGGTAACCAAGTTGGTGAAGGGTCTAGAGCACAAGTCTTATGAGGAGCATCTGAGGGAACTGGGGCTGTTTAGCCTGGAGAAAAGGAGACTCAGGGGAGACCTTATCGCTCTCTACAACTACCTGAAAGGAGGTTGTAGTGAGGTGGGTGCTGGTCTCTTCTGTCAGGTGGCTGGAGAGAGGACGAGAGGAAATGGCCTCAAGTTGCAGCAAGGAAGATTTAGATTGGATATTAGGAAAAATTTCTTGACTGAGAGGGTTGTCAGACATTGGAATAGGCTGCCCAGGGAAGTGGTTGAGTCATCATCCCTGGAGGTACTCAAAAAGTGCATAGATAAGGTACTCCAGAACATGGTTTAGTGGGCATGGATGATGGTTGGACTCAATGATCTTGAAGGTCTCTTCCAACCTAAATGATTCTATGATTCTATGGTTTAGTGGTGGACTTGGCAGTGTTGGGTTAACGGTTGGACTCAATGATCTTTTAGGTCTTTTCCAGCCTAAACCATTCTATGATTCTAAGGACATGCCCTTCTCTGTTCAACAGTTAGCATTTTGCCATTAAGGAACTCCCTACAAGAGACTGACAGCTAACAGAGGTACCAAGTAATTAATTTAGTAGGCACTAAATCATGGAAAATAATTAACCCAATAAATTTTCCAGATAGGTTGCAGTAGAAAAAAATATGAAAGGTGATCTTTTTTATATTTTTATACACATACGTACACACTCCTTTCCACTGTAATGCACGCAGAAAACTGTGCTCTTCTGATACTTAGTTTTGCTCCCTAAATGTTTCCAAATATCGTAAGTCCTCTTAACTAGGTGTGAATTATTATTCTCCCTGACTTTCAACTACAGGCTTATTCCAGTCACCTGTTATGGCTGGTCTCTGAATTGCAATCTTTCTGTAGTGGGGGGACCTTTATATTGTGTTTGATTATACAGTATCTAGTGCGGGGCTGTCAACTGGTTGTCCTCTACCACAATGCAGATGATAATCTTAAAACAATTAGTCACCTTATATGAGTAAAATATAAAATCCAAGCCAATGTTATTGGGACTATTTCTCACTTGCTGTACAAGATCAAATGTAAATTCAGAGTCTGATCCTTGCTTTAAATCTGCAGAAACATCCATGCAGTAGATGACCCTAGCTTTCTGACCATGTTACAGAGATTGGTGAGTTTAGATATGCTCTAAGGACAAGGTGTGGCCCTGAATGTGTCTTCACATTAATGAAAATATTAATATGAAAATTTTAATAAAAATTAAAATACTATTATAAAATGGAGACATATGGAGCGCATGTTGCACGACCAGATGATGGTGAGTCAGCAGCATGTGGCGCTCCCTGAGAAATACTGTGCAAACTATTTAATAAACTAATTTTCATAAAATTACGCATCATTTCATGAACAACCCAATACATTCTCTGCCCCTGCCAAGGGTAGGTGCCTGCTCCTGTACAGATGTTCTCAGGATGGGGAAGAGCGTGTGAGGTTACTGAAGATTACTGATGGATGAAATGTGGAAGATGTCTGTCTGAGGGGGCTGAGTATCTGGGACTAATTTAGAGGAGTAAGTGAAAAGGGAGGTGGTGGAGTCATTTGCCATACAGCTGGGTGAGGGGAAAGCCTGTAAGGAGCCAACA
Organism: Haliaeetus albicilla; assembly: GCF_947461875.1. NCBI lineage: Eukaryota > Metazoa > Chordata > Aves > Accipitriformes > Accipitridae > Haliaeetus > Haliaeetus albicilla. The sequence goes on along the minus strand of NC_091485.1, from coordinate 34,428,737 downwards.
GATAGGAACTCCATATGGTGTTTAGGTGTTGCATCTAGTTCCATTCTTTTCCTGTACAGTCTGTTGCTAACCGTTCCCTCACTACTGGGATCCAACTCAAGAAACGAGAGAGCAACTCTACTGTCATACCTTGTTAACACATTTTCAGAACTTCATGCTGTTTTGTTGATAAAGGAAAATATCAAAATGCATGTTATGGCAATCTCTGAAATACTGTTTGTTCACACTTACCGTATTTTATATTGTGAAAGCAATTGCTTACATCTAGTACAATTCCATTTGCATTCAAAACACTAGTAAAGTGCTTTTTAATGGTACTTTATGTTGGGGGGAAATAAATTAAGATAAATAATTTTGCATTGTGGCCAAGGAGAACAGCTGATCACCAACTTTTCATCTATGAGTAGAGATGGAGCCTTCAATCTTTACTCACAAACCATGTTTTCAAACCTCTGCCCACACCCCTAGTTTATCTCTCTCTTTCTTCAAGCATGGTGTGCAAACTTGGATGTAGTACTCACCTGAGGTCTCATAGCTACTTCATACAGTGAAATAATTAACTCTTGGGTGTCACACATGTTCTTCTTCCTGCTTGCCAAGATGACCTCTGCTTCTTTCACAGCAGCTTTGTTAACTGGGGTCAGTAGGAATGTGATGAGAAAAGAAAGAGATTAAGGTAATGTATTTTATTTTACACTGCAGGGGACTAAGAATGTAACTGCAGTCAGTTATTGCGTCTCAGCTGAGGTGCAGTAACTCCCACTAAGGAACAGCAACTGCTCAAACTGTTCTGACTAAATCATTCATAACCCATAGTATTCTGTTAGATAAGCGGCTTGGTTCACATGCTACTGCTGCCTTAAGATTCTCCCCCTTCTCTTTTTTAGCAGCATTCATAGAGTCAGTTACTCTTTTCTTTATATTTGCGCATTTATTAATTGTGCTTTTTTTAATTGAATTTCTTCTTGTTGATCTCAGGCTATTTCTCCAAATTACCAGTATAATTTGAACTTCCAGTTTTATCATTTATAATGCTTGCATCCCTTCCCAGATTGATAAATCCAGAATTTTTTTTAAGTATAATCTATAGTCATCTGACTTATTATTAAATGTACGAAATAAACAAATGGCCTGTATAAGGATTCCATCTAAAACAACTTTTCAATTTATAAGTGAAGGCACTGATAACTATTCTTAACTGTGATTTAATCTGGACCACATCTCCTCAATTTGAGAGGAAGCAACATATACCAACTCAAAAGTTCTACTATTATCAAGCTATATCTACTGCTTCTCCCCAAAACACTCAACTACTTACTCTGCTAACATAGGAAATCATGTTGAATTGACAAAATTTGTTCTTGAAAAAATCTGTTTGCTTTCTTTTAGTTTCTTTATCCTCTCACACTTGTAATGTAATGTAAATTGTTTGTTTTAATATCTTTCTGGCTATCAAAGTTAGGCCAAATTATTTGCAACCCTCCAGTTCAGCCTTTCCTTAAGAAAAATACTGTGTTTGTCCTTTTTCATCCCAGGGAATCTTCCTCAGGATTGTGAAATAGAATGTCATGATTACTCTAAGTTACCTCCAATTTTTAGATTTTCTGCCATCAGTTTCCACCAGTTCCAACATCATCATTTTTAGAAAATTGGAGATTACATAACCATCACTTTTGAAAATTTTACCACACCTAGCAGTATAAAACTATTGATTTAAAGGCCTAATACAGACAAAAGCTAATTACTTTCCCAGTTGAATAATTTTTCCCCTCAGTTCTTGACTATTGTTATTTTTTCCAGCAGTTGCCCTTCCTCAGTGCTTTGTATTTAAGACGCTATAAATACAGTGCAGTGCTTCAGAGGATAGTCTCCTTGCTGTTGCTCTAAGAGGAGGGAAAACTTGTTTGGCAAATGAGCTTCCCAAGCTGTGACACTCATAGTTAAGATTGACACTGTTTGCCTTCCTGTTATCAAGGATAACGGAGGTAAACTTTGGAAATCAGTTAGTTTCTCTTGCTTTAAAGTAAATCATGAGAACTCATGGAGGTTACAGATATTGGAAAATATCTGTAATTCCTGGATATTACTGTAGTTCTAATTTAGGAAGTATGAAGAGTCAAGTTAACATGGTTTGTTTATATGGGACGTCACAACACTGTGAGTGTTATTCATCACTCGGCACAAAGGGAAGCTTGGAGTATTTCCAGGCAATCTACAAACTGGAGTCATTTCACGTAACGCTTGAGGCAGCTGAAGAGGTAGCATCAGAAATGGGGTTTTATCTAGCTTAGACACTGCGATTCACTCCCAGGTGTCAACTTAAGAACACCTCAGGTCTATGATAAATTCAGCTCCAAAAGGAGCTACTTATGCTTCATAAGCAATCACATACTCCAGTCAAGACCCTGCTCTCAACCAAGGTCTGCTCCACAAGGATGCAGGTCTTCAACAGGTCCTATGTCATATCTGCCAGTCTTGTGTTATTGTCTTGAATACCCCTAGGACATCTCAAATGGTGTCAGACCCTTAAGTTAGGCAAGTATAACATTATTTGGAAGGTATTTGGGTCACAAAATCCATTAAGAATACATTCAAAACCTTGAGAGAATATTTCTCAGACTGCAGATGGGAACGTAGCACAGAAGAACAATTACAAACTTTTCCAAAACTCAGGGATATGCTATGGCCTTATTGTTGAAGTAAATTCAAAGACAAAGTTAAAGGCAATCTTACTGTCACCTAGCTACAAAATGTTTAACAATTCTGTTCCTTTTTTGAGATGTTCAGTTATTTTATCCCTAGCAGAGGTAGAGATTCTCTAAACCATGAATAAAAATGAATAGAATATTGTAACATTCTTGATTAGGCCAAAAGCCTGAAAAGGCACCTGGAAAGACTAGTACATACCACAATACGTATTTCCCTATAAAGACAGTTTGTTAAGCTTCTCTCTATGAAACAGGAATACAATTTTACATGTGATAGGAGATCATTGTGAGAAGTCTGTTGGCTTTTCTTTCAGATCTCTAACCAACCTCAGTAAAATACAAAAATGTTCATCTTGACAGAAAAAGATCTGGTAAGTTAAAAAGGTCTCTAATAACTTCATGAAAATGTATTTAGTGTGCTACAGATCATCAACATCATGTTTCAGACTCAAACCCAAAAAGGAGTGTCATTAACGCCAGCAACACTGTTACAGAGATGAGCAATAATCTTGTTATGATAGTTGAAAACCAAAATGAAAGGCAGGTTGCTTGTCACTACCAAGAGCAACTGGCAACATGTTCTGAAGGTATTGAATGGAAAAGCGAGTAATGCAGGAGACAAGAGCAGTGAAGGAATCAAACCTTTCCCGGAAGAAGAGGAGACTGCTTAGTTGCCAGGCTGCAGAGGTGGGGAACAGTATAGGTTACACTGCAGAAGGAATCCCGGGAATTTCTAATATTTCACTTAAGGGAAAATTCTAACCTTAGATGCACTGCCAGCCACACTTGCCATCAGGAGATCATAACCAAAGAAGACTAAAAGCAGCCAATACTTCTCCTATGTAAAATAAATTCTTAGCAGTAGTATTACAGTGTTGTGTAAAGTGAAAAGCTATGGTATTATGTAAATCCAAACTGAAGTACAATAAACAAACTGATTGTGAACTACAAAGGGCAGCTAGCTGCCCTGCTAAAGTTTAGGATTTGTGCAGTTATTTCTGCAATACTCAGGTCATGTGCACACAGCAAATTACATGAAGGACGTTTGGGAACAGTAAAATCAAAATTCTTGCCCAAGGATGCGTGTTGTATCCAGGGACTATTACACAAATAGAGGAAATAGCACAATTATGTCAAGGTTGTCAGGCAACAGAACAAGCCTGAACATGCTATGTTGTGTTACTGCAGTAGGCGGCTTCTCTACAGCAGTAACCCCATACTGACTGAACTATTAACAGGACATATATTTTGATAGTAATAAGTAGTCATTCTGAATTACTTTACGTATACTGAGTCAATCCAAACAGCTCATCCTGACTGGCAGAAGCATCAAGGTTGTTAGGAATGCAAGAATATTCATGTTCAATTTACCCCTAAAGAGTTTCAGTTGTCTGTCACATTGGATTTTTCAAATTCTGCTAAAACTAGAGAATTATCTACAAATACAAGCAAGTGATTTGCTCTCTGCTTCTAATCATACATTATATATAACACATTGCAAATTTTTTTCATAAAGTATAGAAATTAAGATTATGCTACTACAAATTGTTATCAACTATTATTTATCCTTTCTCAGCCATCTAGTTGTCATGTTTCCTGGTGAGACTTCCCCTGAAGGCAGGCAGCATGGCTCTTCACATGAACCTAACTACATTCTCAGCATGAAGCTTATTGAGGGAGAGCAGTTATTCAGGCTCCATTGTGCACATTTGATTTCTTTCATGTTATGAAAACATACAACACGAGTTGCAAACTCTGCTCTACATTTTTAAGATGAAAAAAACTATGAAGCCAAATCAGTAATTTTCGCTCTAGAAAGAGTTATAAGGTGCTACAGTCTTGCTATACTGAGATTAGAACCAGAGGGAAGTACCGCATAGACCCAAACCCTCACCAGCACTTAGCTGCTTCTCTGACAGTTTCATCAATACTGATCTGCTGAAAGCTACCACTCAGATGCCACCTGAAGTGTTAGGCACTTGCATGTCTACCATGAGCCACAAACAAAACTCCCAGTGCTGACAGAAACTCAAAGCAGACAAGTTGCTCCAGCTACGGTTCCATGAACGCTACTGTCAGAGCAAAACTGGACTAAACCCAAAAACTAGTAATTAACTTGGATCAGTATTATCGGTTTTGTCACCATGAAAAATGTTTGTGGAACTACAACCTTAGATTTGTCACTCAGGGTAAAGCCCTGACACAGGATTTGCAAACCGAGTGTTTTCCTCTTTTAGCAGTGGTGTTCTGAGCTTGACCTCCTTGATGCAAGTTTTTGTTTAGATCTTTTACCTTCCATCTTGTAAAAGCTCTCAAATTTCTAAAGAAAGTGTTTCAGTGAACGACAGGCTGTTTAGAAAATTGTCTGTCCTGAGATTAAACTCACCTGGATGAAATTTTTTATGAGTTTTGAAAGACAAAGCCTATTTCTCTACATCTTCCAACCAGAACAGACTGTAAATGACCTACAGAACAGATTATACTGAACACACTGTAAGTGACTACATAAGCTTACTTACATAAATATGCCGACCCACTCAGTACAACGAACCCATCTGGATTGAGGTAGCTATCCTGACACTAATGACACAGAGTATAGAAGATGCTACACTTGCTGGGAAGTTAGTAAGGAATGCTTTAGGTGCTGTAATTTGAAATCAGACTCTTCTCATGTGGATGAAACCCACCTGCCTCTCTGAGACTCCTTGGAGGACATAAGAAAAGGCTGAAGGAGTAGATCTTTTTCAGGCACTTCAATTTATGACAACAAAATAACAGCCTTGTTATTTTTCACACCTCCTGTGGGGATTTCCAGACTATACATTAAGTATAAAACAGTGGGTTATTCCCCAAGACATTGCCCTGATCTATTCAGGAAGAGCAGAATAGATCTTCTCTTTTTTTCCTTAGTTTTGCATGTGGGTTTCTCATTCTGCTTTCAAGAATACTTGTAGTGAAATAACATAGGAAATCCTGGCTGAGAATAGAAGCAATAGCACTTTTATCTTGACAAATTCTAGCAAGTTTTCCATGCATTAAATAGCTCTCTACAGGTTTAACCTGTAATTCCAATCAATGGTGAATTAAGTCCATTCTTTTTAAAGCAAGCCCAGGCCATTGTGAATCAAGGTTCTCACATCAATACTAGTGAGTGTTTTTGTAATATTACACTTTCAGACATCATACCCAATTCAAAGGCATGAAAAATTGAAACACTGCATTCATCTGATACCAAGTCTGCTTAATTTTGCTCATGGAAACCACTCACTGTTTTCACTGTGGATTTTACAGGAGCAAAATTACCATATATTGACATCTTAAAAAAACATGCATGTAATCAAGGAAATATATGCAGTCTAGCTCACAGTAACTTTTCATTAAAATAATCAAAGCATAAAACAAAATCAAGGCTACATAACCTGACTATACCTTAGCTGTTCTCGAGTAAGTAATACTAATCTGTGCATTTGAAACCAGAATTTGTATTGTATCAATCAATCCAAGTCCATGCATTCACAAATACTGGTTTACCTTTCCAGTTAATTTGAACACAACCTTTAGCCACAAAAACATATTCCAATATTCTTTATCTTTGTTCAACATGGGACAAATTTTTGTTTTACACAGGATGTGTGCAGGATAAATTTTGTTTCTAAATGGCAATAACAAGAAGCTTTAAAGTAAATCAGACACTGTAAAGTAATTCCACAATGCCTTGGAAAGAACCCAAGACTTACTGGTACCTAAATATATTCTCTATGGGTAAATGGAGCGGCCACCCTCAATGTGAACAATAACTATATTCCCCTGATAACTCCATGGAATACTCCATGAAATGAGTTTTCTCTCTGATAAGGAAAAGGATGGAAATTTATTCTCTCTGAACTGCTGCTTATTAAAAATGCAGAAGGTGCTAGAATCCTACTTCAAACAACTACATGGTAAAATTTTATTTTAATGAAGAACTTTGTTTCTAAAACCTTACTTCAGCATTTTTCAATGTCAGGTATATGGAATTCTTTCGTATCACAGTATAGCTATGATATATAAATGAACTATTTAATAATAGAGGAGATATCCATAATGAAACAGCCTCAGCACCTCAAACATTTTTACTTTGCTCATTACTATTTCACTATAGGTGAAATACATTCCTATAACAAGTGTTCTGAAAAGTCTGAAAACAGCTGGAAACAGAAACTTAAAATTTGTTTCATGTGAAATTCCTGGAGACTGCATCAAGTTTCAGGACAATCAGTGTTATAAATTTATTAATATCTCAAATGGCATTTCTACACATGCATTAAGATGTTCTGTATTTTTCCTGATGCTTTCATTTTGAGATTCTTTTTACTAAAGGACTCATGAGAACATGATTAGTGTTTCAGTTTTATCTGTGTCAGGTGACATATACCATAACCTTTGGGTGTTTCATTTTCTTTTTTTCAAAAGTTTGAAACTTACGTCATTAACATTCTAAGAGCTGTGGCACTTTCAAATTGTAGAGATAGATTTAATTAAAGCATGAATATAAATTATAAGCAAGACAGATGCTTTAGAACTACATTTATTCTCAAAAAATACAAAAGATAAAAGAAATAATGAGAGTATGCTACAATGTACTACCTGTTTTTCAGTTGCAAGGTCTTCCATGGACAGTAAGACACGCAGTGAGAAACCCCCTGTCTCTACACAATCATGTAGCCATTTAGTTTTAAATCACTGGGGTAAGCCAAGGTGCTTATTCATAATTTACCTGGCAGGAATTATAAATTAGCCATTATTTAGCACTATGCTGCCATAGTTAAACTGGTTTTGCTCCAGTAACTATCTTAGGTTTCTCCACTTTATACTGCAATCTGTAACCCAGAATTTAAAATCTATATACCAGTTTACATTAATGTAGTATTCATTCCACATACAGCCACAAATGTATGGGTTGCTAAAACACTTAATATAGTCCCCTCGTCTGAAAATCCTATTCCTTTAAGAAAGAATAAGATTTTCAATAAGTAAATGAATAGTTTTAAGAATATCTGTAAAGGGAACAATATCATTGTCACTATTAATATGGAAACTAATCAAAGCAATGCGGCCTCTGTAGAACAGCTCTAAGGAATAAAATAAAATAAATAACAAAAGCTAATAAAATTATTTTGTATATATGATTAAAATATTTAAGAGCACCCACACCCTGATTTCCAGGTTACCATGCTGGTGGCCTTGGGTGTATGATGACCCTTGATTTATCATGACAGAAGAAAACAGCCCCTTTTAAGAGTTCCAGAAATGTGCTCTGATAACCTGAGTTGATTGGGACAGCCAGAATCACCAGAGATTGACATGTACAATACTTACCAGCCCATAGACTCCTCATGCAGCAGCTCCGGGAAACCAACAAAGCATCAGGGTGAGAAATCATACTTCAGTCCACACTGCCCACACTTTGACATCAGTGTCAAAGCAGGTGCTGCGCAGGCAAGCCCCAGCCAACCAACAAGGAGCCAGGCAGCCACACAAACCAGCTTGGTACCCAGAGCACCCAAGGAAAGCCATTAACCACACTATACATAAGTGAGAAAGTGCTCGGTGTAGCCTATGAATATAGGACAAATTAGACTATCCCTATGTAGGATTTTTTGAAAAATATTTGTCTTATGCTTGAACCAATACAGTTAAATTACGTTCCTCTTCCTAAATTAGTGCCCACCTCTGGTAAATGGCCCAAATGCCTGAATATTATACTCAGATAATGTTGAGCTTGGTACAGATGCCTGCAGCATAAGTCATCTCAGACTTTCCATTTCAAGAACATGAAATGAGTTTTCTATAGCTTTAGCAACATATTTGGACCACAAATTTTTCATCCCAGGCAGCTGGCTCTAGCAGAGTACAGAACTTTCAGCTAAAACTGGTCAGATATTTCTGAAAATAAGGCTAGAGAAAATATGTTTTCAACCACATTAAATCAATCTTAGGACCTTTTTGCCGTACAGTCTTAATATTTAGCCTGGGATAAGCATTGCCTCAGGGTCAGAGGTGTGACTACCATTGTCCTCTGTGAAAAGCTGCCCAAGTTCTACAGCTGAAACACTAAAACAGAAACTATGAACTCTAAAAAGCATGATGAGGAGCACTGGACAATGAAATGTGAAACAGGAAGGCAGGAGAAACAGCTCAAAGATGGAGCTACCTCATGGGCTAACAGCAGACACCAACAGTGGGAGAAGAAAGAAAAGAAGAAGAAAGACAAGGGGTTGCAATGAGGTAGGAAAGCAGGCACACAGTTGGGACAGGAACAGAATCAGCAGGTACTGAGGAGCAGGGGGTAAGGATAAAGAGAGTGTGGAACTATGAACAGGAAAGAAAAAGAGGCTTAAAAAAAAGCCAAGCAATCAAGGGACAGAATATGGGTAGATTTCAAACAAAGGGAAAAAGCCTAGTATTTTGAGAATGGAAAGAGAATAGTCAAACTAGGTAGTAGTGTTTAGGCTGTTATGGAAAAGGAAAAATGCTAATGTGAGCAACAAAAGGAACATAAACTAGGCAAAGAGTACAGTAGAGGGAGACTGTAGCAAAAGGAAAGGTACAGAAAGGACAGAGGCAAAGTAACAGTTGTCATTCCAGAAATGGGAATTAAACCAATTATTCCACGGCCCCAGCATCATCTTGTTGTCCTACACTATTATCTCAAAAACCCACTGACAATGTTCGTTCCTCAGTCTTCATCTTGTGGCGGGTCAAAATACAGGCTCATATAGCAGGAAAGGATAAATGCTGTTATTTGATCAGGCATTCCTCAGTTGCTGCTTCATTTCATGCAGATGATGGACAAAGTTCTAGGAAGAAATCAGTATTAGAAGGCAGACAGCAAATGAAGAAGGGACCAGCAAGAGGAGAAATCAAATAAGCAGTAAAATAGTCATCTCACAGTTAAGGCAATTTAACAATATTTTGGAGAGCTGCACCCTTTAAATACTACAGTCACAGTCCTATGTAATAACAGATTTCCTTTGAGATTGATTGCACTGCAGCAGCCGTTCTCATTTCACCAAGCAATCAGTTTGGGATGATGTACAAAAGTGTTGATCTCTCATAAGTGCAATTGCAGGCAAGAGGAATTCAACTTGGGAAGGAAAAAGTGCTGTTAAGTGCTATAATTACAGAGCATTTGGGTTTCAATCTTCATGTATCATTTCTGTGTAAGGTACGGATTAACTGGGTTGGAGTTCCATAGAAAATGTGGATATGATTTACAATTAATGCCTATATCATAACATTACTCACTAAAGGTTAATTAGAGCTGCACTGGTAACCTTAATTCTGGAAGTTCTTTGTTTAACCTTACTTTGGGATTTCCTAAATTAAGCTTGCTTTCCTTCCCTGCTTTTATTTTACTGCAGGATTTTTTTTTTTATTTTATAACATAATTCAGCTAGGTACTGTGGCTATAATACTACTCTATTATAGAAAACATGAGTCTTAGGACATCTGTAATGAATCAATATAAGAAAAAAAGCAATACAAACAAAATACATATTATTTCAATATACCTAAATATCTATTCAAAGTAAGTATTTAATGTTTGTCTTTGCTATCCTTTTGGGGTTTTCAGAATGACATTTGTGCAACGGCATGAGCAAGAGCACCTCCTACAGTTTTAGCAGTCTGTAACTGAAGGAGTAGGACTACCACAATGGTCATCACTAGGACTGGTCATCTAGGAGCCACAACTGGACTAATCCAACCTGTTCAGCTACAGAGTTTTCACTGTTGTTAAACTTATACTAGCCTATTGTAACATGTTCAATGTTTCTTTCCAGACAAATATATCTCATTAAAATGTCAATGTTGTTCTTAAAACACTGACATATATGCAGTCTTATTTCCCACCTTGCACCCAACCCCCTAATACTAGAAACTTGACACTGGCCTTCACACTTTCCTCATTGTAAAGTTCAGGGAAAAAAAAAAGATGTTAGAACAGTCTGAGGCAACCATGATTTCAAGTGAACTTTTTCACTATTACACTTACATACAGTTAAAAAAATGTCACTGAAGTCAGTGGACATAATCATGGTTTCTTCCAAACTAAAGTTACACTTTCTGAATTAATAAATAAAACATTATCTGCTCAACTATGTTTCTACTAGATCATTTGCTTGAAGATAATGAAGCTGGCTCTGTGTACATAACAGGTGTTCAAAAAATGGTCCTTATCATATAATTTTTATAAAACCAAGCATGGATTACACAAATGGAATTTTTGCAGGATTTCTTCATCCACAACTCAGTAGTCTAAGAATCTAGTGCAAGATAAAGTACACTTACCTAAAGATATTTATGTTATGTCATTGGTATCACCTTTGACCTGTCATTTGTAAATTAAAATCTTTTCAATTCTCTACTACAGTTACTGTAGATTGACCCCAGCCAGTGCCTTCCAAACAGAAGACAGACATCAGAAATGTTGTTCGCTTTCTGCTCACCTGAGTGTTATGATGAGAATGAGATGTAGTTGTACTCTTGTACTGGCAGAAATGTCAAGAGCAGTACAGCTCAACACACTGAAAAAAACTCCTGGTTTAATGGCTAATTGATACTGGCAGTTGATAGAGAGCAACTGAGATGAGTATTTGGGCTGCATTGTTTCTTCTCCTTACTAATAGAAGCCTGAACCCCATGACACAAAATGGCATAAGCCTACATGAAGGTAGGTGGCAGAAAGTAAATGAATTTGTAAATACAGTACCAATACCATTTGTGAATCATTTGGTTCAAACAGAAATCACTATGTAAAGCAAAATCACCCTCACCTCTACAAGTATCCAAACCCAATGAGCTTCCAGGCACACTTTAAAAGTAATATCTCAAACTTACCCAGCTTCTTTTGTTATAGAGACTATAGTTTTGGGGAGGAGGAGGTTTTTCCCAACGCATTAATAACACTTGCAAATTCCACTTGGCACTTACAAACCAGAAAAAAACCTACAAAAAACACAGTTAAGTACAGTCACATGTTCTGTACGCCAAGAGTCAGCACAGGTGTAGCCATTCAGCTGTGTAACAGGAATACAGCCACACCTGGGAGCAAACATCTTTAGTGCTGGAGACCATTTTAGAGCCATTGTAATGGTTAAAGAGAGTGTCCCTCAGTATCTGCATTCGCTTTACTCCGCCTTAGGGCATGACTGATTTAACTTTAGATTAGTCTCCCTAAAGGGCCATATGGCCAAAAAGAATGACAGAAAGAGCTGTACATACATTTATTTTCCTGAAGTACAAAAAAAAGGATAAATAAAGCAGAGTTAAAAACAGCTAATAAAAACGTGTTCTGGGCAAACAAGTAACCGTGATGATGTCGCAAGACCAACAGTAACTTTGGGCACGGACGTAAAAAAGATGTAAACATGCCGGCACACCAGTCGAAAAACAGTTTGAACCACGCTTTTAATCTGCAGGATAGTAGCATATCTCCGCCCAGACGGGGTTTGCGACACCCTCCCGAGAAGGTTCAAATAAATTACATAAATAGGAGCGGAGCGGGGCCGGGCGCCTCCCTGCCAGTCCGCGGCGCGGCGCGGCCCCGAGCGAGTCCCTCCTCACACGTCGGGGTAGCCGCAGTAGTAGACGGCGGTGCTGGCGTCCGACACGGCCGAGGAGACGGGCCCCGCGCCCTCGGGCGCCGGCAGCCCGGCGGCGTCGTGGCCCGCGAAGGACAGCCCCAGCTCGGGCTTGCAGGCGAAGCGCAGGTACTGCTCGAACTCGGTGCGGTCCACCTCGCCCAGCAGCTCCTCCTGCGGCAAGTGCTCCAGCTGCTCCCGGCACGGCGCCGCCTCGGGCGGCGGCGACGGCTGCCCGACCGCCCCCGGCGGCAGCGGCGGCGGCGGCGGCAGCGGCGGGCCGCGCCCCGGGCCCGGCGGCTGGCACGCCTGCCCGTAGTAGGCGTGCAGCGGCGCCGGGCAGCCCAGCAGCCCCTGCAGCGAGCCGCCCGGCCCCAGCGCCTCGCCGGGCGGCAGGTGCCGGCGCAGCGCGGCGCCCGCCGGGCTCTCGGCCGCCGCCGCCGCCGCCGGCGGGTACTCGGCCGCCGGGTGCGGGGCGTAGCCGTAGGGCACCAGCGCGCACTCCTCCTGCAGCCCCGCCGCGAAGAAGGCCGCCTCGCTCTCCGCCGCGTCCAGCGGCGACGGGTCCGGCGTCGGCAGGCTGTAGCCGTCGAAGGCGGCGCCCAGCGGCGGACAGTCCCGGTAGTGGCCCGCGCCCGCCGCCGCCGCGTAGCCCTGCTCGGCGTAGGGCAGGCCCAGGCCCTCCACGCACATCCTGCCGCCGCCGCCGCCGGCCTCGCTGCCCAGCCCGGGCCCCGCCGCCTCCGCCAGGCCGTGCTGCAGGAAGCCGCTCTCCACCCGCTTCAGGCGCTTCACCTGCTTCCGCCGCCGCGGCCGGTACTTGTAGTTGGGGTGGTCCTGCATGTGCTGCACCCGCAGCCGCTCCGCCTCCTCCACGAACGGGCGCTTCTCCGCCAGCGACAGCGCCTTCCACGATTTACCTGCGCCCAACGAGCACCGTCAGACCGATCGGCCGGCCGCCCACCGACGCCCCCCCCCCCCCCCGCCCGCCTCCAGCCCCCGAGCCCCCCCGCCCGGGCTGCTCTTCCCCCTGGGCCGCCGGGACCCCCCCCCTCTGCCGGCCGCCGGGACCCCCCCCTCTGCCGGCCGCCGGGACCCCCCCCCTCTGCCGGCCGCCGGGACCCCCCCCCCCCCTGCCGGCCGCCGGGACCCCCCCCCGCCCGCGCTCACCCAGCATCTTGCTGAGCTCGGCGTTGTGCAGGTCCGGGTTCTGCTGCGCCAGCCGCTTGCGCTCGTCCTTCGCCCACACCATGAAGGCGTTCATGGGCCGCCGGATCCGCGCCTCGCTCTTGCTCCGGCCGCCCGCCGCCCCCGACGGCGCCGCCTCGCCCTTCGCCTTCGCCTCGCCCAGCGGGCTCAGCGACTCTGCCCACGGGCAGGGGCCCACGGCCGGCATCATGATGGGCAGCGAGCACCGCCCCTGCGCCTGGTCGTCGCTGCTGGCGTAGCCCGCATCGGGGCTGCTCATCTCGGGACGCGCCGCCGAGGCCGCGGCACGGGCTCGGCGCTCGGGCCCCGCTCGCTGCTGGCGGTGCCCGGCGCCCGGCCCTATTTGAGCTGCGGGGCGGCCAATGGGGCCGCGGGGGCGGGCGGCGGCGGCGGCGGCGGCTCCCGCTGCGGCGCGGGGCGGCCCCGGGGCTCCTCCCGGCGCGGCGCGGCACCTGAGCAGGTCGCGGGGCCCCCGCAGCTCCCGCTCCCCCCTACAGCCAGGTGCCCCGTGGGGACGGCGCGGAGATGCTTCGGTCCAGCCGCGCTCCCAGCCGCGGCGGCGTAGCACCGACCACGGGGAGAGATTTCTCCCCATCTGGCTGTCACCATCGCTGCTCCGCGGCATCCTCTCGTGCCTTTCCCCCTCCGTGCTTTGCCTCCTTGGCAACTTGGTTTCATTAAATCACGGCGCGTTCATAATTACGCCGACCCTCAATTCATCGCATCATTTAGAAAGGCTGTGAAGACAATACTGTTTGTTTTTCCTAAAACGATCTTTTGGGAGGGGGCTTTTTTGCGAATTATTTTTATTACTGTCCGAGTGCCATCATTGCGAGCGCGGTCCTGATAAATGGGACATTCTCATCAGCTGTAATAATTCTTCCATGTTAAGCTTTCTAGTATTTGATCGTATTTTCAATCAGTACCAGTAACCCTATTTTTCACCGCGTACCTCGGAAGGTATTTCGGTAGTGCCGTATTTCGTGCAGGAGAAATGCGTAGAAAGGTTGCCCATAAACGAGCAGCCGAGCGATCTGCAGCGTTGGCAGGACCCGGAGTGTATTTGTTGGACCGTTTTCTTACGCAGCGTAACTGTGCAAGCTGAAACATCCGTGCCGTCGTACATGAAATTACAGCTTCTCGCTTAAATAAAAAGGGTGTGCAGTTACGGGGAGGGCGGGGTGGGGTGGTGACTGAATCGTGCCCTCGTCAATTAAGGTTGCCGACCGTTAAAGATAACGCCTTTTTTCTCTCTAATGAGGCGCGCTTCTCCGTGTCAGCCTCTCTCCGGCGGCTGCGCGGCAGGCCGCGCTCCCGCCGGGGCGGAGCGGTGACTCCGGGGCGGGGGCGGGAGCACCCCCGGCAGCTCGCTGCCCTCGGGGAACCCCCCGTCTTCTCTCCAGCTACCGACACGGGAATTATTTAAGGCACCGTACAATTCCTTGGCCGTTACCTCTGCCATCGCGTTTCTCTGAAGTCGAGACTGAACGATTTCGCGTTAGTTCTTAGCAAGGAACAGCAGTGACATGAGTTACTCAGTCCTTCATCCTCCACGCGAAGTCTGGAACTCGGAAAAGTGAATATAAATGCCTGCAGGCTGGGAGAAGGGTCGGATTACACACCCGAGAAAAGATCAAGCTGCCATTAATGATAACGATGATAATGATGTCAACCTACGTTTGACAGAAAACCGTTCGGACAGAGATTAGCTGAATATATTTATATTTAAAACCCTTAAACTGCAGGAAAGGATAGCTTCTCCGCTCCAGTTTTTAACACACACACGCACACACAAAGGATCACTTGTATTTTTTAGAAACGTGTTTTAAATTCCCCCAGTATAAAAACAGGCAGCCGCCCCGTTCCCCGCTGTAACTGGGCGTCGATTTTTAGGGCCAAATTTGACATCCTCGAGGACAGGGGCGGGGGAGACAGGACCCGTCTTGCAACTCCGCCTTGCTTTTAGCGGGCTGCCTTCGAGCCCGGACCCGCAGCGCTGCCCTTCTCGGACGCCTGCGCGGCGGCCCCGTCCTCTCGATTCACCCCTTCGAGCCCGCCACTGCGCCCTCCGTTCGTGCCGTTTGGCAGCGGGGCAGAGAGGCCACCGTCGGCTTCGCCGCCCGGAGGCTGCCGGGCGAGCGCTGGCGGCGGCGGGTCGCCCCGCGGATCCGCCACCCGCAGGCTGCGCCTGCCGCACCGGCCCGCTTCACCTGGGAACCGGCGCCCGCTGTCCCTGTCCCCGTCCCCGTCCCCGCCTGGGGCGTGCTGGAGAGATGGGTGCCGAACATTTGGGCGGGAGACACGCAGCCTCCCGAGCACGCTGCAGGTTTTCTTCGGCAGACACGAAAGGGGCCAGCCGGATGAAATCACAGCTGACCGGCTCAAAGCACCGTCCGGCGAGCTGCGTCACGCAGCGATGTGAATTGCATCACGCAATTCACGCACGACATGTAAAAACTTGACAGCATGAGTTTATAGGGCTTGTCCCATGAAGCGGCTCTACCGATCATCATTGCCATCAGCAGCTCCCCTGAGTACGAATGATTTCCGAGCGCCAAAAATAGAGATTCAGCAGCATAAAGAAAGGACATTAGGAGGGGCGGCAAAAAAAATCACATACTCCTCTAAAAAGGGTGGCTTTGAAACAAGTTTCAGAAATAATATAAGTATGTAATTCCACCCGGTCCTCAGCCTTGGGACGTGACAAGCGCCTACGGGACACTGCAATCCAGAGTGGGAACACATCAGCAGCTAGTGTCAACGGCAACAGGCTCTGGGCGGCTCTGCGCCCCTCAAGCAGGCAGAGGGAACAAATAACTTACCCTCTTCCTACACGAGTGCCAAGGCGTTCATAACCTGCCATTTTACGTGTAGAAACTGCTTATTCCCGATGACAATAATTTCCTTTTTTTTTTTCCCTTCAGAAACTGTGGGCTTTGAGGTTTTTTCTCCTGCCCAAAGAATAAAATCGAGGGTAGATTCAGCAGCATCCAAACTAGAGAGAAGTCACTCAGCTGTCAAAAGGAATAAGAAGAATTACATAGCATTTGCTCTGGGACAGGATTCACATCTTAGTCGAAGTCTCTTTATGCCAGGGACGTCTTGTGAATTCCTGAGTAAATTAGTCATGGTAAAATACATCAAGTATCACAAAGTAGCAGTCTGCGAGAAACCTTGACTGCTCAGTGCACTGCGTTAGATGCAGAGACAGGTGCCGTGTTTAAGAGCCTCCAAACATGCAGAAGGTGAAAGAAGCTGTCCTCTTTTTGTAGACGGGAAGCTGAAGCAGGGTGACTGAGCTCTGATCTTGCAGGCATTTAATTAGTCAACACATTAATTGTCTGTTTAACGTTAAGCAAATGTGGGTATGTAAGTACTGGATTTCACAGCCCTGTCCATAACACGCATTACTCGGCGCAGCAATACAGACAGTTAGCTGCTGTCGGGCCCTGACCCACTCGAGTATCTCAGTAAAGAACCCCAGGAGATACTCATGCTGCTTTTCTGTCCCATCTGAATCATTGGGCTATTTGCAACCGAATCTGACAGCTGGTCTCAAGGGAAAGCGAAGCCCTGAGGACTGCGGGAGACTCATAGCTGTGAGGCCCCGGCCATGCAGCCGGCTCTCACCACAGGCTGCAGGCAGAGCCACGGGGGACGCAGCACGGGGGGGGGCGGCCGGTGGGTGTCCCAGGAGGGGAAGGGCGATAACCCGTCGGTTGTTATAAGGCTGGGGACCCTACGCGGCCCCCTCCGGCCCCACCAGTCGCTTCGGCACCATGCTGCTTTCACTGAGGCTTGTCGCAAGGTTGGAAAGGACCCGTCACTGTCACCCGCGCTGGGTGTCCCCGTGCTGTTCGCGGCCATGCCATTACCCACTCCTGTGTGGCTGGTGGCAGTGTTCAGTACGCCTTCCCGTGTGGGCATGCTAAACGCAGGATTTTTTTGTTGTCCTTCATGGGCGATGTAAACAGCGAGGGGGGCCAGGGGAGGTATTTAGTCCAAAACAAGAGCAGGGTCGCCGCATAAATAAATAAAACTTGTCTACAAAGAGAAATTCTGCAGCAGTATTGCTACTAATGTCTTCTACGGATTACTGTCTTCCTAGTTTGAAAAACATACAGCTACCAGAAACGGACAGAAATCCGCTAAGTTAATGTTGATTTTTTCAGAGCACAAGACCACTGCTTCCTGATGTTTCCAGTCCCAGCTACTCTCCATTAGCAATTTTTATTCTCGCCTCCTGATTTTTCCCCGTCACCTGCCCTGTATAGACGAACCTTGAGCTGGTTTTAATTTAGCACCTTTGTCTGAAATCTCTTTCTCTCGGATTAGGCCTACTTACTTTTCTACCCATGTACCTAAGGAAGAGAGAGAGCGTGCACACACACACACACACAAACTCCCCAAAGAAACAAACAAACAAAACCCCAAAGAAACAAACAAAAACCCCAAAGAAACAAACCAACCAACCCAAAACCCAGCCTCCTCTAGTTGCAGTGCAACACCCACATAAGGAGCTTGGCTGTGTTAGGAAAAATCGAGATCTGACTATGGACCCCTTGAAACATGACAGATTGGTAAGACAGGGGTGAAAAAAGAAGAGCTGAATACTTTTGGGGCACAAGTGGCCTGCGTGAGCTGCAGAGAGCGCTCACTGTCCCTGTGGGAAGGGGCCTGAAGGCCCTGCCCTGCTGATGCCGTTGTTTAACTGGAAAGCAGCTATTGGCAAGGTTAGAGAGGTGTTTAAAGATGTCACTCCGTCTTTTTGGTTTAGTTTTTGGAGTAAACCAGAAGGGCTAAGGGCAGATGCCATTTCCAGGGAGCGAATTGCCCTGGGTGCAGTGCCAGGAACGGGGTGGCATTGGCAGACCCCAACTCTGCACGGTGAGTACAGCAGAGTGAAGAGGCCAAGGGGCACCTTGGTCTGTGGCACACACTTGCAGCCTTCTCCACAGCCTCCCGAGGCAGGTAGGAACCACTTCCACCGCCTGACAGCCAGAACCGTGCCATGGAAAATACTTGTGGAAGACAATTAATCAGTTTGGGGTCCTTCTTTTAATACCCGATTGTCATAGACATTCATGGGACATGAGGAAGGTTTAACGTTTTCAAAAGGGCTACAGGAGATTTGGGTGCATAACATTTAGAATCAGAAAGTCAGGATGCTCTCTGTAAAATAGGGCTTGGATGGAGCTTCAGAAAATTTTGCTCCAAGTATATTGGCAGTGCATATAACTGCCACATTTTAGACATGTTAAAGAAGGGTCAGACAGTTCTCACATGAAGGGAAAAAAAAAGCTACACGTCTGGATACATACAGGAAAATAATGCTCCTTCGATTTGAGTCTGCAAAACCTCTGTGCAAAGGGTTGTTGTAAGATCTGCCTATACATCATCACCACATACTGTTTGGCACCCAGAACTGCTATGCTGCCCAACCCTTTTTCCAAAACCTTTATATTTATTTAACACAATTTATTGTCAATGACTTCTGGTATTGTTATAAAAAAATAAGTAGAAGGTTTTCAACCTTCATCATGAGCCCGCTTACAGTTTCCAGTTCACTTCAGCTTTCAGCTGTCTGACAAGTTAGGGTGAAGGAGAGAAGAAGGGAGCAAAACCTGCACCTAAAATAAAAATGACAAGAAATGGTGGCCAAAGTTATCAAAAGCATAATAATGATTTATTTCCAAAACCAGCCAAAGTGATTTCCCTCCAGAAAGTTGTGAATGTATGCAAAAAGGGCAAAACTAATATAATTTAATCCAAAACTAATATAATTTAATCCTGTAGGTTAAAAACCTATAATAAAAGGAAAACTCAACCAATACAAACCCATCATTTCTCATGCGTATTTCTTTACTGGGTTTATGTGTCTATGCTTAGGAACACGTAATAATTTTTTCCACACTAAAATATCAAGAAGACATCTAATGTCCTTCTCTGGAGGTACCACCTCATTACCTCATTCAGGAATACATCATTTTTTTTGTGTACACGTGGAAGAGGAGTGAAGAGAGTGGCTGGGTGGGTATTTTAGGCATACCTCTGAGAACTGAAGACTGAAAAGTAAAATGGGAAGATTGAAAAACTAGAAGGTAGACTATTTTACAGAATGCTAAGGGTTTGAACGCATTTTAATTCAAGACTCACTAATAGCATGTAATTACGTAGTCAATTTTTGCTAACGAAGCTATGCTTGAAACTCACCGACCGAGACAGTTTGCAAGTGGGTCTCTGTACACTATTTTATCTTTCACAGCTACAAACCTAGTTTGTAGCCTCTTTAAATGTAATTTGAAAATGCACCCAATTTAATTTCCCGTCCTCATGGAAGACAGGTTAATCAGTGGACAAGTCTGCCACTTCGGCCCCAGTCCCCTCCTCCCTAGAGCTCAGTTCCACAGCTTTATCTTAGGAAGCAAACGACCCAGATTACTGTTACTCCCTCCCCCCCGATTTCAGTAATAAACATAATTAATTTATCAGCCCCACCCCACAGCTGGACTCAGCCCTAACATCTAAATGAAAACATCTTTTTCCACGGAAGTTTAACTGCAGGGTGCATATTTGTCAATCACAAAGATATTTCTATCTATAGTTGCGATGACGTAGCATAAGGAATTTGTTTAGGACAGAAAAGGTAAGATCCTGTGCCGTACGGTTAAAGGTGACGCCGTGGTTGGGTGCCCAAGAGGGCTGCTCCTGGCCGGCCTCCCCCTTCAGAGGCTCGTGTCGAAGTTTTTCACCTACTTTGAACCCCGATTTACGGCTCTCGTTCTCCGCAGCGGAGATCTGATATCCCCCCCCCCGCCACCCCCTCCCCCGGCGCAGCAAGGACAGCTACTGGGACACGAAAGACATTCTCTCCGGGGAGGTGCTTTAGCTACGGCTTATCCGGCCCCTTCAGCCAGTCGCTACTCTTAATGGCAACCCATGTGTCCACGATTACATTAAAAAGACACCCAAACCCTAACCTACTTCTGTAAAAGCATTCTTACAGCCTTATTACACTTCAAACATAAAATAGGTCACTTTTTTTTAATTCAGTCATATTAATCACCCATCTAAGAAACCATCAATAAAGGTGAAATAAAAATTAAAAAATAACACCGTAGAGTAGACAGTTCCTGAACGCTTAAAGTTTTGTTTATAATTTGAGCAGGAGAGACAGAAAAAGACTATGTTTAGAGAAAGGGTGACAGGACCTAATGCTTAGTGGAATGGACATTAATAAAAGTAGTTTAAAAAAGCAATAATAATCAATTACAAAGGACGATAACATCTCTTTGAGGAGATATCAGCAACCAGTTTTATTATTTCCCCTTTATTTGTAAAAGTGCAAAATTATTCTGTACAAATCCAACATATAAAACCAGCACTCTGTACAACATTACAAAAGTGTATGGATCTCGAACAAGACCTCAGAAATTGTATTCCACACGTGTAACTAGTATCACGATTCCAGAGCAGGAACAGTTTTACACGTCACTGTAGGACAGCGATGGTAAGACCTGGACAACATGGACAGCGAGACCGCGCGTCGCCTTTTAAACCTCGAGCAGGTCACGGATACCCTGTCAGTTCTCAAGATTCAAATAAATTACATAAATAGGAGCGGAGCGGGGCCGGGCGCCTCCCTGCCAGTCCGCGGCGCGGCCCCGAGCGAGTCCCTCCTCACACGTCGGGGTAGCCGCAGTAGTAGACGGCGGTGCTGGCGTCCGACACGGCCGAGGAGACGGGCCCCGCGCCCTCGGGCGCCGGCAGCCCGGCGGCGTCGTGGCCCGCGAAGGACAGCCCCAGCTCGGGCTTACAGGCGAAGCGCAGGTACTGCTCGAACTCGGTGCGGTCCACCTCGCCCAGCAGCTCCTCCTGCGGCAAGTGCTCCAGCTGCTCCCGGCACGGCGCCGCCTCGGGCGGCGGCGACGGCTGCCCGACCGCCCCCGGCGGCAGCGGCGGCGGCGGCGGCAGCGGCGGGCCGCGCCCCGGGCCCGGCGGCTGGCACGCCTGCCCGTAGTAGGCGTGCAGCGGCGCCGGGCAGCCCAGCAGCCCCTGCAGCGAGCCGCCCGGCCCCAGCGCCTCGCCGGGCGGCAGGTGCCGGCGCAGCGCGGCGCCCGCCGGGCTCTCGGCCGCCGCCGCCGCCGGCGGGTACTCGGCCGCCGGGTGCGGGGCGTAGCCGTAGGGCACCAGCGCGCACTCCTCCTGCAGCCCCGCCGCGAAGAAGGCCGCCTCGCTCTCCGCCGCGTCCAGCGGCGACGGGTCCGGCGTCGGCAGGCTGTAGCCGTCGAAGGCGGCGCCCAGCGGCGGACAGTCCCGGTAGTGGCCCGCGCCCGCCGCCGCCGCGTAGCCCTGCTCGGCGTAGGGCAGGCCCAGGCCCTCCACGCACATCCTGCCGCCGCCGCCGCCGGCCTCGCTGCCCAGCCCGGGCCCCGCCGCCTCCGCCAGGCCGTGCTGCAGGAAGCCGCTCTCCACCCGCTTCAGGCGCTTCACCTGCTTCCGCCGCCGCGGCCGGTACTTGTAGTTGGGGTGGTCCTGCATGTGCTGCACCCGCAGCCGCTCCGCCTCCTCCACGAACGGGCGCTTCTCCGCCAGCGACAGCGCCTTCCACGATTTACCTGCGCCCAACGAGCACCGTCAGACCGATCGGCCGGCCGCCCACCGACGCCCCCCCCCCCCCCCCGCCCGCCTCCAGCCCCCGAGCCCCCCCGCCCGGGCTGCTCTTCCCCCTGGGCCGCCGGGACCCCCCTCCTCTGCCGGCCGCCGGGACCCCCCCCTCTGCCGGCCGCCGGGACCCCCCCCCTCTGCCGGCCGCCGGGACCCCCCCCCCCCTGCCGGCCGCCGGGACCCCCCCCCGCCCGCGCTCACCCAGCATCTTGCTGAGCTCGGCGTTGTGCAGGTCCGGGTTCTGCTGCGCCAGCCGCTTGCGCTCGTCCTTCGCCCACACCATGAAGGCGTTCATGGGCCGCCGGATCCGCGCCTCGCTCTTGCTCCGGCCGCCCGCCGCCCCCGACGGCGCCGCCTCGCCCTTCGCCTTCGCCTCGCCCAGCGGGCTCAGCGACTCTGCCCACGGGCAGGGGCCCACGGCCGGCATCATGATGGGCAGCGAGCACCGCCCCTGCGCCTGGTCGTCGCTGCTGGCGTAGCCCGCATCGGGGCTGCTCATCTCGGGACGCGCCGCCGAGGCCGCGGCACGGGCTCGGCGCTCGGGCCCCGCTCGCTGCTGGCGGTGCCCGGCGCCCGGCCCTATTTGAGCTGCGGGGCGGCCAATGGGGCCGCGGGGGCGGGCGCGCCGCCGGACGGCGGCGGCGGCGGCGGCGGCTCCCGCTGCGGCGCGGGGCGGCCCCGGGGCTCCTCCCGGCGCGGCGCGGCACCTGAGCAGGTCGCGGGCCCCGGTGCGGGCGCCGCTGCCCTCGCCCCGGAGTCGTTCGGGGGAACCGACAGCGCATTCGTAAACGGCCCTCGGACTTCAGCCCCGCTCCCCGCAATGGCAGCAGAGACCGGCCCACCGGCGCCGTGCGCTACCCTCCTGTCATCCGGCAAACAGCCGCCCGTCACGGCCCGGCCAGAAAGGGACAACCCCGACCGGCGGAGACACGGAGGAGGTGGAAGAGACAGATTATTTCCAACCGTACCTAGATACCCCGCAACACCCAGAGACACGCAAGGGGCTTCTTCCCTAGGCAGACTTAGAAAGTGACCTGGGAAGAATAAGCCAAGGCATCACCTGTCTCACACTTCAGCTTCCTACCCTCCTGTACTACCTCGGCATATTTTGCCTCGTAACCCCATGCAAGATGTAGACTGCGTGGGGCAGTAGGATACCGAATCCACAGTAAATCCTACGAAATATATCCCATCCCACTTTTTCATCCATCGTAATAAAGTTATTCAGTATTCGCCAAAGACGCAAATATTTATTGTATGTAGCGTAATTTGCCTTAGATATTATTTAAATTGAGCTTTGCAGTACGTATCGCTTGTCACATTGCCTCGTTTGGGATTTCTCTGATTTGCCTGAATCAATAAACTGTAAATACAAACAGATATCTGTAAAAAGTCCGTCACTTCAGAATAAACACAAGTTCTATCTCTCTACCATTTATGTTCTTCTTAGGCACACAAACTAATGTAAAATATGGTGTTTTCACGGGCACTCCGATCAATATTTGCATTGCTATGTGGTGCTATTAAATGCATCAATGCTTATTTGAGAAACCGCTTAGCTTTAAACTGAAGATCAAAGAGGTTTATTTGGTTAAGGACACCTTTGTTTGGGTAGCCACTTCGATCAAATAAACCAATATTGTGAGAATTCTCGCTGAAATGAAATGAATGAAGCCAGCATCACCATTAACTTATTCTAACATTGAATTTCCTGTTTCGTGCAACGTAAAACCTGCTCCTTTACACTTGACAGCCAGCAGGTATTCTAAAAAGAAGAAAACCACAGTGGCGAGCGGTAGCTGCCCAGGACAAACACCAGGGAGGATAATTTTCGAGGCACTTCTGCATTCGTGCTCTCTGCTCCCCTCTGTTTGTTAGAGATTATAAACAAGCGATATATTTCCACACTAATGGTATCCTGTATTTATCCCTATTGAGAGGAGTCAAAACCATTGCCAAAAGACTAGTATCTGCCTAAAACCAAGCAAAGAGGAGGTTTTATTTTGGGGTTTTTTTTCCCCTGTGCAAACACATGCAATAGTCCAACACAACGAGTGGCAGCTCTGCTTTTCTTCCTTGTATCAGATGCTGTGAGAAGCAGCAGAGGCGAAAACAATGTTCCTACACATACGTATGTGTAAATTGATCTCATACTAGTATAAAATAACACCGTTCTTGCAAAAGTATAATGCATTTAAAATTGATTGCAAAAGAAGTTCATCGGGACATAATCTGCTTGCAAAGCCGACCGTCATCGCAGAACTGGCAGTAATAACCAGGAACGCTTGTTAGAAATTCAGTGCTTTTTCAATCGTTTTTAGTCCAACGCCTTTGGGACGCTACCTCAGGGCGTACCTTTTTAAGGCTGGTGTGCCAGTGACTTTAGTTTTATGGCTGAGGTTGTGACATTTCCCGACCCGACGTGCTAGGACTCAGCCCTTCAGCCTAGGCCAGCTGCCCGAGGACAGGTCACGCACCGAAGCACGGCCGATACCCAGAGGAAATTCTGAATTAAACAGAATCCGAATCGTGTCTGAAGCAAACTCCTGCAGGAGGGAAGTGTGTATATTTTTCCCTGCAGAGAACAGAATACTCAGCTGAGGGGGGAAAGCAAGATGACTTCCAAGCAAAACAAAAACCAAGAAGGCAACAGTGCGCTGCCCTAACGAAATCAGTCCATCTCCGTTGACTCCCAGATCAGTTCCCAGCTCACGCTGTGTTACTCACTCGGACAAAACTGACCACCTAGGAGTTTAAAGTGTGGAAGAGAGTATTACCTTTTTTACGAGCTGATCTTGTTAAAACGCCACTGTCCCTTCTACTCTATTTAGCAGAAACATTTTCGTGAGCCAAAGGAACAAATCCTGCAAGAGCTTGCACTGAAAAAGTTCAGCCAGTGGAGGGACTGCTTACAAACATGCTTTACAGCAATTTTGGGGCTGTCACTTCCAGCAGAAAAGAAAATGTTTTTCTATATAATGAACGTGGGGTAATAAACTAAGCAAACTGCCGCTGACTTTGTTTGGGAGATTTGTGCAAACTGCTTCTACAGCTCATTGATCTGGGATCAAAGGAAGAAAGGTGTGTTTTGAATCTTAGCCGAGAAAGTAAAAGCTCCCTGGTTTGTACAGAAAATGTTGGCAGTTTGTGACCCTTTCAGTGCCCCTGGCGTCATAAATAAATTATCTCACTTCTTCTCTCGCTTTCTGTTTTGACTGTTTAGGTATTTTTGAATTGTAACTTTAAAACACTCCGCACAGCACTGACTCGGTCTCCAGTTGCGCTCTCTGCTTATACCTCATTTCCCTGGAGCGTTTAGTAGAGAGCTTCTTCTGACGCTCCTGAAACCTTCGTGGTCGCACGACTCCTGGGGTCATTCGTTAACTTTCCCAACCTAACAATGCCGCCGAGAGTTCATCCTTCTGATTTATTGACCTTTTAAACCCGCCGGTACACAGCGCGGGGGCGCGGAGCGGGGATCCTCCGGCGAGAGATGTGTTTCTATTTCAGGTCCATTACAGAATGCGGTGTTGGAAGTGGTGCTCCCAGCGTTATCAGAGCCGACCACAAATGCCACATGAAAAGCAGCAAACATCCGGAGGGTTTCCTGCAAATCGAGCAGTTTCTCAAGACAAGAGCCTTTTTTAAACGTGTATTTAAAGGCAACACGCTTTGCCTCTTTAAAGCAGTCCAAAACCACTAAATGAAAGCAGCCCAGCCCCACAACGCTGCATAGTGCAAGAAATCTCCCCGAATGAAGACTTTTCGGGACTTTGCGTTAGGAAAGTGCGTGGATCAGAGGGGCCCTGGTCAGGAATGACCCACTATTGAAAGGAAAAAAATCAGAAACCAAAAAAATGAAACCCGTCCCTTTCAGAAACTCTAACTATCGAAACAGCGTTAGCTACTTTACAGCAAAGTAATAGTCCCCAACATTTAAAAAGTTACCGCTTCCCCTGCGTCAGTTTAATCTGCAAATTGCTTTCTAGCAAACGCACATGAACACGCAAACCCGCAAAAAGCTTGCTGCTTGTAACTGCACGCAGCACCCACAGCGGAGCCGCCTCAGTGGAAACTCGTACCACCGCCCCGGGCTCGGCAGCTGCGGGGGACGGACACCAGGCTGGGGGGACAGCACGGTCCCGCACAACAAGCTGCCCGCGTCTGTGCGCGGCTGCGTTGGGGTGTGTGAAGCAGCGCTGTCCCCGCTTTTTAGGACTGAAGGGCGTCCGGCGGGGACAGAGGGATGTGCGCGACTCCCACTCCGAGGTAAGAGCGCTTTCGCCTCCCGGTGGACAAGAGTGCCCCCCCCCCGCGCCGAGCCACCCGCTCCGGCCAGCAGGCTGGGGGCGAGGCGTCCCCCTGCACCGCGGCCGGCGGGCTCGGGGCCGGGCAGGGCGGGGGACATTGCCGGGCAGGAGGCATTGCCGGGCAGGAGGCATTGCCGGGCAGGAGGCAGCGCGGCTCCCGCCCCGCGGCCCGCCGTCTCCCCGCGCCCTGCCCCTCAAGCTGCCCCGCTCGGCCCCTTCCCCCGGCGCTCCCGCTGGCTTCCCCGGGGGGCGGCCCGCTTTCCCGCAGTCCTCTCTACGCCGAGGCGAAGCTGGAGCTGGCGAGCCCCGGCACCGATCAGACTGGAAGTCTGAGAGGAGCCACCGAGGGAGAGGTGCCATTCATTTGTCTGCGGAGGGGCCCCGGGCTCAGCCGCAACCGAACTCCCGTGCAGGGATTGCGGTGCTGTCCCTTTCGCCAGGCTCAGCCCTGGGTCTGCCGAGCGCATGGGAGGCGGGAGAGCCCTGGACAACCTTCCCACTTCGCTCAGCCTTTCTCCTCGGTGCTAGGAAATACGTACTTTGTACATATACAGATACATACATCTTGCCACCTCTCGTTCTTTCACCTACGTAGTGCCATGTACCATGCCCCTGTCATTGCACTGGAGGACAGTCAGAAAATTTCCTTGTCTGAGGGAAACGACTTTTCTATGAAGTTATTGAGCGTTTGCATTAAAGCTGAATTCCGGAGGTGCACATTCTGGAGGACCTGAGGTGCAGGCGAGAGCCTTCACCGTGCCTTCTCCCAGGAAGGAGTTAACTCTGCCGCTGACGGGACTGCTTGGGCTTGGCTTTAATGCGGCTGTAACGCCTTCCCTACCCCCGTCTGAAGACATAAATCAAAGGTATGGGAATCAACGGGAAATGACATGTTTAACTGACGCGAGTGCTAGGTACTTCTGTAATACCTATTCCAGACGGATAATATGTGGACCCAAACAAATTCCAATAAAGTCAATGGCAAATGCTTCTCAGTTTAAATGACATTGAAAGGCAGCCTAGAAATGGCACTTTCCTCAAATTGCTAACAACGTAATCTAGATCCAAGGCTCATCACCCATTATATTCATAAATTTATCTACTCCTTTAATACAAAGATTAATTCATGAGACTAAGATCACAGACCTGTTGCGTTTTCCTCTGTAAAACAGAATTCCAGCAGTTTGAGTACACAAGGAGTTCCCAACTTCACTACGGTTTCGGTGCCCTTCGGTTTGAGAATGAGTTGCATAGGACCACGAAGCAGTACAATGGCTGGGGCCAGATAGAACCCCCCTACACTTGAATTTCCAAGAACAGAAATCCTGTTAGTTTTCATACTTGAGTACATATAAGTCATTAAAAAAAAAAAAAAAGAAAAAAAAAAAGAATGCTTTATACAATGCTGGAGCTACTCCAAAAGATCAGGGATCTGAACTGAAACTAAACAATTTGGCTTAGCCCCTGTTTCTATTTATGCTGGTTTTATGTCAGCAGAGCTATTGCAAACTTGTACTAATATAAGATTTATTCTGACACACCAGATGCTGAAGTGAGGGGACACTTCCTAGTGAAGGACAAGGCATGTAAGTGTATGATTAAAAAGCTGATCCCAGTTACACTGGAGTGAAATAAATTTCTTCACTGGCACCACTCAGCTCCCAGAGTATCCTTAACAAGGCCAGAAGAACCAATGTCATAAGATTCTCTAGAAGGTAGGCTATGCTACTATATATAATGCTATTGCAATCTTGTAGTGTATGTCTAGATACTGCTTTTTTTTAGTGGGTAGCAATATTTCACAGTAATTTCAAAGTGTAAAGTTCTTTGTCTTTAGCCAGAATAAAATTGTTACATTATACAAATTGAGAAAGTAGCTAGGCCTGGAGCTGTGCAGTTACAGTTCCATCATGCCAATTAGTTACGGTTGCAGAAGAGATGATCTGGGATTTTAGCATATGGAAATAATCCTATGCTAGCAGTTTAGCAGAAGTGTGTTAGTGATACTAACAAAATTATTAAATGATGACTAAATCCAAATGTCAATGGCTTGCCATCTGCAGGTCTGATGAATCAGCAGTGATGAACAAGTAAGATCAGAGAGAAATTAAGAATGGATTTAAATCCTCAACAACACTAAAGCTGAATAAAACCTTTTTCCAAGATGGACAATACAATACACTTATTTTAAAATAAATTCCTAATCCCTGAAATTAGAAGCAGAGGTAATGGTGTTTAAAAATACCTGTTCTATTACATGACCAAAAAGGACGTTCTTTATAACCAAGATATATGAATAAAAAATTTTGTGCTGTTCTTGCAGATCAAAATATCAAATTGTTTAACATTGTAATTTTAAAATTTGGCCAGTGGAAATGCTCTGGATTTTCATTGTATCTTTGCAATTACATTCAGTGATTAAGTGCAACACAACTTTTGACATCTGACATTTATCTAGATAAATAAACTACAAAAAGAAAAAAATCAGGCAGTTGCAAGGTTCAGGAAATTAACTTGGTTTCATCTCTTGATAGCTGCAGCTGTTCAGTATTCTGATATTTATTTTCCTTGAGTACTCTTAATGCATAAACTTAATTTTAATTTTAATATCAATTATTTAAATATTAATTTAATATTAATTGACATTCCAATGATGTTCCATTGAAACATCATATAAAGTTGTAGATTATAAGAAGAAGACACCTGCACATCTTCCAAATCCAAAGCAGTCAATCTGATCATGTTTCTACCACTATTTACCAAACTTGCAGCACTTTCGGTGGCAGGCATCTGCTTTTTTTACAGGGCACAAGGAAGTCTACAATTTCTCTGCCTAGAATCCATTAATATTCAATGTTCTGAACACCTTTGACTACGACTGAGCTGTGAGAGAGAAGGGAACAGCCCCTCATTGGATCATGCCTGACACAGTTAGCAACGAAATAAAAGGCTGCAGAAACCTTCAAGCTAAGTTGAACAATACAGGCTGGGGTTTTTTGATCCAGTCATTATTACTTGGGCTTGAGATATGTTTAGAATTATCTAGCTGCAGTTCAGCAGTCACACCTACTTTACTCGTGCTGCCTATTTCTGTTTGAATAACGCCTAAGACCGAAAGTCCCCTTTCCTCCTGCTTTGTCCCCTTAACATCACCTTTTTATCTTCACAACACCCTTTGAAGGGTATTTACTAAAAGGATGAGAGAGCAGTTATCACACAGAACAGAAAACTTAAAAAAGACACTGACCCGGGAATTTCAATAAACTTACTCTGTAGCTAGATCAAGAACTAGAGATCCTCACTCCTACTGCAAACAACCTGCAAGATCTAAGATTTCTACCCACCTATCTCCAGTTTACCAGTTCCATTAAGATAGGATGCCTGTTTAATGGGGCTCTGATGTGAATGTTGTGAGAACATTCAGTTTAGAAACCTTGCTTCAATGATAAATTTAATAGCCTTTTCAGCTTTTAAAAATTCAGTCAAATCTTTAGGAGACAGTTTCTGTAGTACCTAGATGTACTGCGTTGACAGCCCTCTACCATTAAAACCTAGAGAAGTTTGAATTAATGAAGCAAGCTGAATGAGTAGAGAGCTTTAATTTCTGGGTTTACATGTGTATAAATATACTTGCTACAAAAGCGAAGCATATTCACGCTTTTTGGTTCAGACCAGCATCCTGCAAAAAGTAAAGGTAGTAAGTCTCTCAGCACAGGATAAACTGAAAAATGCCTAAGAAATATTAACCAACTACCCTGCTGATTTACTAAGGCCAGAGTTGGAACTGAAGCACACCGAAATTGTCTTACACAACTGTAATACCTAACTTCTGTAGGCATCTGTTTCCAGCAGTCAGTCTCCTAGCCTTCCCTCCCAGTTAGCGAAAAATTGCAAGATTTACTATTGCAAGCCCTATGCCACTTCAGGAAATAAAGACAACGAGCGTTGACAGTTGCTAGCAACACTTTATATGCCAGACCATGTGGGTGCTCAAGTACTGTGATAGTCCATTTAAAAATAAAATCTGAACTAAGACAAGCCAAAACACCTATGTAGTTCAGTTGACAACACTCAACCACTCACCAGAGGGAGCCCATTTTCCCCAAAAGCCAACATCTGTAGTACAGCCAACCTGCTACCTGCTGGGGCCTCAGAACTACCCCTCTAAAAACTCTACAGCTGTTGGGAGGAGTATCTGTCAGCTAAGGGAGCCACACAGACATGCCATGAACAGGAAAATACAGAGCTGTAAAGAATTTTGTAGCTGCTTGATTAATACTTTCTGCAGCACAAAAGGTACTTTAATGAAGAAGGTGCTACATTTGCCTTTCAAATGGAACATTTCTGAGGAAAACCAGTCATATATCTGCAGCATGTCACTGACAGATGTAAACATTTTATATTGTCCTAGGTAGCCTTCTCGTTACTGTTTGTTAGACTATATTTGTGATATATTGCCATTGAATACTTTAAGCTAGGTTCTTGCAAGAAAAGTTTACTTTTTCAATAGAAAAATAAAAGCTTTTCAAACAAAGACACTTCTTGCTTTATCTTTCCTCAAGGGGAAGATCAAGCCTTCTAATGTAGTAGTAATTCTCATCTATTCTTTAAAGTCCAACTGAAAAACTTTAGTAATCTAACTTGCATTGCAACTAAGCACAGAAAAAAGTCTGAGCTCATAGCTAACTCTAGAACATGTCCTGTTCAGGAAGGACCTGCAGCTCCTTCCAGGGCCAGATTGCATGTGCTTACTCAGTGTTTGGAACAGGGCATAATATAGTAGTTTCTTGGCAGCTTTCAGAACCCAACAGAGCTGCAAAAGTTGGATTCTGTTGTTTTGGTTTGGGGTTTTTTTTTAATCTTAGGCCAGCTAAACACAAGATCCGTTCAGCAGTAGAACTACCCGGCTGCCTATCTAAACAGGAAAACCTTGCTAGTGAAGATGCAGTTACATCAGCAAGCATGTGTTCCTGGCACTAAAAGATTACCTACAGTTGCATATGTCCTGGTATCTGTCCTTTTTTCCCTTCAATATCATGAAATATTATTACATTACTTCTTTTGCTTTTAGTGTCTTCCTTGTTCCTCATGTTTGTTTCTTAATTACCAATTAATACATTTCCTCAGCAATTTTGTTTTTGCAGATACTCCTAACCAGCGGTCAGTAGATACCACAGCACAGACCTGAACTACTGATAAGTAAAAATCAAGCCCCATTGATTATCTCCTTTCCATAAAAAGCAAATCTATCCGCGCAATCAGTTTGGCGGGGGGGGGGGGGGCAGGGTGGATTTTTAAAACTCCCTTTCAGGTTTGCAACAGTGCAGCCACACATTTTTTGCCACTTGTCTGACTAATGCAGTACCAAAATCCAAGCAACAAAGATTTGATCTGGGTAAGTAATTGTTGTACATAAGTTGCTAATTAATATTGTATGAATGATTTCAAACTAATTCTTAGGATTTTCTTTGCAGCCTGTAGCTTTATAAACATTCTGAAATACAGTCAACTCATTTTTATTTAAATATGTGATCACAGGACTGAGGCTGGATATATCACCTGTCTTTGGAAGGGTTCCATACTAATGGGGACTTGCTGGTCTTTCAGCTTTCCCTAACTAGATACTGAATCTTAACACAGCACTGGCTAGACATTAGCCTACCAGAACTTCACTTTACAGGAGCACCAAATTAATCTGAAATTGAAACAAGAAGATAAGATAAAGTTATTCAGTTACTAAATTACATACAGGCATGAGTATGGAATCTAGGGAATGACTTTGACAGATGCATACAGGGTTTATGTTTATGTCTCAAGAGAGCTCTTACTGTTAAGCATACAAAAAGGTAAAATATTCAATAGGTATTTTTTCCTCTAAACAGTTAAGTTACAAAACATTTGATAGTATGCTTATGGATTTTATGTATGTGTTTATAAACCATGGCCTTTAATGTCATTGGCTTAACCTGAAATTTCAAATTTCACGTTTCAAAGTTTCCTTCAACAAAAGAAACCACTGCTGCTCATAGTTACCTGCAAGTGGTTAGTAAACATGCATTATCATATTCAAAGAAAAAAAATACCCAGAGCTATTTTTTCCTTTGCTAGATATTTTCAATAAAATAGAAATTTAAGAAATGTGTATTTGAAAACTAGTAGATTGTGATATGCATTCAGATGCTGTCCCAAACAGAAGCAGATTACTTGCACAGACCTTACAGAAATACTTTCCCAGCTCACTATGTGTGTACTTGCACATGTTGAGTTTATTGGATTAAAACCATAGTGATGAGAAGAGGTATATGGCACATTTCTTCTTATAGTACTACAGTCAAAAACTAACAGTGTTGCAGCCGTGAGTGATTAGACAGCTGCAATGGCAGTACATACAAAAACTTTAAATAACATGTAATACTGAAGTATATAGTTGCCTAAAATGTATACTTAATTAGGATTAAAAAAACCCCATTATTATAAATTATAGGGACACAGACTGCTGATTATTGGCTGCTTTTACAGAGCACAGGTTATTATTCACCTTTACTTACATAAGAAGAGTTTATAGGTTCACATATATACAATGTGATTTCGTGCACAGAATAGACATGCATTAAGGTCATTGTTTATATAGCTGTAGATCAAAATCTATCCTGCAATACTGAAATAAGAGGTGAGTAGAAAGACATATCTGTATGACAGAATTTGATAGCAAATATTGTGAATAAATTACTTGTTCAGCTCTGTAAATTTCAGTGATATATCTTAGTAAATAACTTAGTTAAATATATTTCAATAGAAATAATTTAAATAATAGTGTGAATTAAATACAATACATGGCACCAGAAGTAATTTGGACATATCACTGGGAAGATCACAAAACATTCAAGGTTATGTTTTAAATTTCTAGCCAGAATCAATAAATCTATCCTAGTTACTTTACAAGCATGATACATTCACTAGGGAAAGTTTTCTTTCAAGAACCAATTATTACCCACTGCTCTGTTAAAAATAATTTAAAAATGGCTAACCAGCTTGAATCTTAGAAGGGTTGGATGCAAGGTTAATAGTATTAAGACAATTTTCCAGAAAGTAAACAATTAAAAATCAATTGTATAAATTCCATGGCAACAAATTATTAAAAAACCAAAGTTCTCAATCCAAAGTGTTTAACCACCTTTCTGGGTAAATCTAAGAGGAGGAGCTTTGACCAGAACCCAGTTCCATGGAATCACTGCATGTCTAAACAGAAGAGTGGTCCAGGAAGGAAGAAGATGAGAACTACCATTTCAGAAGGTTCTGAAGGGTCTACAACTGAGCACATTAAGATCACAGAAGTAGCTGCAGCTTCACCCCTTTGTCACAAGCTTAACTGGACATTATTTTGAACAGCCATTGTATCAAGAACTAAAGCAAGACACTAAGTGGATATAGCACTCCCTGAGAGTTCCTATGTGACTGTGACGCTAGATGATCAACTAAAAGTTGTGTTTATCAGGCCTCTATCTACTGCTCTTACACTGTAATTGAGGACATCCTGAAAAAAAGAATTCATACTTTTTCCAGCTCAACTTTTGTATACCATCTCACTACAAAGGGCATTTATATGCTATTTTTAATCCAACAAATGCTTTACAAAAAGATATGTTAATATTACTAACTCTGTTCTGGACCTTTGGGAACTCAGGAGAAACATATGTTCTAACTAACCAGTCCAAAGTTGCAGCAGAGCAGAAAAAGGCCATGGATTGTGTGCCTCTCCCTTTCCCCTCTCCAGTTTTAAGTGCAGTTCCACGCTGAACCTAAAGATACTCGTCTCAGACTCCCTTTCTCCCTGCTAAAACTCTAGGGGAATCAGAGCATCATTAGGACGCTTTAGCAGATTTGCCTTTGGTAGGATAACTAGTCAGGGATTAGCAGTAACAGACTGATTACAGTCAATTTGTAAAGGCGTAAATCAATGGTCCAAAAGAAAATTAGTAGTGAGGAACCCAAGACCAAAATTAAACCTTCATTTCTACTGTGCATTCTGTGAGCTATTCTGGAACTGCAGCTTAACTCTCCTTTCTTCTAAGTTCAATAACGTTTTTCCGTATCGATCCTAGAAAACTGTAAAGTGGCAAATTGTACAGACAGAACAAAAATGGCTATATTTGTATATAAATTAGCACTTATTGTATAATACACGTGACTACATAACCAATACTAGTTACCTGATTTTTTCCATTATTTTCATTACAAAAAGCGCTATGGCAAGCTGAAGTTTGATTTTAAATGAGTACCAACATCTCTGACTATAAGAAAAGCAAACTAGCAAATAATGAATAGTCAACTATTTACAGTTGCTCTACTAAAAAATAAGTGAATGAATCAGATATAATTATTCCTTTTATAAATTCTATTTGATGCCAAAATACACAAGATACAAAACTCTTAGTAAAAACAAATTAAGAAATACTGAAAAATTAATTTATACATCTAAACACTCAAATTTGGATAATACAAAAGATCTTGGCCATTTGATAAGAAACCATTTTTACCTTTTTATAAAAATAAAGGTATTGATACTGCTGACTAAGTATACATAAAATTCCAGTTTGGATTTTTTTTTTTACTTTTCATAGTTTTGTTTACACAGTGATTTCATACTGCATAATTTCAGGCTCTTAGCTTAGGGATTTGAGATAGTTTATTAAAGATAAGTAGGAAGAACCCCCTGGAAAAAAATGTTGTATTTTTTTATTTTGCATTTTTAAACTCTGGGTAGTGCTACTTGTGAATTATTAAACTACAGCTATGCCCTCTCCGAGCAACAACTACATTTTTGTGATAAGGATTCGCTTATATATAATTGGCATAGAAATTTTGAATCCTTCAGGATAAGGTCCTCTGTAAATATGTATAGTCATTAGATATACACAGGTTGTTTGCACTAAGTTTCATAGTTATCTTTTTCTTCTTGCAGTAAAACTTACACAGAGCAGAATTGCCACAGTCATTTTTTCATAAGTATTTTCTTTGTAAAACAAAAATCAGAGGTTGTTTATTAATGGTTCACTATCAAAATGGAAGGACATATAGACTGGAGTTTATATGGATCAACCAGTAGTAAAAATAAACTTTTTACCAAGTTGACTGATACAAAAGTGCATATATTTATTAAACTTGCAAACTTCCAGCAAGTGAGGAGGGGCATCAAGAAGTTTCAAGAGCAAGACCGTAATTAATATTGAAAATTACACAAATGGCCTAAACATAATAGGATAAAATTCAACATGGACAAATGCAAGGTATTTTAGTGAGGTAGGAATAATCTATGTTAAAGATGAGGAACTTAAAATCAAGAAGAAGTACTGAAGAAGAAGAATAAACACAAGTCAACAATGTCTTGGTGCTGAGAGGAAAAGAAAAACCCCATCATACTGGGCTATGTAGATATGTATGTTCTCTGCAGCCTGTGAAGCAAGCTTTCCTTTCTCCTCACAGAATAGGAGACAAATAACAGTCTTCACGTTCCTAGACGGTTGGTGCAGTATAGATTAATATCCACAGAGGACAGGACAGAAAATCATAACATACTTAAACTGCATTAAGGAAAATTTAGCTTTAATGATAAGAAAAAGAGTCTAAAGAAGGCGAAGACAGTAGAAGTGTTCAAATATGTTGCCTATGGAAAATACAAAACCCTCCAGTTTTTATGAATAGAGAATAAATATGTTTTAAAACTAGGCTGACAAACAACTATTAAGAATGGCACAGCTACAGTTGACCTTGCATCCAGTCACAGAATCACAGAATGGTTGAGGCTGGACAGGACCTCTAGAGGGCATCTGGTCCAACCCTCCTGCTTAAGCAGGGCCACCTAGAGCCTGTTGCCCAGGTCCATGTCCAAATGGCTGTTGACTATTTCCATGGATGGAGACTCCACAACCTCTCTGGGCAACCTGTGAGGAGGCAGACTAGTCAGCCCCTGAAGTTCCTTCTATCCTTAGTTTTTTTAAACTTTAATGAAGAATTATGCTAATATTTAGCTTTGACTGTGAAACTAACTTGCTAATTTTTCTTCATTCCATACTTAAATCCTTCTTCTACCATTTCAATATCATAGTACGGCTTTGTTCATTTAGGAATTGCTATTCAGAAACTGCAGAGAAGACAAATCGTGTCCTGTGTTACACTCAGCCCTCAACAATATTTAATAATCCCCCTCTGTAGATCCCTAAAACAAGCAGTGAATTCACTGAGCTGACCTTAATGATTCTTGCATGGAATTTAAAAAAGCGTTTCTAAAATAAAACTCAATAAATAAATCTTATACCCAGGAAGTATGCAAACAAATAATCTCTCGGCAGTGTTCCCCTTGAGAAAAAGTTATAACTATGTAATTCTGATTTCACCTTGTGCATTCAGATTATGCTAATTCTTCACAGTTTAATTTTCTACCTCATGCATAAAGTCCCATTGGTCAGCCTTGTGATGAAGACAAGACAGGTGTTCCAGTCATTTTAGATATCAAATGCCTCATGAGCTACTTAATATTTCCAGTGAACAGGACAGAAGAAATCTTCTGTATACACCTATTACTAATTGCTCACACAAAGCTGTGAAAAGCTAATACTGAAAATTATAAGGGATACAGAAAGTAACTGTATGTTGAAAAGCTTATTTTTCAAGTGAGTTTCAAGGAATTTTTTCTAACTCAACTTAAATGTTGGTGTTAAAAAAATTAAAATCAGTACTCAAGTTTGAAAAGTATCACAAAAAGAAAATGACAGACTTATCTTTCAAGGAAGCATACAGTTTCTTCCTCCCTTTCAAATAATCAAGAATCACATATGTTTAGTATTGACCTTGCCATTTATATCTAAGTACATGACAGATCACGGGTGATTAACATCTCTGCAAGCATCTCTATCCTACCATGGTTCTGTTTTAAGATATTCTGCTGCATCCTAGAATACCTTTCCTAAATAAACGCTAGAAGGTAAATACTTGAGACAATAGCAAATGAGGGGTGAATGAATGTAAGAACATCAAAGGTTCTCTGAGGGAGCTGAACTACAAGAGAAGCTTTGAACCCAGGTTAAAATGTCACAGGTTGCTACCTGAGCACTGCATTTATCAACTTAATTCCTTCAGAATCAACAAATAAACTTTGTGACAAAGATAAAGAAAATTTAAACCTGTATTTCTTTCTTAAAGCTATCTTTGAAGTTACCTTATACCTTAATGTATAACTACTGTTTTAGACACAAATTTTAAAACATTCTAAAAAATTTCCCAGCAAAGTAATGAAAAGATGCAATCATATTGAGTCACAGACACACCTCTCCCCAGAAACCAATTATCATCAAATGGCAGAATAACAGTAAAACTATTTTTCGTTTTATTAAGAATTTTGGGAAATAAATACCAGTTTTCTACTCAAGTAGATTATCTCTTTTTCCAAGATGAACACCAACAGACATTAAACATAGAACTTTATCTAACAAAGCAAATTACATTGCAGAAACTCAATTCATGAGAAATTCACAGCATTAAACAATATGCCCAAATTTATTGGCTAACCTTTAAAAGTAGGAACCTAAAACTGTGCTTGTGAATCTAAGTATTAGTAGCTAAAGCCTGGTTTGCATTCATATCTGTACTTTAAAAAAAAAGTTTTATTTAATTGGTACCAGTTCTTTGTACGGTAATCCATAACTGAGATGTGTTTCTAAAAGTCTCCCCCTCAAAATCACTCCTTTTACTGAGGTATCTAAACATTATTTTTTAATTTGTTAAGTCTTGGTACAATCCTATCCCATGAAAAATGCTAAGTATCAAACCCTCCCTCTTCACACAGTGGAAGGAT
Source organism: Haliaeetus albicilla (assembly GCF_947461875.1). Taxonomy (NCBI): domain Eukaryota; kingdom Metazoa; phylum Chordata; class Aves; order Accipitriformes; family Accipitridae; genus Haliaeetus; species Haliaeetus albicilla. Next base: position 34,390,369 of record NC_091485.1, on the reverse strand, counting down.
GGGCAGACAGCCCCATTTATTGTTTTTCTTTTTCTTTTTTTTTCCTCCGCTTTGACATTGTCTGAACTCCAGCAGATAAGAATACTAGCTTCTGATGTACAGTGAAGAGGGTGAGGAAAGGGAAGGTCATCTTTCTCATACTTCCCATAATTAGAAGAGTCAAAGAAAAAAGTGGCCTGTGATGGTATAACTGTAAATTAGCAAAAGTTGTATATTTTTCAGAAGGTGGATGCATAGGAATATATGCAATAGAAAAATATGTTGACATTTAGAACGTTGTTGATTATTTAGAAAGGGTACCAGCTTGATTTACTGTATAGAAATTTCTAGTGAGAATTTTAAGTTCTCTTAAAAAAAGTGACTTGTGGGGTTTTTGTCTCTCCTAGAGCACACAAAGAATGCTCCCAAAAACTAATGAATACAGTAAATAATAAAAAAAAATACTGGTAATAGTCACAGTCTTAATAACTCACTGCTATACTTAGGCATGTACATTCACAGCATCAACCACTGCTTTTTCCACTTGTTAAAGAGACTAATGCCAAATCCCACATAAAAATGTGGCTTCAGCAGAATCCTATGACTTTATGTTTGTAGTTCTATTTCAGCCTGCTGCCCTCAGGTGTTTGGTGGAATCAAGTCAGTGATGAGTTTAACTGGGAAGAATATGTAAAATACACAACAGTTATTATTGAAACAGATGGACTGGAATTGACATTGAAACAGTCTATTTCTGGAATTTTGTTTATTTTATACCAGTATGGGAATAAGGAAACACATACTGCATCTTTTAAGGAGTGAAGGGAGCTCAGTATGCCAGATGATGAAATGTAGATTAATAGGAAGTGATCATTCCTAAAGGGCATGGCTAATTTCTCTCAGTTTGTAGGACTTGGAGTACCATGGTGGCCTGCAGTAAGGTACAGTTAGAGAGTTTTATTCTATAGTCTGTCATATTCAAACATCCCTTTTCTGGACAAGCTGTGTCTATGATCAAGGACAATGTAGAATGTTTGGTAACAGACTTATAAAAAATAGTGTGAAAAAGAAACAGCAAAAAAATCCACAGGGTTTATTTTCTTACAGGTATTAATAAAAGAAAAGTTTCTTGAAAATTCCTTTTCAGTAGTAGAAGTTGCATAGTTATGCAAACAGTATATATTTTCTTCAAGTATCATGGAACCTGCCAAGACAAGACTTCACAGAGGTCTTTCAGCCCAGCTTCAATAAATATTATACTCTAACACATATTTTGTTATGAAAACAGCCTCTAAATTGGACCCCCATGTTCAAATGCTGCCTTCTTGAACTCTGACAAGCTTTATTATTTGGTATGATTTTCTGATAAAAAACTTGTTCCAAGGCTCTTTAGGAGAGAGATCACTGAATTTTAATCCAAAGAGTTTATGAACAATATATGTACATTCTTGTTTGAGAAATACCTGGCAACAATGCTGTATAGCAACTGCAATCAGACTATCTGTGTAAAAGATAAGCAGATTTAGCCAAACATGCTTTTTTCTGAGATTGCAATGCATACAGAGAATCCTGAAAAACTTCCAACTTCAGAAATTAGCTGTTTATTTTGGAGCACCTATGTCAATAACAGCAAAACATGCCACAACGGTACTAATTGCTCATCTGCCTTACAAAATTGAAAAGGAATGTTTTTCTTTTAAATCTGAGGAGAAATAAAATAAAAGGAAATGAAAATGAACTGTCATATGCAGATCCACAAGATAAGTTAACAAAAAGAATCTAACACCTAACTTACAGAGCCTTTAATTTTTACCACCACAACAATTCTAGGATGTTTTCATGTCTGAAAAATTAAATTGTCTCGGCACTTTTAAGAGGAAAACTCTGTCAATGCCATTCCACGGCTTCTCATATATCTTCACCCTGTCATCTCAACTTCTTAATTTGACTTCAAGGTGATGTTAACACCTTTATGCACTAAATAAAGCAAGGTACCTTTTAAAATGGAGTCACATATACTAAGCAGAAAAACAAAAGGATGCAAAAGTTTACCTCTGCTTGGCTGACAGTTATGTAGCTGGCAATGGGCTGATAACCTGCCCCAGCACAGAGCTGAAAATTGTACCCCAGAAAGCAGAGATGGGAGCTGAATACCAAAATTAGAACAAGCATCTTCTTTCCAGGTAAGACACAGTCTTTTACTAGATACGTCTCTTTGGGTATCTGTTCCGCTATTAATCACTTTTTGGCTGATGCTTTCCTATGACATCCTAGTCATGCCTACATGCATAATTTAGCATTTTTCCGCAATTCTGTTCTTCCTGTGTGTTAGAAATAGGATGATACGTTTCTGATTTTGTCTAAATATATGCCCATTTTAGCCAATGGGCATATATTAAAACATACGCCCATTCTAGTCACTAACATGACTATTCTGGTTTTGCTTTTCGTTTATTCACTGTTATTCCAACACCACAGTTTTTCCAGTATAATGTGAAGTATGTTTATTTACTAACCACAACTCTTTCCTATCAACCTGGTTGGTTTCCTTTTTTTTTTTTTTTGTTATCCTTCAGCTTGAATTGCCTGGGTTTGCAGAAGTAGACTGACTTACAGTGACATGAATGGTACCAAAGCTTGAAAAGCAAAACCCAAAGCTGTATAATATTTAGGCTTAATTGCCCCTTCTACATGCAATTTTCTTTTATAAAACAAGATCCTGAAAGTAGAGCTCTCCAAATTCCATACACAAAAGCAGCACGCTCTCTGTGAAACTATTAATTGTAATACTGCTTTTTACTACTGGCTAGTCAAAAGGGTATGTAGTTTGGATGCTTAAATGGAAATAGCTTGATTGCTATACCTCATATAATAAAAATTGAGTGTTTCAGAAATGCAACACTAATGAAAAGTTCATAGCTAATGAAGAGTAGGAAACAAAGGATACCTGCCACTGGAACCAGCCAAATGCCACCAATATACTGAATAAAACTTGGAAAACTTTTATTGACTAGCAAGCTCAGCATGTTGGAATAATAAGGAAGTTTGGAATTTCCTCTCTCATTTGGAGTGTCTTTGCAGAAATATCAGCTGGTAACTACATCAGAGTGTGCTATGTATAGCTTTGTTGATTTACAGAGGTCTTTAGAAAGCACACGCCCAATGTTTTGCTTCACATGAATAACCCTTATAGACAAACTGCCTAGCATACGCAAAATTTGGAGAATGAGAGAGAACATTACTTTTTAAAGTTTAGGTCATTAAAAAGGATATTTGTTTAATTTCAGCATTTCAATTATCAAATTGAGGTAATCTAACAGAATTCATTTCTAGTTATGAAAGCTATTCTCCAGACTTCCAAAGGACAACTTCTTGCAACACAAAGAAAGAATAGTTATGAAGAAAAGGAGGAATGCTTTATTTCATTCCAATCCCTTCAATTAATGTAATTTACCTGCTTTATTTTTTCAAAATATACTTTGAGTTTTTCAATAATGTTAATTCTTTTGTTTAACTCTTATTTTTGATAATGCTAAGTGAAAACAAATGGAAATATGAAAGCAATGGAAACATTAAATAAACAATTGAGTGTTGTTCTTCAAATATTCCAACTTATTTTAATGTTTCAATTATTTGCATTAAAGCAGTACCTTCAGAGACAGGGCATAATGCCTTTCTTTACCAAAACACATCCAGTTAAAAAAAAAAATACACTAAGCATTATTACTCCTTTTAAAATTATATAGAATAGAGTTACAGGTTAGATGACTCACTTCATGTCACATTGGAAAATCTGTGGCAGAGGTCCAATTAAAACTTGGTCAGATGAGGAAAAAAATGCACTCAAGTGATATTCACACAAGCAACCTCAGTAACATAAATGTGGTGGCTGCTCTGCATCACAGTAAGTCATCTCACCCACCCAGCTTGCTTTCCTCCTTCCCTCTTTACATGCACAAATTTTGCCCAGCCATGAACAGGAGAGGGTGAGCAAAGGAGGAGAAAGGAATCAACACTGATTTCTGAATAAAAAACCACACAGTTCTGATAAATTAACATTGCTAATGGCACAGAATTCATGTAGTAATTCAAGCATACTTTCTTCACAAAACTCCTAAAAACGTTGAATGCAAAACAGCATTTTGGACCAGATCCTGCACAATGCCTACCAGCCATGGAGAAGTGTTTAGCATTCTTATTCCTGCTCAGCATTTCTGCAAATCTGCAGATTTTTTTGAAGTTACAGCAAGCTTCAAGGAAAGAAGTCACAGATCTACAGATAACAGAATGATTTCTGAAAGCCCTTAGCATGACTTCTCCTTTAGCAATAAATACTGTGTGTATGATGAAGGGTGTACTTTCCCAGAAGTGCTTATGGGACCTAAGATTGCACAAAAGGGCTGTGAAATGTGTTTCCCTCAGTTCTGGCTCTTTGGTTCCTGGAGCCTCAGGTCACATTCAACTCATAGTTCCTATCAAGCTTTTCCCAAAGGACCTTTGGGCTCCTGCAGTAGCCAAACTTCCCTGGAACAGGAAACTCTATTTACACTGATGTCTCAAAGCCTGGTGCTCATCCATAAAAGGGAAAAATAATACTTTTAGGAACAGTATTTTTCTTAACCTTTAATAGACCACAAGTCTAGTCTAAAATGCACATGATGTAAAAGTGAGTTTTCACAAACCCAAGAAAAACTATATCTGAATAAGTAAAAACCCCTTGTTCCCCTGAAGTGCCTGCAGCATTCTGACAGCATGCAATACCTTGGCAGGAATGTGGAACAGAAAAATACAAATTAATTTGTCAGTTTTCACTGTCTCATGTGAAAGCAAGGCCATCTATAAACTTTAAAAGACTAAAATGCTAATGTCTTTTATCTGCATAATTTTTGATGCAAGTAAATTTTTTGTTTGTTTTGAATACTGAGTGGGCAAACTTCTCTTTAAACTATCCGTTCACAGGGGAGAACCAAAGCCTTCCTTGAGGAAGATCCCTTACAAGAAATTCCACCAGGAATTGAAAATAACCCTCACAATGACAATGTGACTCCTGAGCAGAAAGGTCCTGTAAGATCTGCTTCATATGTGATAGAATACAGCAGGCTGCTGGGAAGATGAAGTAGAAGTAGCTCCTTTTCCCTGTTTGTATTACATGCTTCTGTTTCTCAACCCCCTTAAGAGACTGTTATTTCACAAAGAACTCATGTAACTTCCATTTGTCAAGCAGCTTGTTAATTTATTTTTTTTTAAACTGCCATTTTGCATACAGGAGAGTAATCAATTAAAAAGTCAAAATGAGGATTTTTATTTTAAAAAACCCTGAAGACTCACTGTGACTTCATCTAAATCTTAGGATGCTTTTTAATTTAAAATTATCTTCATGCAGATATGAGTTTCAATTTGCATTTTGGTTACTTCAGTGCCAAGATCAAGATTTCCTGCATTACTACGGCTTATAATCACATCCTCTGTCTTTCCTTCCCCACAACATCTTTTGTTTACTGCTTTCTTTTTTGTCACATCTAAAGTGAGTGAGACTGCCAGCTCTGTAAGTTTCTGTAACATGCCTAGCACTTTACAAACAACGTAAAATAACAGCATCTGTCCGATGCAGGATAGGTGTGCTGAAGGCTGCTTTGAGATACTGAGAAAAATCCTTCTCAAAAGCTGATTGATTTGCTTGCATGAATGCTACTGAAAATAAGCCAGACAGTTCAATACTGCAGGCATCTGAGTTTCCATATAACAAGCCTAAACTGCGAACTTTGTATTCAGACTGAGATTTTGTTTTGAGAACGCATTGATGTTTTCAGTAGGTGTTCCTTAATTAGCACTACCTTCCTTCTAAAATAATTGTATGAAACTGAATAGCTATTCAATAAAAAAAGATACTTCACTTTTGGATTCTTATTCATATTTTTACACAAATCTACTTCCCAATACAAACAAAGAGATTTCAAGTCCTTTGTTAAATTTCATTTAGCTCCAGCAAAGAAATCGAGGTGTGGATGATGTAATCTTATTACAGAGTGAAATTGCATCTTTTAATCTAGATGTAAGCAAAACCATGAAAGATAAAGGTGCTGTTACAGTAGCATATTCTTAGTGATTACATTATTTAGTTTGAGGTCGACTATTACAATTTCTGGTTTAAAACTGGAAGTTGAAACATGCAATCACCTTCCTAACTAAGAATGTCAAATAGTATCTGCATGACCTTTTCCAAAGTATATTTTAATGCAAGATCTTTAACACTTTAACTATGACTCCTTGGATGGACCAAACTATTTAATTTGATTGCAAATGCTGGACAATTCTTGGCTTCAGACTAGAAGTCTGGAGACATCACATTTATATTCTAGGAGATTAAATAAAGCAGAAGGACACAGGGGTTTTCCATAACTTTCTTTCACTAATCACAAGGACTTGACAATGTAACATCTCTAATCTGTCATCTAGGAAATGAGTAAGGTCCTAAAAATAATTGGGAGTATCCCAAGGTGAATAAGTGTAGGTCTATGAAAAAAAAAAAAAAAGATATATTATCTCTGTATAATGTTACTGGTTTCTTTATCTTGGCATTTGTCCATCTCTGTCTCGTTTTTGTGCTGAATTTTCTTATCTGTCTGAGCCTCATCATCACCTCAATTCTACAAGCTCTTCAAAGAGGCTGGTTAGATTTTTCACTACTTCCTATTACTACATTCTTATTTAAAGCTGAAATGTAAGAAGAGATAAACTTACTATTAATAACAAAAGCTTTCTTAAAATGTTATTCTCCCTCCAGGTTTTAAGTGTCCATAATATTATGCATGAAATAAAAGACATTGCCATTACTATGTAAATGCTACTTTTCCATCTAGATCTTAAAAAAAAAGATTAATACATTTAATTCTAGCAGATTGTTCTGTTTTACACTCATTCTTTTGAACTTCTGATTGTTTTCTTGATTTTAAAAAATAATGATATGATACCAATTACATAATAGGTATCATCCAAACAGAGGCTTTTGGGTTTCATTTACAACCTATACAACAAACCTGAAAATGTATCTGTTTGGTTAAATATAGAAATGGTGCTACTAATTTAAAGTTGCAGTTGAGCATGTTTATAAGGCTTTGTTCTTTTAAAACTCTTAAGGTACCTAACAGTCTCAACGTTAATGTGAACATTTGTAGTTTACTTCCACTAAAACTACTACAGAAGTCAAACACTTATTGATACTGATTCAAAAATACTCTTATAATGTCTTAAAAACCCAACTAAAGTTGTACAAGATCTGAAAAATTTTACAAAGGTGGAAAGTGGTAACATCTAGAAGAATAAAATGTCTCTCTGATATGACACATATCCCTCTTTTAGATATTTCCCCACAGAAATGGAATGGAATATTTAAGATGTCCTGTTTCATATATAAAACAGAGGCCTAGAAGCCTCAGCTCTCAACTCCCTTTCCTTTCCTCTCTCATCTGCTCTCCATTTCAAGTTCTGAAGATACCTGGGAGACAGGAGCTATAAAGAGCATACCAAGTGTAATTGCATTATCTAGACTTCCCTCTATATTTATTTGGACCAAAACTCTATGTTCATCATCCAACTAAAGCATAGATTTGCCATCTAAATCATGTAGTAGCACTTCTCCACCTCTGAGGTATTAATCCTTGTACATCACAGTCCCAAATACATATTTTTCTATCCAAATATGCACTCATGTTCTGAGTTATCTTTTGACTTTCTGCAATTGTTCGTTACATGTTTTCAGTCACAAAACCAAAGAGTATCTAAACCAATCACCTTTTAAAATGGCAATCAGTACAATATGTAGACAACTGTATCAACTGGCAATCAACAACAGCTAGTAGCTTGAGCTTCTACAGGTTTATAGACCTAGACAGACAAATCTAGCTTTAATAATTCAAAATCTATGCTTAACAATTACAGTCGGAAGGTTATTTTGAAAAAGACAGAATTCATTCAGACAAAATAAAAGAGATTAATTTTCATTTAGTACCTGGCTAAATAACATGTTTGTCAAACATCTAGACCAGATTGGAGTCATGTTTAGGAAATATCAGGAAGTCCATGTGTATCGTAGAATCGTACAGTGGTTTGGGTTGGAAGGGACCTCTAAAGATCACCTAGTTCCAACCCCCCCTGCCATGGGCAAGAACACCTTCCACTAGACGAGGTTGCTCAAAGCCCCATCCAACCTGGCCTGGAACACTTCCAGGGATGGGGCATCCACAACTTCTCCCAGACCTTTAAATATCGTAAATGATATATCTACCCTTAACATGAATAGTTCCCAGCATGTTGTATTTCAGTGATATAACCCCACGCACATAACCCAGCTACCCTTGCTTTAATGTTATCTGGAAAGCAATAGACAGATAAAACAGTTCTCTGTTCCTTCACTAAAGGACCTCAATTCTGTCTTTTGCATGGGCACAGGACAGTTGTACCCAAATGTATCACATTTAGCTGAATCTCTCGAAATGCCTAAGATTTCAAGCTGCTCCTTCACGCCCATCTGGGACATTATACAAAAAGCTTTGAGGCTTTAATGAACAAATAAAGATTCTAGAATTTGTGAGAAACCACCACCTCCCCCCCCCCGTTTGTAGTTAAAGTTTTTGTATAGTTTTTAAACAGCTTTTGATCATTCTTTCAATTAATATTAATTTGAATTTAGTGCTTCATAAAGCTGTACCATATGAAAACAGGACTGCTGGCCCTAAAAACTTATCATCTAAGTGTTCATCTATGAATAATTTTGCAATGGACATTGTATTTACATGCACAGGCAAAGAAGAAAGGCATAAAATCAACATATGTTTACCTGGAAGTTGACCATAAATGACTAAATATTATGGTCAATGTCTAAGCGCTATGTTGGTTTATTTTTAAACTTACCATGTACTGCATTTAGGTGATCAACTATTAAACTGGCAAACAAATCTCTTCATGGCAACTAGACATTATGAGCCTTTTGCAAGAAGTGTATTTTAAGGAGGGATGTTCAAGAGGAAAGGGTGGAGGTATGGAATGGGTTCGTTTAAAGCTAGTGGCCAAATTCACATGCAACGTGACACTACTGACTTCCGATTTTCACTAGAGATAAATACAGGGTAGGGATTTTAAAGTAGTTTCAAGTATTCCATCGTCATACATAGAGAATTGTTTTATTGGAGCCTTTTCAGAAATATGAGGTCTCAGTCATTTCCTCTTCCCTTTATTCCCTCATTCTTTCTTATCTTAATTTATAGTGATGTGTTTATAATAATAACTTAGTAATACAGACACTAGTTAAACAGCAGGAACCATCTGAAAGTGACTTCATCAGCCACATGAAGACTGTCTTTTGCACTTGTCCTTGACCTGGGTATGGGAGGTAATACCAAAGCAGGAGGCCTCACTAATGAACATCAAACCATCCACAAAATGGCCAGCCTAAATTGTCTGTAATTACGAAATCTCCCAAGAACTCTATAAGCATTCTTTTGTTTTATTATTATTAAAAAAAAAAAACAAACCCAAAAAACCCCAAAACTTTAAGAAAATAATTCCTGGAATTTCTTATTAAATCTTTCAACCCTTAACTGACTGAAAATAGTAATGCCTGACCACTTCTCTTCCTGACTTGACTTTAGAGGTGAGTAATACTTAGGTCTATAAAGATTTTGACAATCACACAAATTCGGTAGAAATTATTATTTCCCCCTTGGAAAAATATTCTATTCCAAGGGAGGATCTCTAACTTAAGCAGCATAATACAAGCCTTTCCTTTAAAACCAGAAGTTACGATCCTAATGAGCAATGATTTCAACACATCTGTGAAAGTCTTTGTGAAAGTGTACAGCACAATGCAGCATGCAGTTGTACCAAGGACAGCGTGAGGGTGGGATACAAAGTCTGATCACCTTTATAGTAGTTATTAAAGTGTGTGCTATGCAGATATAAGTAATAATCAAAAAGTATTAGTACAGCAGCAGGAAACCACAATGAACATGAACTTGTATGAGTGAAAGAAATCCTCATTTCAGAATGCTGTGATCTCAATTTACGGAAAGTTAAAATGTGGTACTTGCAAATACAGCTACAACAGAAGCTGCTACCTGAACCAGGCACAACTTTATGTTGCCTGTGCAGCAGGGGTGCAATATTTCACCTGTTCCAAAAGAGGTGGTTTTCAGAATCAAACACCTACTGTTTTCTTTTGCTGTCTGCTGCTGTAAGCAAGACAGAAAACAGGCTTTATAGGTGGCTGCAGTCAGTCCGTGCTTCCACCTCTCCCATCGTTCTACTTCTGGTGTTACCAAATCTCCTTTTTATTCACATTAGAAATTTATTCTCTCCCTTCCTTCCCAGCAGCCCAGGAAGTCAGGGCCAATACCAGACTGGAAGGAAAGGTCCGGAAGTGTTAGAAAAGGTAAGGATCCTGTATCTCAGCAGAATGTCTCCTCAAAGCTTCTATGGCCCTCTGAAACCCATTTTTCCATGCACCTCTTCATCCTCATTCTCTGAAATATCATCTGATCCCTTACCCTTCTCACCTGAAACTCTGATTTTCCCAGTCCAGAGCTTCAAAGTCTTCACTGATGCCTCCTAATCCTTTTCCACTGTTTATCCAGTGCTGCAAAAACATGGGAAAGGACTTTTCAGCTTTTCATACTGCCCTGCCAGTGGAGGCTTGGAGTGCACAAGAAACTGGGAGGCAACACAGCAAGGACAGCTGACTCAAACAAGCCAAAGGGGTATTCCATACCATATTATGTCATGCCCAGTATATAAACTGAGGGGAGTTGGCTGGGGGGCACCATGGCTTGAGGATTGGCTGGGCATTGGTTAGCAGATGGTAAGCAATTGTATTGTGCATCACTTGTTTTGTATATTCTATTATTATTATTATTCCCTTTCTTTTCTGTCCTATTAAACTGTCTTTATCTCAACCCACGAGTTTTACTCCCCCCCCGATTCTCTCCCCCATCACACTGTGGGGAAGAGTAAGCTAGCGGCTGCATGGTGCTTAGTTGCCAGCTGGGGTTAAACCACAACAATCACTTACATATTTAAAGTATAAGTACAGAAACAAAAACATAAGAGGTCCTAAGTTCATGAGCTACTTCTCTACTTCAAAGTGACATTAACATTGTAGTCTGAGGATCCTTTATATTACATATTTTTAAAGATTATAACTAGAGAAAGAATCATACAAATGTTGTGTGTTATCTGGTGAGCTGGAAACACCCATAGATGTGAATTTATGAATGGCTTTCCAGTCAATTTTCAAATTTTATTTTAGACACCTTCCAGAAGACAAATGGAAATACATGGAATTTTTGTATACACAAATTCTTTCCTGAAAATATTTGCTTATATCCAATATACAGGTAGTTGTAAACACTTCCCATTTTGTAATGAAACCTACAGAAAAATTAACATTCCAATTGACACTTCAGAATGGGGGCCTAAGTAGGCTGATGTAGAAATAACAGTGCAGAAACTATGCTTCCACCAGTAATAATGCGTGAAATAGCTTCCTGATAAACTTTCTGTGTGAAAATTATGGTGGGGTTTTTTTCCCCTTTTATTAGTAAAATGAACTTATCCAATCTGAATGATCTGATCTTAGTGGCATGCATATGATTCTAAAAGTACCGTTAGATTTGTACAGATAGGAGGGTTATATATACAGATCCAACTGCAGGAATGAGTTTTAAGTAAACCAGCAATACATGTGAAGACACCTGTTATTAAATTAGGGTCTTCATTTCTACATCAAGGCAATTGCAAAACCAAGATGTATCCAGCTAAAAACCTACTTTTCTCTGCTTTATTCATTCTAAGCAATTCAGCCAACAGGTCTGCAGAAAATTAAAGGCAAATTACCTTCTTAAAATCTAAACAAATTCATTGAACTCTGATAAGCTACTACAGGACCAGTAAAGAATTTAGTAAAAAACCTATTCATAAAAGTGATGAGCAAGAAATGTATGGTGAGTCACAACTCGCTCTGATAAAACACCACAGGATCTTCACTACCCATTTAGAACAAGCAGGACCTCAATTTTCTAGGTCTTGCTTTAACTCTTATGTGCACTGGTTTTACCGTACATCTATGTAGTTGATTTCATCATCTGCATCCTGTATTTTTATTTACAACCATCAGTACTGGGAGGGGCTGTCATACCACTGGATCATAGCAAAAACCACTGCAATCTTCCTTTCTGTAAAGGGAGCTATGGATTTTCACAGTGATCAAATGATAACTATATGGCAAATAGTCAATGTTTTCCTGATTATCAGGAAACCTTCTACACCTGAAATTCTATTAAAAATTCCCTGAGATATAAGTCAGTCAGTCATTTATTCATTTTAAGATAAAAAATACAAAGAAAAGTACAGAAGAATTAAAAAAAAAATCTAATGGACATTAAGCAGTGTATAAAAACATACATGAAAAAAATTCTTTCTGTTTCTTTGGTATGTCAAATTGAGATGCTTGGTGTCATTTAGTAAACATTCCTGTGTTAACACAAAAATGCCCTCCTTCAAATAGTGCCATTTGAGTCAAACTATGTAGACAAAACCATGTCACATTATGATGACTGCACCAGCTTGACTGGTTTGAATGATGATTATAATGGACTTTTTTCTGAAAAAAAGGCAAACACTTTAAAACTTGTGGCTTATGTCTTTTTAACACCTCACTGTTGCACAAATAGCAGCATTGGCATTATAGACCTTATTAAAACTACAGCTACTGTATTAATAAAAATTTTACATTTCATAAGACCTGAATTATCCCCTGTCTCTACACTTCACTAAACATAATGGACATTCCCTTACTTACTTATGTAAGGGGATATTTAAGACTAAGCACTAGTAAGCATGAAAGATATTTCCTTCTTCCTGCAATGAGATTTGGTTACTGCACAGAAATCAAAGTAAAAAGTTAAGCTTTTAAACTACTATTGATAGAGTCTATTCGCCCACTCCACTAGGAAGATACTCTACCAGATACATATCTAGTTCAAATGAAGCTGAGAATCTGGCCCATCATAACCACAATACATATATATTTATATATGTATCTCAATCATATATTAGATTTTCTAAATCAACTGTGTCTTTAAAATAAATTTATACTAAACAGCTATTCATTTTCTAAATTAAAATTAATGGCAATGTTTATTAAATATTCACAAGTCAGGCTTTAATATTTCATTAATATCTTACAGAAATTGAGACCATATTATTCCTCATCACCAATGGGCACATAACATACCTCAACAGCAAGAGACAAAATGGAGTTAGAAACATGCATGACAGACAATATCAGACTTGTTCTCAGGGTTTTTTTAAAAGATGCTGTGTAAAATAAAAGTTCCTTTCTAGTAGGTTTTCTGCCTTTCCTACCCATAAGATAGTTCACATTAAATGAGTCTTCATAACTTCTCAAATCCTTACTATAAGTAAAATGAAGGCAAAGAACAGAAGAATTGATTTTAAATATCTCGCTCCCTTTAGACGTAATGAAAATTGACATTTATTGCAAAGAAGTGTTAGATTATTAAAGAATTCATATTCTTTTTTCTATAAGACTCTGTTGGTGTTATAGAACCTGACATAGAAGCTTATACTCTTTCCCTATGTGACTCATGATCTTGTCGATCATGACAGAAGCGACTAAAAATACAATACATGACTGCATGCAGTGGCTGTAAATCCCAGGAAAGAAGTAGCTTTAGACATTTATACAGCTAGTCTGGCGACCAAGTGCTGGTGAGTGTGTCAGCAAGCGGTTGCAAGCGGACAGTTTGTGCTGCTGCTGTAAGGACAGGAAGCATTGAGAGTTTCTGCAGCGGTGGTTGGCCTGAGATAATACCATTGTATAAGCGGGCTGAGCGGCCTCTCCCAGCGCTGGGAGCCCAGAGCCTGGCGTCTGGCGGCCTGGCCCCCGGCCAGGCCGGGTCCTGGGCTCTGCGGGGAGGGTGGCTGGCCCTCCGGCAGCTCCGCGCACAGCCCGGGCCACACCTCACCTTGCAAAGGAAATCTGGCGAGGGCTCCAGACTTTATGACTTCTTCTTTACGAGTCCCCTCTTTTTTTCTTTTTTCTTTTTTTTTTTTTTTTCCACTTCGCTCTGGTAGTGGTATTCACACTGGGCTCTCAGGGAGCTATTTAAAGTCACTAGCAATAAATGAGCTGATGACAGGATTATTGGGAAAAGTCATACTTTGCTACCCCAAAACGCGCATTACATTCCTCTCACTTTTTAAAGAGAGGCAAATCACTATCGCTGCCACCCATCATACTGAGTAAAAGATTCATTTCAGCAGGCAAGTTCTCCAACCTTTTTAATTTTTATCCCCTTTAATTCTAGCAGGTTTATTTAAGATATATGTTCTGTTTAAAACAGACATTGTTCTTAACACACAAAGGAGTTCAAGGATGTGGCATCAGTGTGTTCCCACCCACCATTTGCTCGGATGGTGTCAGATTCTCTGAAAAAAACATGCAAGTATTGTGCTGGGTATATTTTTAATTTCTGTGTTTCAGTAATGCTAAATAAAAGACAGTCAAAGTTGAATAAAAGCTTTCCCTCTTCAAAATCTATGTGAAGAAAAAGCCACCAACCAACAAATATAATATAGCACAGCCAGCATCTGCTACCTTTGTTCCAGAGAAGCAACATTTTACAGTCCAGGCAGCTTTGCCAAGAGCATCCCTCATATGCCTTCCAAACATACATTTACACATATACATAAATGCTCATCATGCTGGATTTAAGGATCTCCTTAAGGATCTCCTTAAGCGTTCTGTTGAAAAGGCAGCAAATGGAACAACAGTAGGTATAGCTAATTAGTAAAAATACCAATATTCCCCTTTTCAAAAATACCAGATATTTATTAAAATCAATGAAAAATTAGTGTAAGAATAGGAATAGATTTCTGTAACAGCTTTAAATAAACCTATTCCTGTTTTTACATTAGCATTAAATAATTTCTCAAACAGTATGCACTACTTCATAGCTTAATTTTATCATAAAATAACAAGTGTTTCAACAGGTGAATTACCTTCCTGTACTTATTTTATAAAAATATTTTACAGAAGCCTGTTATTAAATACCAATTTAATTGGTATAGCAGTAATACTTGACACAGCAATAATTCTGGATAGCAAGATAACTAGAGTTCACCTTATTTTTGTAACATTATTTTTATATGTGTTTAGTAAGTAAAATCACTACAGCAGCAAGACTTCAGTTCCTAAACAGCATATGCAAAGGTGGTCTTATGTTTAAGGCACTACACTTAACCTGGATCTACAGAAAGGCTGTGTAGAGTAAGACCTTGTCTATGAGAGGTATAATGGATATATTGTGAAATATCAAAAGTCCCAAAAATCAAACTGTCATGGCTGAGTTTAATGACAGTTCTGATTCTGAGACAGATATAAAAAAAAATGTCATTAGCTTTAAATTTAATGTTTAAAAATAGGATTTTTACTTGTCTTTTGAATTTTGACCCTCTAGGATTTGTATTTTCAAGCTGCACTGTAATCAAGAAAGTGAGAAGAATTTTCAAGCTGCACTGTAATCAAGAAAATGAGAAGAATACTTTAATATCACATCATATTTTTTAAGTCACACAACATTCAGAAAGAAAGGCTTCAAATGAAAACAAAATAACAGCTTACTTAAAGCCTGGTTTAACTAAAACAGTTAAGATATATTCCAGAAGAATATAATAGCAACTAAATTATCTCATGTTTCTCAGCCAAACCAATAAGGACATCAAAAAGTAACTCATATAAAAGAGGTAAAATTTAAAATAAATTATTTTGTTGCATGTATCAACATATTAAAAATACTTAAAGAGTGATGTATCAACATGAAAAAAAAAAAAGAATGATGAGTGATCCTGGAGGACAACTTGACACATCTTAAAAATCTTATTTTTGGAGATGATTGCTCAATTAATATAAAAAAGCCATTGCTTATTTTTGAACAATTGAGAAAAAGAAACTAGTATACAGGTTTGACTTGATTCCTCTAAAAGTTGTAGTAAAGATGAAGTCCCAAAGGGTTAACCTCTTCCTTGCCACACCTATTGTTTCTCTGCAGTGACAATATAGAAAACCTAGTAGCAGCCTAGAGATGACCCTGTAGTAACCCTGCTGTATGCATTTCTCTGATTGTCTCCTTTGGACTGATCCAACTGGTTGTCCAAAGATCCAGTAAATATTTGCATGCACAGAGTAAGGTAGTGGCACTTTCCGTGTAGAGCTGGTAACAAGACACAACATCTCAGCTCTGTGTCAACAGCGAAAAACAAACAGTGGCTGCTAGTGGAGAACATCAACTTTCATGCAACAGTCATTGCTCAGGTACTCATGACCGTGACCTACACACTTTATCACACTTCGATCTCCATTGTGAACACAGAGACTGCAGCAGTGGCTGCCCATAGTGTAGCCTTGCAGGCTCTCTCGTCCTAAAGGAATCTCCTTGGTCCTCCTTTCTGTTTTTCTTCCTGATCCCTTATACCACTTTATGCAGACATGACAGAAACTACGTGATGGAAGATGAGATATATCTATGTAATTGTTGATCTCAAAAACATGTGCCAAGTCTAAAATTCAGCCTGCAATCCAAGGGCAAACATGAGGGTCGCACGCATACTACTATCAGTGGTAGGAGTCTGAGGAATTAGGCAGCAAGGGGCACTATGAGCTTAGGCACTGAACAGATGAAAATGCAGTCAAATTTACTGAAATGCCTTAATACAGCATTTTACCACATGCACCTATTTTTCTGTCCAGAAAGAATCCTATTTAAACAACAGTGGCAATGTTTTCTCTAACTGAGCTCAGGCTGCTGGTCTGCCTTACAGTTCTACCATCCATTCTGAACAAATGCAGAATAACTTGTGTTTCAGTGAATGATATGTGACTCAAATAGTAAGAAACTGCAGGCAAACAGCTGTGTATAAGAACTTAAAGTAAAATATGGGCTTCGTAGAGTCAAGAACCTATCTAACTAATGTGAGATCAAAAAGAATTAAACCCAGGTCTTGTAAATTCCTTAACTAAGACTTAATGCATTACTCTTATTAATTCTCAGTTTTTCTGCAGCCTTCTGCAGAAAGCACTTTGGGCTGCAGTTTCATATTGATCTACTCATATACTGCTTTTCACCAAGGATCCACATTGCTAAATATCTTAATATCAGTGTTTTAAAACTATTAGTCTTGATTTGAAATAAAAGTTAGAAGAAACTGAACTATCAGAGGGAGGTCAGAAAATATTATCCTTTTCCTTGCCCACTCTATTTCATCTATGTAAAATCAAGATTTTCATAGTTTGACAAAAACCACAACCGAGCCCAGGCTAAGTGCAAAGACAGCCCAGGTTTGTGAAACTTCAGTGAAACCCCTGTAGTTTTTGGCAAATTTTGGATCTTTACTGAAGCAACTCTAAAAAACCGTTTTATTACAATGCATTGCACAGCCCAGATGATGATGCAGACTATATTTGTGTAGAATTTAAAAGAATGTGAGAGCCAGATTCTGTTCTATTGCCTTCTACAGAATTTATTAAGAGCAGCTTGCCAAAACACGCAGAAAGAAAACAAAAAACCTTCCGCAAAATAGGTAGTTTTCCAACAGATGAGGGCTGGAATGGTGAAAGAAGGAAGGTTCTTTAATAAAAAGGAGCCATAGTCAAGTAAGAGAACAGGTGTAAAAATAAATGTTTATCATGAGCTCAAGAAGCGTTAGAACAGTAAGTAGCTGGAATTCTTTCATCTCTGCCCTTTCACCCATATGAGTCTCAGTTAGAGCATTACAGGGTTCAGGTGTGACAGCTTGAGTGATAATTTTAGACCAAAGTGGTTGGCAAGGAATTTTGTGATCGATGTCTTGCAGTGGTTGGTGGCTTCAAGACTGTCAGGGAGTAACACGCTACAGAGCAGAAATCAATATTCAGACCTGCAAGTAACAAAGATCACATGGCACTTCATCAGGAACAAAAAACCCCGCAGAGCACATGACAGAATGGGATCAGAGCAAAGCTAGGGAGCCAAAGCTTCAATATGTTTTACGATTACAAACAAGAGGCAGTTTATCAAATGAATTTTTAAAATATTTCTCAAACTGTTTGTAGCTGGACGTCACTGTTGCAACTCTTCTTTTGCATATTCCCAAGGTTTCCCTCGGTTTCCTCCTCTTGTCAGCACTCCTCTCTGCTCCTCCATCCCCCCAGCCTTTCTGCTGCCTCCTCACTCATTCCTGCACGCTTCAAGAGTGATCTCTGCCCATTATTTTTCTCTAGTACTACTGCCTGTTCCACATCTGCCCGCTAGTAGGTTCAGCAACACCAGCAGAAAGCCCAAGCTATTAAGCCCTCTTGTGGACTGTTATGATGGGAGCAAGAAGAGCAGGATGAACAGAAAAATGATTGACCTTCCATATGTGGGCAGAATTCAGAACCTGGACAGCACTGGATTTATTTCCAGGTTCTGCAAAGTGGTATGCTATAGCAACTGTAGACTTTTCTGATTACTCATAGACTTCTCACTTACACAGCATACAATTCCTACAAATGCCGTTTCTCCTCCTAAATAATTTCATACATTTCTTATTCTCTTCCTCTTTTTATAACTCTCCTTTGTCCCTCCCCCAACATAATGGCCTCCCTCATCCTATGCCATCTCTTTTTTTTCCAACTCTTTGCATTTTAACTTTCTTTCCTTTCTCCAGGATGCCAAAAGGAGAAGAAAAAACATGAGAACTGACTTTGTTCAACTTATGTATGTCAAGACTAGTTGCAGAAAAGGCCTTCCTTAACCTTTGCTACTGTATTTTGTGGCACACTAAGTAGTGGCAGAGACTCCAACTACATGTTAGCTTAAAATTTAGTGAAAACTATAAGCATCTAAAATTCCTTATTTTTTGTCTCATGAAAAGTATAAGAGGTATAGAGCCATGGTAATTCTCTGCCTCCCTACAAACAACTGAAATTTCAAGACCCTGTGTCAAGTAATATAGCTGCTAGATTACTGCAATTTAATATTAATTAAATACCAAAACACTACAACGTGATTAAAGAATGTATTTTTCCAAATTGCATCTTCAGAAGATTCATCATATCATGATTAAACTAAAAACAAACAAACAAACCAACCCGCCCCCCCACCCCACCCCACCACAACCAACCCCATCGCCATGAGCCAGAAACTCAGAGGAAATTTTCCATCCAAACTATTTAAGTATGGTAACATTAAGAAGATCTTAAAGTGGGAGATATGGGCATCTGGGCTGGGACCTGAGAAAGCGCAGAGTGTGATCAATTCTGGTGTGATCACTGTGATGTGATCCAAGAAGGAAATTCCAGAAGAAAATTCCTGCAGGAAAATAAAATTACAGGTTCTCTCCCCATTCCAAGATGTGACCTGCATGGCAATTTTTTCTCTTAATACTGCAGTCCATGTTGAAAATGCAGATGTTTTTAAAAATCTTTGTTCAAAACTCAACATCTTATTCCTCAGAAATAAAACCAAAGTATTAGCAATCTTAGAGCTGCACAAGATCAAAGATATTTAAGAATAGGCATAGCCTTGAGGTGATTGAATAACGGCAAAAGCCATCCTGGAGTTCTGGACCATGAATGACATTGCCTTTCCCCTGCTTTTTGACCTCATGTAAGAGAGGAGGTGAGGGGAAGAAACTGAAAAAAAAGTGGTTTGTATTATGATGCTAGAGGGGAAAAACATACAGTTCTGCATTGCATGTGGTCACCTTTGGGTCCCTGTGACAGATACTTGGAACTGAGCAGTCCCAGAGAAGATGCTGCTGCTCTAGGAACAGGTGAATTCTGAATGCCAGAGCATGGAGTGGGGCTTGCAGGGTGACTATGCTTCCCAAGAAGTCTGTACCTGGGAAAAGGAACCCACAGTACAATGAAAGATGCAATTGTGCCAACTCACTAATACAGTGGACAAGCTAAATTTGTAAAAGTATATATATATAAAAAATCACCCCTGTCACATTTGGGAAGGATGATATTTTTTAGTGGAAAATTGTCGTATTTAACAAAAATCATAAGAATAGCACAAAAGCATAACGATAAGTGAAACAAGGGACATAAACTTTCTTTTTAAATGAAGCAGAATGGCAAGAATGCAAATTTGAATGATAGTTTAGGTGATGAAAAAATATTTGCATGTCTAAAGGCAAAAGTAATCACTTAGAGGAGGCATCATTTTCTACTTTTCAATATTATTCCCATGATTCAAGACAACCCTGTATACAGACCATATCCTTGCTTAGTGTAAACTGAAATAAACAGTACCAAATTTGTAACAGATGATGATTTCATTCTATATGCACTATATGTTTTTATATCCTTTGTGTATCTAGCTATAGGAGCCATACTACATGCACTTGCTTTCTACTGAATAGTAAGCAGCTTTCAAATACCTTATCTATACAATGAAATCAGGCGAGGGGGAGGCTGACTCACATACTTGCTGATAGACATTGCAGCATTACAATCTAAGGAAGTACAGTAATGCAGGATTAACTGAAATCTTTTTAGAAGCACTACTTTAAGTTTTCTATTGCTCTAAACAGCACCTATAATGCGGCAATGCCAATTTACTCTTCTCGTACACTAAATGTACAAGATTCCAGAGGTAACTATTTATTTTTTCACAGCATTCATATTTAGAATTATATGCATTAGTTAACTTGCCAGATATAAACTGCATACCATCCTTTAAGCCTGTTTGCAATTGCACTGGGCGTAACTCCTTAGGCAACAAAAAACTAATAGATTGCAGATGCATATGAATTAACACTAATTTCACACAGTATATGAACAAGTCACAGCTTACTGCAGTTCATGCCCAGAAATGCTATTTTCAGATACAAATGCCCCATGGAGGCCATGCACAGCACATTTAAGGTTTTGGCTATGGATAATGTTTTGTTTGATTTTATGAAACAAGTTATACCAATCAGTTTTTCATCCTAAGATGTTTTTTACAGTTCAAAAGATAGGCTTGTGCAGAATGGACATTATTGGTTACATACCCATCTTCTAAAATCTTTGAAATTCAGCTAATAATAAGTATTTGATTAGGAGTAACAGCTGTGTATTTGAATAAATATGGCCATCTCAGGACTCCCAGAAAATTTTAAAATGCATGTAACAAAGCCAATTTTCTCTCCTGCTTACATTTTCATAGTTTCCAAATGCACTACATAGTAGCACTAAACCTCCTGATTAAACATAACCTGTTACTTATTAACAATTAGTACTATTAATTTAATTTAATTTTCTTAAACTTCAGAAGCAGTGAAGACAGGCCACCAGGAAGAAGTCTGGTTTAGGAAAGTTTGTTAAGATTTGAGAACACCAAGTTTAGAAAACAACAGTTACTAAATTGGCACTTGCCTGTGCTACTACTTCCTCTGTTGCAACCCTCTGTACTATTGCACCAGGGAAGGTGCAAGGCTAGTGTATTTCAGCTGAACTACTAATATATACATACCCAGAAAGGTGAAGCTCGAAGGGAATGGCTACTGCAATGAGACATTAAACCTTTTTTTTTTTCTGTTCTGTTCATCAAGTTAAAAAAGAAATTAAAAGTCTTTTCAGAAAGGCCCAAGTTTAAACTCCATAGTTTTGCCCAAATTCTCCTCTAGAGCACAGTCCTCCAAGCTAAGAGCATAGGACAGAGAAAAACAAGCTCAACCACTGCAAGGTTCACGTTGTTGTCTGTTAGGAAGGTAAGAACTGTGCAGCTGATCAGGGATCTTTAGGGACAGTTTCCATTCAAAAAAAGAGTACGGGGACAGGCAATTTCAACTGAGGCTTCAAAATCAGTAACAACCTGGAAGCCAGCACCATCATAACAAAGAGTGCTCTTTGGGTGACTTCCCCTTGGATTTTCATTTATGGCTTATATACCTTCTGGCATATATGTAAACTCTTAAAAAGCATTCCTGAAACACTGGTGGAGTATACCAGATTGTATCAAATTCCAAAAGTGTTCCCAGGAAAGAGACTCTTGCTTGCAAAGGATCTCATACACTAAAATTCAGCTGTAAGCTTAGAGGTGTTTTGTGCCTCTCCAATATTTACATTGAAATAAGAAGATGCGCTACAATATGGAACATTTAATGACAGAAGAAATGACTGAATTTGTCCAACTTAATTAGCAAGAAAGACTTATTTTGTACTGGAGGTAAAAGTATGGAAATTGAACAAAGATTTTGTGATTTTTAAGATTCCCAAAATTTGGGATCCTGTTCATACTCTCTTATCATTATTTTCATGTCTCTTCTCCTATAACTGAGCATTAGTACAACCAGCTCCATGAGACAGCTGTAGTGAGTAATCATCCTTTTTTTCTGTATTTAAGATATGGCAATGTAAAAGTTTTATTCTTAAAAGTATTTTTCTCATAGAAATTTTATTTTAAAATCTTCTCACCAAAAATGTTTTATTAATTTCATTGACCATCTGGAGTTTATTTCAAACTTTCATGTATCTGCCTACATTTTTTTCAGGACATGCTCATTACAGTTTTGTCTCTGAAGTCTGGTGAAATTTGAAAATATTTTACTGCCCAGTAGCATCTCTAGTACGAAGGCAATCTTCCACCGGAACATTTATGAAATTTTATTTTTTAAATTTTTTTATTTGTTATCTCCAGTTAATTTCTAGTTAAGAGGCACAAAACTCTAATTTCTTAATTTCAACCTAGAGAACACACACTCCCCTCCCAGTTTACACTAAACTAGGTCATAAATTTATTTAGAAAAGATGCTTATTTTGAAGAAGTAGGCACATGGTCCTATATGCTGTTTTCAAATTCACAGGTATTCTTTACAGGAGGTGCTGCTCTGTCTAGGCAAGGATACTTATAGTAGCATTACCCGTACTTGTTTGTACAATCCTCCAACAGTTGCAACCTGTGCTAATTTTTGCACAGGTATATACAGAAATTTTGGCACATTTTTAGTATAAGCAGGCCTGGTCTTGTATTCTCAGCATAGGCAAGTCTCCAACAAATCAGTGAACCGGCAATTTGCCTGGCTAAAAAACCCGCATGGTTTCACTACATTCTTACTTTAATACATATAGAAAGAAGAACTCAACATCCTCACTCAACGTTTAGTTCCTACATTCTTAGCTTTTTAATCCAGACCAGATAGCTTAATGTGTCACACAGTTCTGTCAGCTACTCTCTCAACAATTTTAAGAAAAAAATGAGACCACAGGTCCAAAGTCACAAGGCTACAAGAATCTATTTTCAAATTTACAAACAGAACTGTGAGAGGGACACTGAAAGCACCATTCCCTAGCCTTTATAAAGTGCCATCAAACACAACTGCAGGAAGACAACAGATCAGCAGCCGCCACCCCCAAAAAAAATCTTCAGCCTGCTCATACCAAAGTGAGCATGCTGACATTTTCATGTGGTTGACTAACTTTTCTTTATGGCTACCATAAATTCAACTTGTTATAATTACTGTCAATAAAATTAATGAAATTACAGGCTGCTCAACAAAAGGAATATCAATCTGTAGCATTTTATTAGGTCAGAAAGACCTTCATTTATCACTGGTACATTCTGTGTAAGGCAGGGATTTGGCTCACGATTTGTAGCTGTTGTAATTTCTTAAAGTCACATTCCAGAATCTTAGAAACACTGCATATATTGATTCTGCTTCCTTGATCAAGAAAAAGCTTCTCAAATTAAGCAGAGCTTCTAAAAGACTTTCTAAAGACTTAGAATACCTTCAGTCCTGAGCCAAATGCAAAAAGAATAGCAGTTTAAAAAACAAAATGCAGCAAATTTTCAGTAACTGCCGATTTGGAAAAGCATCTTAACTACAATCTTTCCTGAAAGGGCTTGTAAGGTTTTCCACTTTGGAGCAGCAGGCATGAAGAAGTCCATACCACTCTAGTTTCCTGTTTACTATAAGACAGTAAGGAGAATGCTGCACTTTTTTTCATTTGTGATACAATATTTTCTTTTTTATAATTAACCTGAAGTCACACAAAGCCCTTTCCAATATTAAAAAAACCATGAGCAACACACATTCAAAAACCAGAGCAACACAACCATGTTTTATCTTCCTGTGTTACACGAAGAAGAAGTTTCTTGGTGATTCCATGATCAACTAATAATTGAATTGCTTTACAGATACTTTGACACCAGCTGGCTGGTACTGTGGTGTCAGAATCCAATTCTTGACTCCCAGACAACACTGACAATAGAAAACATACTGGAATTTCACTTTTGAAACTTTGGGTGATCTTACTTTCAAAACTATCTGGGTTATTTCACAATCTGCCTTCCATTTTCAGCCATGCCCTAGGCACTGAAGAACTCAAATTTCACTGAAAGTCAACAGGACTTAGAGTTTATATTATGTGAAACCACAAGCATTACTCTAAAAAAGCTCCAACAAAAAACAGTTAAACAAATAGCTCCACAGGTTGTACTGTTTAGTCAGACTTAACAAAAATAATTTATTTACTTTCAGAGTCTTCTGACCTTGCTTTAGTGAAAAGCCAATTTTGGCAGGTTGTGTCTAATGATCACAAGTTTCTGTCAGCAGTCTGAGCTCTCGATGAAACAATCAGCTGCTGTTCACCGGAATGATGAAGGCCTAATCCTATTAGGATTTTTTTAATGCTGCAGCTTTTAGCCATCAGCAGAGCTGCATTAGGGTTTTTGGTTTTGACAGGGAAAAAAACAGTGGTTTTTTGTTTGTTCTTTTTTTTCATCACTGTAGCTTACTCCCATTTCAAGCAGGCTAAACTAACTAGCACAGACTGCCTACCCTGAAGTTCTATACTGATGCAGATATAATGATAGGAGTAAAAGGGGTAGTACTTGGTGAAGATATACTTCCATGGGGAGTTTCTTGCTTCAACTTAAGTATCTCAGAATCAATGATTTCTGAAACTAGTTCCTTGTCATACAACTCCACTGTAAAGGGATATTTTTTGTCAGTTGTACATGGAGTTGTACAAGACCTGTGGAAACCCTCTTATTTAATTAAGCAACAGAAAAATAGGGATTTAAACCAATAAAAACTGATACAGGTCAAAATGTTTAATAGCATTTTTCACAACACTGTAACAAGCTGAAGTATAGTATTATGTGCCATCAAGAATCTATGCTAAAAAAACTAGATACATAAGTTATTAAGTCATTTAGGCACTGAAAAAAAGTGAGTCGTATTCCTCTTCTTT
Source organism: Haliaeetus albicilla (assembly GCF_947461875.1). Classification (NCBI taxonomy): domain Eukaryota; kingdom Metazoa; phylum Chordata; class Aves; order Accipitriformes; family Accipitridae; genus Haliaeetus; species Haliaeetus albicilla. The sequence goes on along the minus strand of NC_091485.1, from coordinate 34,365,114 downwards.
GGATGGGTTTGAAGAGAAGAGATTGGGCTAGAACTCTGTCACCCGTTTGGAGGGTATCTTATATGTGCAAATGCAACAGTTCCACTACATATACTGATTGCTGCAGACTGACAATATAAATCTATTCTTTATGGCTAGAAAATACAAGCCCTACCATTTACTCCTTTTTGTGACGTCAACACACCCCAGGAAATTAATTATGTCTACTTTTTGTTGCACATATCATTTAGCTAAGGATGAGCCTGTTCTTTTCCAGACCCACACCTTTAGGATTAGAAGACCAGCCTTTTTCCTCCCTTAGCAACACTGCACACAGTCTTCAAGTAGTACTTCAGCTATTAACACTCCCGTTTCAGACCAGTCACAAACATAATGAATGTTAAGAAAGCAAAGTAGATAAGGTAGGTACTTAACAAATTCACACTGAATTTTGTGGGGGTTGACATTGCAAGCATCACTTTTAGTAATCAGTTGGTACAAGGTGCTTATTTCTATAGTGTTTACGTGTTTCCCAGGTTAATTTAAAGAAGTGAGGCAATTAAAAATATTACAGAATCTCCTAACCTAGCTATATGCAAAATTACCTGCTGTAGGACAGGATACATTGCCCTACCTGGTGCAAATGAGGAAACTTTACAATACACCACAGTTCTCTGAGTGTTCCCATTTACACCTGTTCCCATTCAGAAAAAACTCCCATGACAAATTTCTTTCTTTTTGTGTGGCTTTTTTTCCAGCTGAGCATTCTCAGGTCAAATCTTGATAAACAACAACTTGAACTGATATCCTAGGAATTAGCTTCAAGTAAAATTATGAGAGTACTTTAAGAGAGAGCAAATCTCGCCTGCAAAGAAAATACCTCCTAGCTCTACAAAATTTATTAAGGACCACCAGTGTACTGCCTAACCACAACAGCAGCCATGACTGGAGTTGTCACAGTAATGAGTGTTTCATAAAACAAATACAGGAAAACCGATTTAGAAATACAGGGACAACACTTACTTTTTCAAGTAGTAAAAATAGAAAGATTAATATATTAGAGTAAAATATCTGATTTTGTACCATGAAAATCACTTATCTGAACAAATAATCTCAGAGGCTCCTCATGAGGAGCTAACTAAAGGTGAGGACCAGAGGACCCATGAAAACAAGCCATCACTTGTCTCGTGACTATTTGCCTCTCAGCTACAGAGAAGCAAACCCTCCTTCACTTTTGGTTTTGGAATGCTACCGGCACAGTCTCTCTGAGGAAATGTTAGACTTAGTCTTCTTTTGTTTTTCAATGTGTTCCTCAATACCTATTCCAGGTGAAACACATTTTAAGGCACTAAGAAAATTACTTTTCTTAGGTGTTGACTTTACATCTTGGGAGAGTTTATCAAGCAGATCACATTAACGAGTGCTAGGTTACGTCCTCAGATAATTATTTAATTTAGAACAATGAGGCTGTGTTTGGAAATTATACCTGTCACTTTAAAATATGCCTCCTCCTGATTTAACACTCATTCATGGCACAAGCCCCAGTTTCAAAATTATGTCACAATGAAAGCAGTGCTTTTTAGATGACGTGTCAACTGAACCTGAGTGATTTTAGTGAAATATGTTATTTGCAATCATCATCAAAACTTGTTGGTTTTATATATATGTATTTTTAAAGAGAAAAAAAACTTTTATAAGCTGTTTGTTTTCTTTTCCTCCTGCTGAAGGAAAACCAAACACTTTAATGTGAAAATCACTTTTTAGTAAGGTAGAAAAAATGTGAAAAACAGTAAAATCATGTGGAGATTTCATTAAATAATTATCTCTAGTCATAAGGTAGCAGCACTTAGAAGACCTGGTGAGAGGCCAAGTGAGAGAACTAGTACAAATACAAAATAAATAATTTTATTCCAAAAACTTTACAGTTTAGTAGGTCATAATCACTTTATAGCAAGACACGTTAATCTTTTGTTTTCACCTGGGACTCTTGTGTGAACCCCATGATGCAGCTATTTTGCTCATCACTTCTAAAGATATGAAGATTCACAAATATTTTTACTTTTACTTCAAAATGCAATTTAAAATGCAATTTTGCATTTGTCCTGCAAATTCTACTGAAGAATACTTGGGGTAGATGAAATAAATCTTTAACTTTAGATACCTCTATATATTTTTCACTGTTTACAGAAAATACACAGGTTTTTTCAAAGATCAGATTCTTATGTGCCATGAAGAACACATGGTATCTAATACAGAATTTGCATCAGTGTAATTAAGATACTGGTAGTACACCATTTTCTAAGAGCCCTTCTGAAGAATTGTGCACTGGGTTGCTGAAGCTGGTTCTCTAAAGGGTCAGACTGAGGCCCACATGAGGCCTGAGCTGAGCAAGATTCCTAACCTTCATTTTCACCTTAACTATGCTATGAATGTCAGGCCTATAGAAGAGGGCAAATTAAACATAATTGTTACACCTGAAATAGCTTTCTCTCACTTATTTTGTTACCTTAGCAATGCCATTTCAGGGGAAAGCTCTGTGTTATCACAGCATTTCATTAACAGACCCAAAATGGTAAGCAGCCTTAAGTAGGAAGCAGATAGTGATCATATTCCCACAGGACTCAAATGCCACCTTTCTATAAGTCACCTGATAAGCAACCGATGTTCCCACCAAAACAAAGTATTTCCAATCTATTATTAGCTTCCAGTAACTAGTAAGATGTTATGCATTTTCAATACACCATATATTACAGAATTTGGATTAAATGAATGTTATAAGCAGAAATTTCAGTTGGATAATAACTTTACTCTTGAAAGACATAATGCTAAATGAGGCTACCAGCTTTATGGAGAAAATCCAGAACTGAAACAAAAGAGTTTATTGCAGTGGATTGGAATAGCAGCATAAAGTCATGTTATCTTTTTTTACTAGCAGAAACCTGCTGTGGGAAAAAAGTATTTCTCAACCCAACTGTTTAAAACAGGGCAAGGGCAGACAAAATATGCTGTGCTGAGATGACACATCTACTGTACATCCTCTGGCAAGCAGGCCCCAATATTCTAGACAACACATAAACAAGTGTCTTTTTACAGAGGGACAGAATGGCTCCAGTTCCAAATCATAGCTTTCAATAACAAAGCAGGGAAGTGAAAACTCCAGTTTATTTACAAAGTGTACGTGCTACAAATGACAGAGATAAAAGCATTTCTGAGAAGACGTATTAACTTGTAGCCTTACAGTATTCCCTTTGATATACATTAAAAGTGGAGATATATGTGTTACAAACCAGTTGTGAAACTATGGCAAATGGTAATTTGAAACCTTATAACAAATTAAGGGGTATAAGAAAAATTAAAGAGTATTTATATCTATCTTGAGAAAGTGAAAGCTGTTCCAGGAACTGCAATTTCAGCTTTTGAAAGAAAGAAATCCGAAGGTTTTTCTTGGCTTAATATTTTTATGGGTCAACTGCAAAGACAACATAAAAGTCAGGAGGAGGAAGGAGTTTGCAACAGGAAGGAGAATGTGACAGAGGAGAGTAGAAGGAAGAAATCAGATGGACCTGCATAGTTTGCACCTTCTAAAAAATTTTTGTGCAATTTTTCCATTCTGTTAATTTCTTTTCATCTCTTGTTAGCATATGAATTACAGAGATTTAATTTTTCGTGAGTATTTTTATCTAGAACTACATCGTAATTAAAAAAAACCCCACAAATCAGCAAACCCCACAATGTGTTTTATAGGTGTTCAAACTAGATTATCATACCTTCTAGCTTTATAATCCATGAGAAAATTTAGGCTATGAAACTATAGTTGTTATAAAATCTGTTCTTCAAGTTTTCATGACAACAGAAGTAGAACATGTATGAAGTTACCAAAAGTTTTGGTGTCTTTTAGAGCATTTATCTGCACTACAAAAAGGCTGATCTGACACCAATTTGTACATATCAATAGGATTTAAAACATCAGCAACAGATGTTTCTTAAAAGAGCATATCCAGTAATCACTTTCTTTACCTAATGCTTATGGGTCAGACTCACCCTCCTGGCGCACCTCCTTCTGGAAGCTTCTGCAGAGGTCTTCCCTCGCTCTTCTTCACAGGCATCAGCCACACAACTGGCCTCACCAGCTTAATCATGCTTATAATCTCATTGTTCCTGAGCGAACTCTGTTCAAATCCAGAAAAACAACATAAATGTGCAAAACCCTTCCATCCCGGGGAGAGTGACTGAATCTTTCCTGTCAGCACACAGGCGCCGAGGCCTACTCTCTCCTCTCACCTCCCAGCCAGGGTCGGGGCTCTCATCTCCCCAGTGCTCCACTGTTGCTTCCCTTTGGGATGAACCTTCATCCTCCATTTTCTTTGCCTCTTTTTCCCCTGACACAGACCTTTTCAGAGAGCTGTTACTCAGAGGAGCCTCTCAGCCGCCCAGCCACCGGTGGCTGCGGAGGGCGGAAGGAGGGACCAGCCACGCCAGCTGAGGCGCTTCCAGGCGTCGACTGGGCCCTGCCACCTGCTCCAAAATGCAACCCAAACTGAGAGCAGGCAGGACTAACTGACTGCGCGTGCTCACCTTGGGCGTCTTGGCCATTAAAAAGCAGACCATATCACCTCTTTGCTAGAAAACAAAATCTGAGAGGATGGGGCCGCACGCTGCCACCCGTCGCCAGAGGCCTGGCTGCCGCTTGCAGGCAGCAGCTGCCAGCGCAGAGCAGACAACAGAGGAGCAGGAGCAGGAACAGCAGAGCAGGAACAGTTCCCTTCTCTGTCCAGTGCCTTAAAACGTGCACTCTGATTAAAAGTGATGCTGTCATATGAAGTAAAAGGAACACTAATACACAGGAAGGGTCGAAGGTGCCCGAGTTCTACGCTTAAATCTGGGGTTTGAACTTTTTTTTTTCCACACACATTCCTCCAAATCTACTATTTGAATACAGAATTGATCTTGTGGGAAGTTTCTATCTAAATTTTGTTATAAAAAACCCCCATGTTAGGATAGGTACTTAAAAACTTGGTACCCAGTGCCCTTTCTTTTGCCATAAATATTTCAATGGAGGAAAAAACAGCAACAGAAATTCCCGAGATTTTCCCTACAAATAAAAAAAGAAAAAAGAATATAAAGTTTATTTTATTTCACACTCGGCTTTTAGTTAACAAAGGCACAACATAGAAAAAATCCTTTTGGATATTATGTGTAATGTATTACCTTATTTTTGGACAATTGCACATTGACTGCAGCTGTTATATAGGAAACTATGTTTAAAAAAGCTAATTATATTTCAAGTATTCCAAGGGAAGTGGCCAGAAGAGAGCATAAATGGCGAGGATATTCATCAAACACTGGCAGGAGCAAAAGCATGTTGTGATTGGCATTTTAACACATTTCAGAAGCCTGCTGCCTGAGATAGTTTTGTGATTACGTACTCACTCATCTATTTCCTCTCAGTGTTTATATTGGAAGGATGGCACATTATTTTGAAAGAAATGAAGAAAAAAAGGAGTTTGCAGAGGAAACTGTAGCAACTGGTCCCGATATGGAGTAATTTAACACTGAAACTTATAAGCAAGACATACAAGTTAAATGTTAAAAAAATGAACGTGCAATACTAGTGGTTTAATGCTTTCAAAGTAGGTTGTATATTATTATTGTCCTGAAGGTAGTGTGAATATTCCCCTTGACTCTAATAGACCCTAAATTACACCATATGTGTAGATCTTCCTGGTTGTTTTGGGAGAGTTAAATTTGCTTTCCTTTGTAAGGAGAACAGAATATTCCCTTCAGACCAGAGGCCAGGTCTGCTCAACACTGTAGACATAGGTGCGGGCATTGCCTCTACTGGCATCTCCCCTCCTCTTTCCAGTTATATTGTTGAAAGAACATATCTCTTGAAGTCCCTGTATTTCTTCTGATTCAGGCAATTCCTTTGGTCATCACTCAGCTGGAGGAGTAAAAAGAGCATTGGAGTTTTGTGATGCTGCACGGCTCTCGGGACAGGGCAGAGTCTATCTCCAAACAGTGAAATACAGCACAGTGTCAGACAAGAATTTGCTATCCCAATGTCTTGAAAGAATTATAATTTTCTAAAAAACCTGAAAAAGATTTGGTGGCTGTGAGTTATTTCAATAAACAGAATCTTATTAAAGTCTCCACCCATATTTCATACATGCTTTAGAGAATTCAGAAACCCAATAACATCACAATTCTTTTTTTGCAATGGTCATAGTAAAATTTAACTAAAAGGAAGATGAAAAAACTTCTACCTGCGGAAACTGTTGTCATTTTAAAAGAAAAGCAAAGAACTCTGTCTTATAACATAGTCTCTTTCTGGATGAACTAACTTTCCATAGCATGACAGGATTTCCCCACTGACTATCAAAAACATTGGTCAACACCTTCTATCAAACAGTGGAGTAGTAAAATTGCTAATAAACAGATTGACTTCTGATATACAAGATTAAAAAAAAAAGAAGAAACAGAACAAAACACTGAGGTCTCCAATTAATGAAGAGGAACTGGGGCAGATGAAGTATTGAAGCAACAGCCTTTGCCTCAATCCTCGTAGGCTATGCACAGGTACTGTAATAGGGTAGATGAAGACTTACCTAATATAAGGAAGGCTTATGGTGAGCAAAAAGCATCTGAAATACTGTTTATATTGCTTCAGTTCACATTGGAAACTACTTGCACTCCTATCTAGGGCAAGAGTCATGATATCACACTAACAACAGATTAACCATAAACAAGGATGTACCCCCCCAAATATTACAAGCCTGAGGCACCCACTACCTGACTTTAAGACCAGAGCCTTACAGATAAATGCACATCTTAGATAAAAGATACACTTAAGAAAAACATTTGTCTTTGTACAAAACTTGTAATACCTAGGAAATAAGACAACATATGCCTTTGTGAGTTAGGTCAAAATACTTATCACTGGTGTATGTAACACAGTTCAAAAGAAGGCAGAGGAAAGAGGCTATCCATTTTTCATAGGATCCCAAAGAGATCATTGCCTGACTTGGATTACAACTGTAGTGATTTTCACAGAAAATGCTGTACTTCAGCTGAAAGAAAAAAAGGGAAATGACACAGGTACATGAACTTCTGCAGTAAAAGACAGGGAAAAGTCCCTGTCTTGGAAGATACTCTAAGTATAATAAATAGTTTCTGGAAGAAACCAAGGTCAGCATTCTGCAAGGTAACTGCTTTTCAGCTACTCACAACGCTATGCTATAAATTTAAATTTGAGTCGTCCAAATAAGATCTCACTGCCATTACTGTTACTCCACTGACTCAGAGTTAACAACTTTCTTAAACTGGTACGTGTGAGTCAAAATCATGTTTGAAAGCAATTGTCCTTGCCCAAAGCTGAAAATAAGTTCTACTGTAAAACAAATGTAATTATGTCTCTGCAGGAAGGAACACATCCAGAACGATCATGAAGTTGGTTGTAATCAATGACCTTTTTCCGAAATACCTTGAACTCTTTCTTTTGTTGATGGGACTTTCTGAAAGTATACTGGGAGCCATAGGTTTCTGGCTTGTACCCATTTTAAACATTGCTTATCGCGCAGTGCTACAATTTGTTATCAGATGACCCTGTGCTCATATACAAACACAACCACTATCAGGCACAGACAGGCTATAATCTGGCAATAACTTTAAAAAACAGAAACAAACACAATGTGTAGGGAATATTAATAAACTCAAGGAATTCTGGCACAGAATAAGACTACTAGTAAGTATTTGGAGGGAAGTACAGTAAGACATGATAAAAGTTCACATTAATTTCAGTTCTATTCCCTATGACATAAGCTATCCTAAATAGCTACCATTACCTGAAGTGCTCTCTTTAGAGCAGTTCAAAATCCTTTTGCCTTATCTAGCTTTTGCAAATGTGATAATGACCTTGTTTTATAGGATTCTATTGTGTCTAATGAGTTAATACACAGACATTTGTACAAAACCAGTCATTTAATTATAACCACTATTCTTGCTTTGGAAGAAAGGTCTTACAAGAAAGACTTCCTTTAGCAGATACCATTGTAGCACACATTACAGGATAAATTTATCAAATCTCGGAATTCTTCAGTACCTGTAACAGGAGCCAGATTTTTTAAAAGCTCTCCCATAGAGCAAGGTATGTAAAGTAGTCTAATTTCAGCAACTACCAGAAACTACCATGGCTCATAATGTGGTTTAGGTTCACAATTTCATCATACTGCCTTCTCAAAAATGACACTTGATTGTACTAACCTTCAATAGAAAGTCAGTGAATCGTCCATTTACTCTAAAATGGGGATTATTTCCCTGCCTCATGAGAATATGAAAATAAAATCCAGGAATGGCTATGCAGCTATCAGATACTTTAGTGATGGGTACTATATAACCATCTGGATGGATAAGAGCAGAGAATCTAACTGCATGGTTCTTTTGTCAGCATAACATCTGAAGAATATGGTGACTTTTCATTAATTAAACAAATTGCTGTGTCAAAAAGACTCATTTATACTATTCATTGAAAGCTGTGCATGACTTTTTCAGGGGCATAGCATCCAAAATATAAAGACCATAAAATTCTAATTTAAGCTTATGTTGAACTGTTTTTTTGTGAAGAACAAGGTATTTGCCCAGATGCAAGTTCATCTTCCTTGGCCAGTGCATGGGTAGACTTAAATTCCTCATTTTTTATCCCTTTCTATCAATTCATCTGGCACAAACCAGAAGGACCAAGCACACAGTCTCTCTTCTCAAATGGTGTCCAACCTTGGGATCCAGAGGTCACAATACAACTACACAGCCACAAGTCACAACTGGAAACTAAAGCAGGGCACAGTGATGGGACAGATGTGTTGAATACCTAGCCTGAGCAGACAGTACGTAAGTTTTCTCTTTATATTTCTCTTTAGATTGTTTTAAAAGACTATCATATTATCTCCTTCTCCTTTTTTGGATGAAGCCTTGCAAAACATTCATGTTGTATTATCAAAATCAAAATCCAGAAACTTTGGTCAGCAAGTGTGTGTGGCATTAATAGGGCTCACTTAGGAATTATGCTTCCCAAGTGTGGAAATAAATGGGATTCCATTTAAACGGTGCTTGTTCTTTCTAACCTTATCCCTCAAGCTGATGCAAGAGTTCCTGGAAAACTTCACGCTTTGACATTTTAGAGATAGGCTTACTTAAGAGAGCGTGGAAGATTTTAAGCCACTCAATACCATTTTTTTTCTTTGATATGTGAGGTGCATTCCTTTTTTAAAAGATCTCAGTAGTTTATTTGCAAAACCAGTTGAAAGAGTCAACATTGTTCAAAGAAGAGTTTGATTTTAGAGAATCCAATCTCTGGATTGACCGTTCATCTAGGCATTTTAATACAGATGCTCTTCTCTCATCATTACCATGATGTCATTGATTACAATATTCCAACTGACTAATCAGGAAGGAGGCTATGCCTAAGCTGGATGAGGTTATGACTCTAAAGGTCTGTTATCTTTTTCTGCTAAGGAAAGATTGGTTGGGGAACTCCCACTCAGGACTTCTTTCTTTTGCCAATTGAAGGGAGGCTGAGGTGCCAGTTCAATCTGCTTTATCACATACGTTGGTAGATTGCATCCATGCTTAGGCTGTGAAATAAATCCCTTCATTGCCTCTTATTACCATAAAATATTTGTGTTTCAATAGCATACACAATTTGCATAGCACCTTTACAAATGTGGGAAAATACAGTTCTTCCCTAGAGATATTTATTATCTAATACTGGCAAGAGGTGATACGGAAAAAGAAGGCGTGTATAATCACATGTGTGTGTGTATGTAGACATACAGTTTTTATTAAAATCAACATGACCCAACTGAAGCATTCAAAATTACCAAGACCAAAAAATTATGTGATAGGAGGAAAATTCCCATGTAGAGTAATTTACTGAAATCTCTTAATTAACTAATATAATTCAGGTGAATAGGGGTTATAGAGAATTTGTATAAGGATAATTAAAAAAAAATCAGAATTCCATGTGGGATGGTATGAGGTACATATAATATAAAAATAGGTATTTTTATCCAGCAAATCTATAGCTTAAGAAAAAGTTATCAAATATCCGATAAGACTTATGTTCCCAATAATCAAATTGATTTAATGAAAAATTAATTTTAATATTACAGTCAATTTTAAAACAATTATTTAATTATCCATACTACCATCCTTTAAGTATTTTCTGATTCTTTTGCCTGAGTGATGTCAAAACAACCAATTTTCTAAACCCAATTAAATCTAATTATCTTTTAAATTCGAAATAACATTGATATATTCTAAGATGCCCCTAAAATTTACAGTCATTTAATTAGATGATCTTAGAGAAGCTGATGCAAAATTTTAATTGAAGAAATTCTTTCATTTATACCTAACAAATGCATTTATAGACTAACACATTTCACTTCAGTGGAGTCAATCTATTTCTTTTCCTAATACAGATAAACGTAGAAATTAGTCCCTTGACATTGCAAATCCTAGATTAAATTAACAAAATAGTACAGGTCTAAATTTTATTGAATATTAATTCCCCATTTAGGATCTTAAAATTGAGATCCTTAAAATACTTTATCTGAAATATAAGCTTCCAAGACAACACAGAAACCCACAAATAAGCAGGGAATATTAAGTAAGAATAAAGTGGTAATATCACCTCTGTATATGGTATTAAGGAAGTTGTTACTCAAATATTATGTCCAGTTCTGATGATTAGACTTCAGAAAAATACATTAAAGATTTTGACACAATTTTTAAAAGTACAGGAATAATTTGAGATAGGAAACTAGGCCTTGGAGAAAGGGACTAAAAAAGAATCTATTGAATTTTTCCAAGAGACAGTGAAGTATTTTGGCTACAAACACTCACAAAAGGAATACACTTTTGATAGTAGACAGTGCTTTAGTGTAAGAGGAAAACCATAGGATGTTCCAATGATTGGAAACTTATGGAACTCAACATAATTGGAATGCTTCCTTAATTTACCTATTGGAGTTCGTGACCTGGTGATATTCAGAATTCTTTATGATTGTGATCAAACTGAAAGCTGATGATGTTTAATGTTTGTGAGTGCCAGAGTTTGGATTAGTGATCATTAATAGTCTCCTCTGACCCTAAACTGTGATAATAAAATGGTCTCTATATGCCTAAGAAGTTCTGTAAAAAACATTTTTGTCCCTAAGAGTATGTGAACAATACATTATTCTTACACTTAGATGTTTCTAACTTGTTCCACATGGCTTTGAGTCTAATTGGTCAGAGTATGAGGGGGACTGTACTCTTCTCTTTCGCAAATCCAGTGTTTTAATTTAAAATAACTATTCTAGTCTGCACAGCTGGTTCTGGTCAACTAACGTCAGTAGAGTCATTCTTTTGACATCCCTAAAGTCATATGAGGTATAAAAGCTTGTGGTATTGCACTTTTTAGTTCCTATGAAAGCATCAGGGAAAACCATTATTGTAGGTGGAGAATTCTATTGCTGCACCGGGGGTGCAGTTACACTGGATTTTGATGAACCACCTTAATTTCTTTTACCTACTGAACTTCTGCAATATTCACCTTTTAAAGTGTTTAGATCAAGGCAATACATACCTCAACTGATCTAAACTGACACAGGACTGTTAAAGTTATTGCAATGTTGATTTCAGCATCCTGAGAGATGGATTCTTAGATTGCAGAAAAGTGAACCTAAAAGAAACAGGAGAGATTTCCTTTCCCCTTTTCCTTTTTTTCTCCCTTCTTTTATCTATTTCAAATAACATATCTAAAAGAAAAAAATAACTATCAGTAGGAAATTACTGAGTGATCTGCAGATGATAGTTTTTTGTAAATGTAAAGGTAAGGATATTTCCATTTACCAAATTTAAATGCATTCCAAGTGGCACAGCCAGTACAGTGTCAAGTTTTTTGCTGCGATAAGGCTAGAGGCAGGAAGCCATGAGAGGTCAGGAAGGAAGCACTATCAGGCCTGAGAGAGGACCGAACAGCAAAGGGAGCAGCAGAGCCTCTTGTATTTGGGCTATGTAACAACTGCACTATTTTCCAAAGATAAACAGCTAAAAGTGCAAAATCCCAGCTACTGTCCCTTTAAATTTACTCACGGGGGGCAAAATCCTTGTTTGCTGTGTTTGGCTTTTGCTTCTAGCAGCTTTATAAGGGGAAGAAGGAAGGAGGGGAAGGCAACAGGGAAAGTACTATTTCGCATAAACATTTCTTCTGGGATGCAGACCAGTTTGTTTACAGCAATTCAGTTTGACCCTGGGCGCACCAAAGGAAATGGCTTTAATACTGGTCTTGATCCATCGTGCCAGAGCTGAATCTGAGTGGTTTAGTTTGCAGTGGTATGTTTCCAAACATCACCAACATCACCTGCTTCCCGATATACTGCCCAATGGGAAAAAGGTCAGAGAGCAAGTTAAGGAGAAAGGGAAAGCTCTTACAATGTTTGACTTGTAAAAGAGCCACATACAGTGAAAAGTCCAGGGTTGTTGCTCTGTATTACAGCACGAAAGGTTTTTGAAGTCAGTTAGGGAGTCCATCTAAACTGGGCTGACAAGTGGTTTCCCCATCCCATGAAGTGAGGGGATTTATATTTTCTTCCTGTTCCGCCCTGTGATGAAATAAAGACATATTACATTTTTCCTTTGAAAACGAGAGAGAGACAAACAGCAGGAGAGACACTTGTCTGCTAGGGTGTTCATTCACTTGCTATTTTACCTACTGAGGTTGCAGTTCCAGTTCTCTCTGCTGTTCACCTATATTGGGGAGGGGAGGGGGTTGGAGGAAACCTGGCAATCTGACTCTTGGTAGTTTTGAGATGTTGTCTCTAAAAAACAACTGATGCTGAAAGAGACCATCTTAGAATAGCTGGTACCTGGTAGGACAGCCTTGAAGCAGAGGGCAGATCCAGACCAGAGCCAGTAATCATGATGATGATTTAGACAGTGCTGAGATTTGTCCTAGATCTCATTTACTCTTCTTATTGGCTTGTTCAGGGGGTACCAAGTAGCCTAGAGTGGGCTAGTGTCTTTCTTGGTCCCACTGTGAATTTTATAGGATTTTGCATGTTCCTCTGATTTTAAAAATAAGGATTTAAAAAAGAAAAAAAAAAAAGGTGTTCTGTCCAAGTAATCCTCACTAGCTCTATATTTAACTATGCATCCTTAAAGTCAGTTAATGTAAAAACATATGACCCCATCCCAGCAGTGCTATGACTTTCAGACATAGAGAGACTTCAATTTTGTTGCTACTGTTCTATGCTTATATAGTTAAATGGAAGCCAAACAATTTACTATTGTACTAGGTCATCTAAAACATAAAGGGTGTAAGCCAGTGCCCACTGCCTTTAATGAAAGCAGGATGTCAAAAATAGTACCAGCTCCAAAAAACTGTCTAAAAATACAATTACTCACAATAGTAAACTTGTGCATGTGCTTTGGGATTTTGGCCCAACTAGGTGCAGAGGAACTCATTCCCAGTTAACTGGTGGGGCTGATCAACTGCTCTCCCTTAAGTTACAGAATAACAACCAAGAAGTTTATCCAATCTAGAGCAAAAGTGAGAGCTGTAGATTGGTTGTTACAATTCTTTTGCTACAGGAAAAGCAGTGTCAGCAGCAAAGAGAAAAGCAAAGAACATAAATCCAAACTGACTCCTTCATATTTTTTTTTTTTCCCAAGCATAGACTATTATTAGTTTCCTGGGGCCTCTTTTGGAGCAACTCAAATGAAGCCTTTCCATGAGTAAGAGATTCATTAAGAGGAAATAGGGAAACATTGGGACTTTTCAATAAGGTCATGCAGGGTCCCAACAGTTTTGAGGAGGCTGCATACTTCAGACAATTTGCTTCTTCCATTAAGTCCAGCAGTACTATCATAGCCTGCTGGATTGTTTGTTCACTGTAAATCTAGTTTGCTTGGGTTTGGTAGGTTTTGGTCATTTTTGTGACACCAGCTGCTTATTGTTATTTTCACTAAGATTTCATTGATAGCATTAAATTTGAGAAATGATTTGGAGAAGTATTTGGATTTAAAAAAGAACTTTAATGTGAAAATAAAGATGTTTTTGAAGATTGGAGTAAAATGGCAGAAAGAAGGTATCATTGAGAGAAGTAATAGGTTGGAAATGTGAAGCTGGAATACACCAGTGGAGGTAAAGGAGGTATCATCCCTGCTGTGATGCCTGTGAAGCGTGGCCATCCAACAATGACTATTGGTGATGTACCAAAACTATGGCTGGCTATATAAAACATAATTGCTTATTTGCCTTGACTCCCATATCTTGACACTCTGCGTTCTTTAAGACAGAGGCTCTCTTTTATTGTGTTTATGTAGGTCTTAGTACCTTAGAGCTACTCATCAATATAAATAAGCAAATATTAAAAAAAAGAGGTACATGAAGACTGCTTTTATAATTCATATCTATCATTGAAATATTAAACTGGAACAGCAAAAAGATCCAAGAGGTGGACAAGGAGAACAATTTTAGATATCATTGTTTGAGTTATTGGAAAGAGATTAGAGGCAATTGAAATGTGGGGTTTTTTATTTCAGGAGTGTAACCAACATTCATTTGATGCATTCTTAAGGCCCCAGCTCCCAAATCTCAGACATCATTATTTTTTAAAAGTTTTCAAGACTCATAGTTGCTGACTAGAACAAAAATATGAATTTGAAGAGCTCAGAAGGCTAAATAAAAGAAACTCAACAATTTATTTTTCTGAAGTTTCATTAATTCAAATCCATTTTCTTGACCTGGGAGGTAGTAGGTCCTGGACTTGTGTGTTTTGAATACCCCAGGCCACCAATAATTGCTTTTTTGGAAGCAATACCTAACTTCCAGAAGGTGAACCCAGATCAGAAACCTCAAATTTCAAGAGGGTTTGGATAAAGAGATTTTCCTCCAAATAATATTATGAAGGAGATACCTCAAACAGGAAAACTGATATCTGAAAAAGAAATGTGAAGTGAATAGACCTCCATTCAGCAAGAACTATGAATACTGTCATAGCACCCTAAATAATGGTTTTGGTCTGTGCAAAAACTGAACTTATGATAAAACTAAAACTCGTAGGGGAAGAGGCCTGGGCATTTCTTAGTGCGCATAAATATGTTTGTCCACGTGCCTGTCCATGCCTGGAAGATAAATTCCTTTCTGAGTCCTTTCTCAGGCTGAAACACTTTGCCTTTGAATGCTTTCTCTGTCCAGTTAGAAAGCAAAAATGTATTTAGTCAGTAAAAGTGTTGGCCAGTTCAATAGGAATATAAAGAAAAAATACAGTACTCAAGAAGACTGAAAATGCACCTCAAACACTGTATAATTTCATCCTTCTTAAGAGTCAAAGATTATTGCTGCTGGAGAAAGGTGAAAAGAAGTTCACTTTTGTAAAAATATGTTACCTACCTGAGCTGCCAAGGTCAGTGAGACCTCTCCTGGGTTGAATAAGTACCACTGGGGCAAAAGAACCAGACTGAGAGGTAGTTTTAACTTATGAACTACTTTTTAGGTTGCTAAACATACTAGGGGGGTGAATTTATACATCTAAATTCTAAATGTCTTATAATCATGTGATTCCATTACCTTAACCATGTTTGTACAGAAGTAACAGAGAAAAGAATTTGGTTCATGGCACGACACTTGTCTAAAAGTAGTTCCTCATCGCTGCCATTAACAACAAACTTGTGCAACATTATTGTGTGACACTTCCATAATGGGAGAGTTAGTGGAGCCTGACAAAACCTGGCCCGATTTTACATCAGGTTTTGAGCAAAACTAGGACAATTTCTGGCACGATCTAAAGATTTTTATTAAATCGGAACGGATGCAAAATTGGGTTGGTCTACCTAAAGCTCAAAATGAATTTTTACACTTACTTGAACTTGAACATCAAAGTACAGTTTAAGATCAGGCCAAAATAAATGAACTGAAAGTGTATCCACAAATCCTGCAAGTCAGAGCTTTTAAAAAGCTCTGCCGGCTATCATTTGTGATGCATACAACTCCCTCCATGCATGTAGCAGCTATATAAAGTTATGCTAATATATCATGAAAAGAATGACATTTTGTTTACAGTAAGTGATATGTTCAAAAGCATCAAGTTTAGTCTAATTTTTCTTTCCTTATGTTAAGTCTGACTGCTTTACCTGCCCTCTACAGGTACTTTTCTCCATGTACAGACAGCAGAGTCCTAGACTAGAGACAGAGACATATTCTGTACAAATCTGGTCTATGTCCAATTTGCCAAGCAGACAGTTCTTCTCAGTATCCAGTGGTCCACAAACACATCCTTTTTCCTTTCCAAGTAGACAGCTGAAAGACGTTTTTTGTAAGATTACAGCCAGGAACAGGTACTCTAGAACATGCATTGTAGTACCTGATTAAAAATGGTACAGTGAAATGAAATTCAGGTGACCAAGCTGGAGGACAAATGAGCTGACCTTCTTGTAAAAAAGGAATGATACTATTTTGTTTGGAGGATACTTTAGAAATATCTTAATAAAGAAGTTTATGTAAATGGAAATAGGTTTCATTGCATAACTTGTTTAGTCCAACGACTAAGTACTATGGGCTCTTCCCTGATGTTCTCATTCTTGTCTGTTGTCTTCCTAAAAATCAAACAAAAGCTGATTTTCAAGTTTTGAATCATAGCTATTGGATTTCTTTTGTAAAAAACATTTTAAGACCCGATACAACTATTTACCTGCTCCCTCTTGTGTGCTGTTACAGAAATGGTTTGAAAAATATGCATTACTTCACTTACAGAACCAGAAGAAATCTCAACTAGAAGTGTCATTTTTAAAAATCCGAACAGCTGGATTAAGCACTATCATTCCCCTGTTAAAGACTCTGTCAGAGGTGCTGTAGTGGATACAGTGGTGGCAATTTAAGTTGTAACAAGAGTTTGCCTCTCCTGTCTGACTGCCAGAGATTACTATCCCTAGAGCATGTACTCATTCTTTAGCAATTCCAGTTTATAGCATCTTATCTGAAACAGCTGAGAAGGCTGATGCACACCACTGTATTGTACTGTGAACAAGAAAGGCTGAGGTGCAAGCACACATCCCTTCTGCTACCCTGCCGCAGGTGCTAATCTCTGTAGGTGTAAATCCACCAAAGCTAAATCTACCACAGCCCATAAATCAGAGCCTTTCCAGAAAGTACGAAATACTGAATGATCTTCCACTCCCAGACTGGCTTCTGCTCTCCTCTAATTTGCTGTAGAAGTTTAAACCCCCTCTCCTTCTGCTTGAAGACTGGAGTTGGCTGAATGAGGGGTATAAAACTGTATGGTGAAAGATTTAGTGGGCCTGTTGTTTGCCATTAGAATTTGGTTTGGAATTTTAAGGAGCTTTCAGGAGACTTAGTAGATAATGATCTGAAGCCACAAAATTCCTCCAGGCATTTCTTCATCCCACTATTCACTACCTGAGGCAGTAACACCATCTTCTGTGCCTGCTGGCTACTTCTAAGCAAAAGGGCTCCTTAATCTGTTTTTAAATGCTTTTGTGATCAGATTGCTTTGTGTTTTTAAGCAAAGTGAAATTCAGTGCTTGAGAAAAGTGCAAGGATGTTGATATACTGGAAACTAACTCTGGTAACAAAATAAATAACAGCATTGGCAAACTTTCCAGAAGGAAGTGAAAATGAAGTTGTTACATATAATTCCAGCATCAGCTATGTTACCCACACTCTCCATTCAAACGAAGACCAAGGTTGCACTGTGGAGTGTGAGGTGTCCAATGAAAAATCACTCTTTCTGCAAGGATGCTTGGACTACTTTTCTTTTTGAAAAGAGAAGAAACTGCACACCTGCAGTCACCAAATGTTCCCAGCCTTTTACATGCCCCATGGGCTACTCCTCCTGTCTGCACCCCGAACTTACTTTTGACACCTCTTCAAAAACACTGTTTTCACAACATACCAAGGACCATCATATTTGAATATTGCAAACTATGGGAGGTAAGAAAAGGACACACTGAGCTGAGAGGTTCTTACTGAAAAGGCCATGGTAACCGCTCCCTTTCTGATAGTACGGTGTGCCCCACTGAACTGACCTGTGGTAATAGAACACTGGAGGACTTTTAGGCAGGTAGATCATGTGGGGCCATTCAACTTAACACCTTAAAATTTCAGTTAGAAGTCAGTAAACAGCTAGTGCAGATCACAGATAGTCACAAACACTTGGCAAAACAGGCCACAACATTCTGCATGAGATTCATGTTCTAAGCAGACTTAATTTTAGCCAAATGTTGAACATGCACCATGTTTGATCATCCCATGTCCATCAGTGGGTATGATAAACAGAATCACTGTCCACCTGAAACGGGCCACCATTTGGGTGGACAGGAAATAGAAAAAGGGATTGTTTTTCCTGGGTTTCTTTTTTATAAGATCTGAAAGGAACTGAATGATGTTGTGATAAGCAGTAACCAACATTAAATAAGCAGAGGACAGTTTAATGCAGAAAATTTCCTCTGATCATTTTGATGAAGTCACAGATATTTTTTTGTCAGTCGTGCCCTAGTTTCACCCCAACAGGCCTTTCCTATGCTTGATACAGCAAAAATAGAGATTTGGGTACCATAAGGTAGCACTGAGTATAGAAGACTCATGAATGCTGCAGCTGAAATCTCTTGGCAGAAAAGCAACTGTCAGTCACACTCTCCTGGGATGTCTAAGCAAGTAGGTAAATAAGCAAGTAACCAAGCCGGTCATGGAAGTATCAACCCTCATTCCAACTAGCAATAACAGGCATGTGGACCACATCTCTCAGTCTTGAGTATAAAAAACCAACTGATCTACCTAATACCAGTGTGACCATCTTGGGAGAAATCCCACTCCATGGAAGTCACCTTCATTTTGTTATTTTCTTAGTACCTAATTACGAGTGAAGCTTAAATATTCCCCATTCATACCGAGATTTTCACATGGGAACCCAAGACATCATCCCTTTTTTTGTTGTTTAGTACTGAGTTATTTACTGTGATATATTCCTGAGAACTTTAACAGGAAAGAACAGTAGCTGACATCTGGCAGAAATATAGACAGTTATGTAGATTATAAACAGAGTGATCTATCACTTTTAGCAAATATATACCAGAACAAAAGACATTAAGTAGAAGCCTAAATGGCAAAACATAGATGGCAGGAAGAGATCAAAGAAATCCTGCTCTTTGCTATATGAATAGAATAGGTGAAATTACTATACAAGGAAGAGTCTTATATAAAATTAGCATTGATATGTTTATCCTTGTTTTGAATACAGCTTTGTTTGAACTGAGAAAAAAATCATAAAGCAGCCAACAGAGCTCAAGAGTGGGTATCCTTTATTGCTGCATTATGTTTTGAGGAAAGATTGATTTCCACCCTCTCCTTTTCTTACCCCCTGCCATTAAGCATAAAGGTTTCTTCTACTAACACATTTTTATTTATTTGAAAGCATTGAATAGAAATATTATATAGAAGTTTGAGCTAAAATAGATGGAGAAAAACATTTCCTTCTTAAAAAGCACATTAAAAAGCACATTTTAATAGAGCACTAGATGCTCTATTAAAAAAAAAAAGATAACTGAAAGCTAATGCTTTCACATCATTGAGAGCAGATAAGCTATATTTAGGCAGCTATGAGGTTCTTCAGGGGTGGCAGAGGCTGCACTGGTGATGGGGTTGCACAGTCCTGCAGCCACTCGCAACTCACACGACCGGCGACACGTGCTGCAGTAAGCAGTGCTAATGAGGGTGAGGGCTCCAGCCCCCATGGCTCTCCTGGGAAAACTTTGCTGGGACTTCCTCCATTTTTTCTCTGCTAAAATGTATATAATTTTTAAGGCCCTACTTATGAGTCAAACTGTCCAAAATCAGGACTTTTGTGAATATACCACTAAAATACAAAAATATCATAGGTCTGTCTTATTTCCTCTCTCCTAACAGCACTCCCAGATAGGATTTCTTCACCTACTCTTTTTCTGGATATCATCAGTGTAAACCCAGCTGTTA
Organism: Haliaeetus albicilla; assembly: GCF_947461875.1. Lineage (NCBI taxonomy): Eukaryota > Metazoa > Chordata > Aves > Accipitriformes > Accipitridae > Haliaeetus > Haliaeetus albicilla. The sequence goes on along the minus strand of NC_091485.1, from coordinate 34,345,112 downwards.
GAACAACAGAAAAGGCTCAGTCCAGAAATTGCAACCAGGGTGACTAAACTGTATAACTTTCATTAGACAAACTTTGTTGTAGGAGCAATTGTAGTCGGATGGATGCTATTACTTGATACCTGAAGGCTGCATTTCAAACACCAGCAACCAGTTCTGCTGCTCTCATAGCACTAATGCAGTGGCAGTTAATAAAAGTTACTGTTGATATGAGATATTATTGCTGTTCCACTCTGCCTTTGTGCCAGAGTGGTGCTATAGGATCAGTGAAACAGAATATATGTGGATGCCTCAGATATTTTAACAGAAGATCCAGCTTAAACTGTTGGCAAATACTGTATTAAACAAAATTGGCTGATTTTGTACTGAAGCAGGTTTGATACATGTATATATCCCATTTAACACGGGGGAAGCAGTAATCTGCTGCAAAAAGTCAGAATGGGTAACATGGGGCCATGAATTCTTCACAGATGGAATGTTGTCCTGGTTTCAGCTGGGATATAGTTAACTGTCTTCCTAGTAGCTGGTACAGTGCTATGTTTTGAGTTCAGTATGACAAGAATGTTGATAACACACTGATGTTTTCAGTTGTTGCTCAGTAGTGTTTAGACTATAGTCAAGGATTTTTCAGCTTCTCATGCCCAGCCAGGGCACCTGACCCAAACTGGCCAACAGTGTATTCCATACCACGGGACGTCCCATCTAGTTTAGGAACTGGGAAGTGGGGGGCAGGGAATTGCTGCTCCGGGACTGGCTGGGTGTCGGTCGGTGGGTGGTGAGCAATTGCCCTGCGCATCATTTGTACATTTCAATCCTCTTATTACTACTGTTGTCATTTTATTAGTGTTATCATTATCATTATTAGTTTCTTCTTTTCTGTTCTATTAAACTGTTCTTATCTCAACCCACGAGTTTTACTTCTTTTCCTGATTTTCTCCCCCATCCCACTGGATGGGGGGGAGTGAGTGAGCGGCTGCATGGTGCTTAGTTGCTGGCTGGGGTTAAACCACGACAAATGTCTATGTCAGTGTCTTAGCCGAGTTTTAGTTCTTAGCTTTTGTGTGTGAAATAATTGTTTCAACACAGAAATTGTTAAATTGTTAAGAGTAGTGCAATGAAAGAGTCCAGTTGCACTATTCTCTATCAGGCAAAACTAAGGACCACACTAGAAACTTTGCTTAAAAAAACAAGATCAAACATTAAAGTCATGAGAATATGATAAAATTGCTTCAGTATGTTTGATTGCAAGTCATGAAGACAACAAATACCTGGCCTCCTTGCCTCTCAGATAAGATTGACAAGGATTTTATTTCTGTACCCTGAAGAATCTTATTTTACAGTGTCTTAAAAGTCATATATGTGGGGTCTTGCTATATAAAGGAAGGTCATCTCACTAAAAATATGAAGATACAAGACTGATGATAACATTTCAAAATATTACATGAACAGTTGCTAAGATGAGCAGGGTGTATTTCAGTAGCTCTAATGTCTGGTATAAGAGTATTCATTAATGAAAGTGAAACAATTAGCTCCTCCATATTTTCCTAATATGCAGAGTATAATAAAAGCAAGTTGGGCAATGCATTGCATAATGCATTTTTTAATTTGCAGTGAGAAAATTAAGTAAATCAATAGTCTACCTAACCCAGTGTGGTAGTACTCATAAAAGGCAGATATTATGGTTTGAGCAGAGAGGTTAAGAAACCCTGAAAGATCCATTTATAGAATAATATACCCAAGGGAAAGTCCCTTCCTAATTGCTTTCAGCATAAAGTTGCCTTCTGTTCGGAGGCAGCAGAGTTCAGATATCTTGCAAGCCACTGGGATTTACTGTTCATTCAATTATCACACTATCTGTGTTATTTAATTTATCTATAAAGAATGACGGACACTTTTTAATAAATTATGCTGTGTTCTGTGATTCAGTAAAAATTATATGTGCCAGTAACTTTTATCAACAGCTGCTTAGTATTTTTCTGTCATTTGTGACAGAATAATCAGGTTTACAGATACTAAAGCATTTCACAAGAATGGCAATACTGTATTTTTCAAAAGTGAAGTACTTTGATCTCATGAGAACTTTTATACCTTTCTATTCAGATACTTCATCAAGTAGTTTTATATTTTATTTTAACAATATCATACAATAAAAATATAAACAAGGACTTGACTAATATTGGTTTGGCTTTTCAAAATGTAATGTCCAAAGTTCTTCTCTTGCACAAAATCAGAATTTTTGCTCCAGGCCAGATATGTTTCTTACTATTATATGTTTTATAGTAAGGCCTTCAGGCCAGCCCCAATTTATAGGGGCCTATATATGTATATGTAACCTACTTTGGGTCTTGAGTTAGGGTGTTGACAGCCTTCCTAGGTTCCCTATATAATAGATTCCTTCTGAGAGCCATTCAGAGTGGGTGCTTTAAAGTGGATTATGTGAATATCTCCTAAAGAAACCAGTTCTGGCCTCCACCCTACAAAAAGCCTTACAGTCTATGGAAGGAAATTCTGGACAGTATATTCTGTAGAAATATTCAAATCTTAGCATATTGTAGGTCTCTGGAAACTTTCTTCTTTCTTATCTCTAGCTATGTAAGTTTGCTAACTTTTTTTCTGCAGATGTTTTTTAGTCCTTGGCTGCCAGCCACAGTAAAACAGCTGAACATCTTGATTATCAACAACTTCAGCTGTATTTCCATCCTAGAAATAATTTCTTTCCTGACTCAGGTGGCAATTCAGCCATAGAATAACAGGAAAATGAACTTATGCTTCCAAAAGAGTATAAAGCTTGTGACATTCATGCTTCAGCAAGAAGTCTGACCTGAAGTGTGGAGTTCTGCACTTCAGTTTTAAAACCAAAAGGCTCAGAAGGTGGCCAGTCAAGTTCACTGTCTTTATACAAAATTATATCTTTAACCTTCCAAGGCCTTCTTCCTGTGTTAATAGTGATAGCAACTGCGATCAGTACACAGCTTCCTGTTAGTAAAAATGAATGTGGCTATCAGAATATATCAGAAATTATTAATGAAATTTAAGGCTTTTGAGCAAAAATGTTCCATTGTCCAAGCTGAGAGCAACACATTAGTTAGAATGCAAGTATGACTGGACATTTGGTATTAAATTCACTGTTTACTTGTCATCCCCAGCTGTTCCTACCTTTTGAAATTTGGTTTTAATAATACGAGTCCCAGATCAGCAGGTCTGCCCTACAAAAGTATTATCCTTCAGCATCCCTGAACTCAAATCATTAGTGCCTTTAGAGAAAGAGCATGAGCAACTAAGGAAGAAGTGTTACCAAAAACTCCCCAAAGATGAATTGAAAATGGAATATCATTTTTAGTAATATATCCATGACTTTGGTTGCTTTTCCAAACCCTGGAGTTTCAAATTCTGCTTAAAATACCTATACAGACACTACTTCTGTTTAAAAACATGTATGAATATTACCTCTGAAGAGCAGATGCCAACTTCTAAAAGATTATCTAATTGCCAGACTTTCAGGTTTTTAATTTCAAAATTATGGCCTTTATAAACTAAGAGTAAAGGCTGGTCCCCACTGTGTAGATGTTTAATTTCATAACTTAATCAGAGATGAATTAAGAAAAGAATCAAAATAACAATTAGAAATCACCATGCTCTTTTGAGCAAGATTCATTGGCATCTATTTCACGCAGCTGTTTTCTCAAAAAGCCTTGCTACTACGTGCAGATGTTTCTTATTATTTCTGTTAAAACAGAATGTTGGTATATGACTGCCCCTAAAGGACATTGTTTTAACAGCACTGAATTTGTTTGTTGTTTTGATACAATCACTGATCGTAAAACTGTATTCAAATGTGCTCTAAAAGGACTAGATAGTTGTGTCAAGTACTCCTAACTTCTATTTCTCAAATAACCAATTTTATCTAAAGAAAAATTCCTTTTTTTCTTAGTGGATGAATTTTCAACACTTACCATAACACTTTAATGTTCAGGCTTGGATACCTAATTCTGCTTGGGCTAAACAGGTATTTAGCTTCATAATTTTTTACTGAGGAGAAAAGAAACATAGGTCTACTACAGACCCCTAGAGTCACCGAGGGCAGGTGCCTGCTCTTAAAGGGTTGGATTCATCTCATCAAAATTTAGTCATCTGGGGATAGTTATCTACTCCAAGGGTCCTTGTAGCAGAGGGAGATCCACTCTCCCGATTTAGACACCTACATTAGCCTCAGCCTGAGACACAAATTATCTTTGGCTGTAAAAGGACTATTAAGCTTCAGAAGTTTCTGATGAAGTAGGTTTCCTTTTTCCCTTACAACACAGTCTTAGGGCCTTTTTCAGTGTCCAGCCCATGACAAAGGCTGGGCACTAGGGACATGTTTTGGTTCACTGTACTGGAAAGAATGAGCTTAACTAACCAGAGCATGGTAACTAGAAAACAGGCAGGTGAGAAAGAAAAGGGCTGGAGAAGGGCAAACAGTATCATATGACTTGGTAGGGAAAAATAGTGTCCATACTAAAACTAGGCTGATAAACAGACCAATCAATATAGCCAGAAAACAAACAAAATACCAGGCATATATGGGATTTGCCTTGGAAGTTTTGTGTGTCTGAATGATTGCCTGCTTTTTCAATTTCTTTAGCTGTCCTAATAAAAAATATTCCCTCTATAAAATTTTCCTCTTACCTCCTTAATCTGTGAATGCTGTAAAGAAGACAGTGAAAATATACGATTCTTTATACATGTGGGTGTTGTTTTTTTTTTTTTTTACTTTTCCCCTGTGTTATTTTATGTAAGCTCTAAATATAATAGTTATCAAGACAAGCTTTTGATCTCTTGAGGTCTCCAGAAATTTCATTTTATGTTTTATAAGCACAATACTATTTATCTTGGTGTACTCCTGTTTAGACACTTCAGCATTTTTCTGCTTAGCTAAAATTATCTCTCCATTTATGGTTGGAAAATACAAAGTTCATTTTTAGTCAAGCCATTGTATCTTGTTGTCATGTGTGGAAGTATTCACACCAAGCAGCCTGAAGTCCTTCAGCTACTCTCCATAAATTCCCTTTGCAGAAGCAGAGCAGCTGCTCCAGAGGACAATTCAGAGCACTGCATTACATTTTTAATTTACATAATTCTGTACCAGAACCTCTCTCCCTGAATATAAAGCAAGTCTAAGGAGATTAGGTAGCAAGTAAGAAACCTTAATTAGATGCCTAAAACTGGGTAGTGTGAATGTTCTTCCTGCTATTAGATAGTATGAACAGCTTCAAATACCATTAGGAAAGACAGTCTAATTTGTAGTGGCAATGCTATCATCACAGCAGTAAGGCTATGAGACAGACAAGATTTGCACAAAGATTTAATAACCTTATATTATTAAGCCATGTGATATAACTGGGGAAAAAGCAGACACATTTTTGAGCCAATAAATTCTTCAAATATGTTGAAATTGCAAAGCTTATCTGGATGGAAGCCACTTACAGAAGTTCAAGGGGAACCTGAGAAAGCCAGAGAAAGAGAAATTCATAAAGGGTTACTACCTACATAGAAGCCATTTCTGGCTCAGGAAATCCCAGAATTTCAAATGTTTGAAGGCTGGGAGAGCACTCAGGAAAATAAGATATGTGCTTGCCCTGTTCTTATAGTTCCCCTTAGGCATCTGCTCTTGGCACTGCCAGAAATGGGATACTGTACTGAGCAGACCTTGATCTGACCTAGAACAGATGCTGTTATGGACATATTTATGTTTTTAAGAAATAAACCATAGAAATGAATTCTAGTTTAATTAAATAAAAAAAAAGAGCACTAGATACATTTCACAGTTGAAAAACATTTTCCAGGTGACATTTCAGAGAACTCGTTTGTCTCTGCATGCATATAACATTGATAATTCCTCATTCTTTGAAATAAATTACCTTTGCCATATCTCAAGAAATACCTAGTTAATAAAAAGCAATAGATTTAGTTCAGGAGATACATTAATGAAAGGCATAACATTTTCTAGTGAGCGACTGATCCATTCTGTTTACTAACAAGTACTTCAAAGCCTTTGGAAGTGCATCCTCACGCTAATTTATCTTGCTAGTCCTCTAAAAAGTTTAGGAGATGAAAGCAAAGCTAATCCACAATCCACTCACCTTCCTGGTTATACATGCACCACCAATACAATACCTTCTTGATTAGACGTGAATCAAGTACAGAGTGCAAGGAGAAGCCATCAATAGAAAAGATGCAGATTACTGTTGTTCTAGTTAGGAATGGACATCCTCTCAAGCCTAATCTATGCAGTGCTATCAGGTGCTAAAATATTCTCTCTGACAGTACAGCAGCAAACAAACAGGGTCTTTATTGTACTGCTCCAAAGTATCTCAGATTCACTTGTGATCACATGCTGTTACAAGAGGAATTTGAAAGAATAACATCAGAGCCCTGGCGAACACATTCACAACATTTACCTGTCAAGAGGACAGCGGACGTGCTGCATTGAAAGGCAGGGATGATAGCTCATTTCCTTGTTTTGTCTTGTTTGCAGAAAACAGGACTATTTGAGGGGCCTGCAATTGAAGAGAGAGGGTAGAGAAGTCTCTATTTCTTAAGTTGCAGCCTGATAATGCTAATAGAATTTTAATGTATGACCTGTCTGATCTGCAGTTTAGGCTAGCTGAGAGCATAAGCTATGTAATGATTGCCTTGTAACTCCACATAAACACAGTGCTACCTGAAAAACATATTGAAGGCCTTCAACTATTGTAAACTGGAGAAACTAGGGCAAGAGCTGTGCTCAGTGATATCAGCTAGGGGTCTGGCATGAAATCTTTATCACCTTCTCCTTTTGAACTATCTACTTCCTTAACTAGAATTTCAAGGGTTTGTTTTTTTTTTTTTTAATGTGAAGCCAGGCTTGAAGCACAAAAAAAAAAGTGTCTTTGCACTGACTGTGCTCTATCTGCAGAAATCCGTAGAGAACAACCATGAGAATAATTCCTCTTTAGGAACTGGTAGCTACTGTGAACCCTAACAGAAACCAATTGGCCCAGACAGTCCTCCTACCTCCAGACACTCCCTTCAGAGGAAGAAAGACTGCAGGCTTGGGTCACAGACACTTAAGCAGTGTCTTCATTGACATAATAATTGTTAATATCTACTAGCTATACTGTTATGAAATTCACCTTGAGACTAGGCCTAATAGCTTCTGCTGTAGTGTAAGTAGATTACACCACAAACTGGATTGTCCTACAAGGAGAGACTGAAAAAAGATTGCGTCTTTTCAGGCTGAAGAGGAGAAGGCTGAGGGGAATGTGACTGAGATCATCACGAAGACAGTGGATAAGGTGCATGTGACAAAGGTGAAGTTGTTAATCACCAGTTCTGCGATAGCAGAATGAAAGGAAACTTATTGAAACTATTAGAAAATGTGTTTAAAAGAGGTAAAATATTTCTTTGCACTGCAGGTAGTAAACTTTGGGAATTTGCTGCCATAGCAGGCAGTGGAGGCAGGCAGTGGCAGCAGGTTCGAAAAGGGGTGAGACAAATTCATAGGAAACAGCTCCATAAACAGGTTCTGAAGGGAACAGGAAGAGACATACCCCCAGATATCCTTCATGCAACAGCCATGGCTGTTGGGAAGTGTAAGGGGAAAGCACCACAGAATGTGGCTCTGCTTGCAGGCCTTTCTCCAAACAGCATCTCCCGTTGTCCTGTTGGAGTCAGACTGTGGACACAGACCATGCTCTGACCCTGTAGGGCATTTCTCATGTTATGTCATGAGGACTGAATAGATGAGGAGATTCTTCAGTCAGTGAATCTTCCTTCCTCTCAGTTTAAACCACAAGTCTTAGACATATAGGAAAAGTTTGATATCCATCAGCCAGCTTTCCCTTCTATGCTACCCTCAAAAGAAGATGCACTCATGCTTAATCTTAAACACCACAAGGAATTCTGTTGATTTCAGCAAGACCAGTCTCACAGGCTTAAAGTTTAGCCCATGTGTACCTGAAGTACCTGACATTCAATTTTTCTGTGAAACAGAGAGAACCTAAGAATTCACATTAGAAAGATAACAGATAAAACCACAATGAATGAACAACCCAAAATATCATTAATTGCTTCCTATTACAAGTAGTCCATCACTTCTCTTAATTGATGTCTCTCTCCTTTTCTTCCATCTTTTATCTTAACTTGTTAGCAAAATAAGTAAAAGCTTGCCCTTATGTCTCTATCCTCTCTTTCTCCTTTTCTTTCTGACCTTTTCGTTCATCCTGTCCCTGCTCATACCAGCATAGTTACAGGACTAAGGGAATTAAGCCCTTAACTGGAACATGTAGTGCTTTGGAGAACTTCCATAGGGTCTCTGGATCTCCATCAATGAAGAAAGCACATAGAAATCTTACTGTTCTAAAGGTGCTCATTGCCATGCTTGCAGTGTGCTTTTGAGGTGCTTGCATGGAAATGCTATGTAAACTCCACATACTATTACTAAAGTCCAGAACACACAGAGGATAAAGATGGATTGCCAAGCTCAACAGCAACGTGGTGGTGATTTGCTGTCACTTTTTGCTTGCCCTTTCTAGGTTTCAAGGTTACTGATACTTAATTCAGACTATTAGGGGCTGAGGTGTCTCTCAGACATGCCACGTAGGATGTGGGCATGGATCCACCCAGAATCCTACCTCTGAAAGGCAGTGAGCACCCAATGCTTTAAATGATGATGAAAGAAACTCTAATTGCTCACAGTGTATACACCAGAGAGAGTTTCCACCTAGACCTCTAAATTAGAGGTAATATATGGCAAGGTTTGCATCCCTTGTAGAAAAACATGATCATATTTTTTGTATAAATGTCTGATCCTTTTTTTGACATGTAGGAACAAAAAGATGAAGAGAAAGTAATGATTTCTCACATTGTCTAGCTAAGATCTGCTGACTGATAAAATAAGCAGGAAAGTGGAAGGAAAAGACATGCATGCCTGCTGTTAAAGAAAAGCCTATTTGCACATAATGCTCTGGAGAAATTATTGAACATTTCATCCACACAAAATACAAGCCCTGTCACTCTGCCAGGGTCAGTGAGACCTGGGCTAATCTACTGAGTCAGTTCTAGTTATGCAAGTTAAACGGTTTGGTGGTTGCTTTAATTAGGAACCCCATTTTGTTTACAAACTCTCAAAAAATTGTAGCAAAGAATGTTCCATGCCCATGCTTACCAGCCCTGTGCCTTGTCCTAACTCTCACCCCTCCAAAAAGGGTTTCTTTGCCTCCTTCCACCCATGCCTGGCAAGTTGCCAGAAACACATTCCAGAGTGTAACAAACATAGGTATTGCAGCATAAAATTGAGACGTAGCACAAAGCATCTCTTCTGTGAGAATCCCACATAGTACAAGGACAAGGAAGGCTAAGAAATTATTGGCACTGTAAAGAAAACAACAGGAATTTAAATTAAAGAACAATAAAAAAAATTATTCATATTTTCCTACATCTGTTAACAACATCACTGCAAATGTTTTCATTGTGACATCAATCGTCCTTCACATAATACTCCTTTCTCATTCTTATCTCACAAACATATCCGCACCTTCTTCCATGCTGCTCTTTCTAGCAGATAGGAATGACCTTCCATAATCTATTTGCCCAGTTTCACCCTTACCTGACACAAACCCTGGCCAAAGGAACTTTTTTACAACATTGCTTCATTAAAGTTCTGTGTATACTGGGGACAGAAACTCATCAAACAACTCAAACATTAAGATGGCCAAAACCACAGCCTCATCCCCACTGCTTGACTCTCTTTCTTCTGTGGCTGTTTCTTCTGCCATTTGTACCATTGTACACTGGCAATAACTTAATTAATGCCCACAGACTCCCACTTCTGTGAGTGGATATAATATAATAATTCTCTGCAGGGACTTGTTGATTTTCTCTAGCTTTGCCTGTCAAGTTCATCATTTATGAGTGATGCATGCATTCAGTGGGGCTGGGATCATCTTCCACACATCCCGTGACTCATGTAGCATGTTTGTAAGTGCTGTCATCAGCAAACAGCAGTAAGAAGTAGCATCTCTTACATTAGATGTAGGTCTACAGAGCCAACTCAGTATTTCTCAGAAGCATTGAATTTTGCTGTTCTGATGTAGGAGGCAAAGCCATGACCATTCCTGTTGTAGGAAGCAGGAAAGGAGGAAGGGTCACATCTAGAACAGGCAAGAGGAGCCCTGAAGATTTTGGCTAGCTATTCTGCTTCTGCAATGGGCCTCTTTGCTACTGTGGACATGAAACCTTCTCTTGGGTAGAGGAGCAGCAACTGCTTCCAGTTTGGTCTTCTACAGGTCCAGTACAAGCAAAGAAAACATTGTATATATGGTCACTCTTCTGCCTTAGCACTTGCCTGCCTTGGCTTTATCTAGAGCTTGCTCTAGCTATATAGCTTTTTCCAAGTATATGAAGAAGATGGCTTTGACTTTCCACTTATTTGAACAAAACCTGTACAGAAACAGGGTCTTTTGACGGCAATTGATTTTACTAATTTGGTTACAGCTATGTCTCCTCTCCCTGGAACCCATACTTCTCAGAAACTTTCAGGAAAATGATAGATAAGAGGAAAACATCCGAGTTGTCACTTTCAGAGATCCTAGTGAATCTCTCAAGGTAACCTGAGGTGGACCAGAAGGTTTCCATAATCACATTGGAAAGCTGTCTTGCTAAAACAGGATTTCAAGGAGTTGCAATGAAAACGACTTTGTGACCTGAGTGAGTGCTCTGCCAAGAGACGCAACTACACTTAGGCTTATGCCAAGTGACCACAATGAAGTGACCAGCCGAAGTGCAATTTTTGACCAATTAATATCATGGTCAGCCATGTAATTTTGTAGTTTGTAAACATGCCGAATGAATCAGCAGAGTGACTCTCCAAGATGTACTGAAATCCAAAGGAAAATACGACAAAATTTGGGCTGCAGTGGGACCAGACATCCTGTTCAGAGAAGTTGTTCTTCTGTGCAGCTTCCTTTCCCCACTTCCTCTTGGCTCCTAGTCCTGCCCTCAGGTCATTAGACCACATCACTTCCCTGTTGTTAGCAGGTTATAAATACTGAGACAGATAGGTGCTGACATGATACTGATAGCAGTTTGATAGCAACAGATCTACATTATCAGTTATATCAATTGCCTAAAAGCTAACAGAGATTTGCTGGGTCCCCCTTGCTGCTAAGTACCTGTTGCAAATTTACACCTCCCTTTCTGTAAGCCTAAAAGGTTTTTCCTATGTTAATATTCACTCAGCGTTGTGATTTTTCCTACATGGCTGAAGCAAAACACTGCACAGAGCACATGAAGATCTGGCCACCCACAAACAGTATTTGATCAGTTTTTTAAAAAAAGTACATTTTAAACCCCCAGACAAACAGTGCAGCATGTTTTATCACTGGTTAATACAGGATTCTTAAATCAAAGCACAGCTGATCAATAGTGAAGTACCTAACTCTTAGCTTTATCGATTATGTCTACACAGACAATTCATAGGTTAACCACGTGGGCTCCCCAGATCTCCTCTTTGCTGAAGCTAAACATAACTTGCACAAAGTGGAGAGTATCTTGCTCTCACACTCTTGTTCCTTAAGCTGATTAATCCAATCTAAATCCATGTTGGCAAGTGCTAGATAGTTTGGTGGTGGTGTAGCCAGGGAGAAAAAGGTTTCTCAGTCTGAGCTGGGTTTTCAGCACATACCACAAAGAAACATGCTCTCATTTCTGTTGCATAAAAACGCACCAATGAACTGGTGCTGTCAGGTGTTCTCAGATCTCCTTGTAAATTCCTCTGAATTATTTAATTTTTTCCTCAAAACAGAAATTATTATTTTTTAAATTGAAAACAATAACAACATCAACAAACCTCCCATCAATAAACCATGAATTTCAGGCAAATCTCTGTGTATGATGAAAATTAAAATGTCAATGCAGGAGCAGATTTCAGAGAACTGAACATAACCTCTTAATTTGCAGGAGGAGTCCAATCAGCAAGATGTGATCCAACTGACTGAGGAAATGAAGATGTAATCTGTGTGTTAAAGTCAGGCTCTTCGCAAACTCTTTTTGGTACCCTTTTCTCTAAGAACATGCTCTGTAATAGCCAGTAGGGATGTTGTCATCAATTCGGGTAGCGAGAGAAGATTTCTTCTGTGCAGAAGTCTGTGGGAGTGAAGGATTTGAGTGAAGAGGAGGAAGAGGATGGGAACAGCTGTTCAGCAATACATCAGTGTATCTTTTCACAGGTGTGCCAACCAAGGCAAGGAGGGGAAAGATGAATAAAAATTTCTCCCAGGTCTTAGCCTGCATTCATAAAGGGCTTCTGGGGGGAAACTGCTTCTCTTAGTGTACTGTACAGCTTTCTGGAATAGGTTTGCTGGATGATCAGTTGAGGAGAAAGGGAAGAGTATGAATTTGCAGCCTTACAGACTGCACTCCCTGCTTATATGCGCTGTGTTGGTTTTACTGCTCTTGTTAGATTTTTGAGACTGTGGGTATGACATTAATTTCTGCCACATGTGGGATTACCCCAGCACCTACGTTTTCACCTTCTGTAAGCAGCATTCAGCACCACAGTGTAACAACTTAAGAGCCACAGCAAAGAAGAATGCAGCAGTCAACCAACACTACAGCTAAAGACACTAGGTTTCTGGTTTAACTCTAAATGAGGGTGACCATAAAAAAAATTATTGAAAATCTTGAAAGTCTCACAGCCTGGCTATGTTAAGGGCCACCAGTTACCTGAGCCAGTAGCACAGGGTCAGTTTGCAGGCCTGTCCTGTACCAGCACTGAGCTTCTTTTCACACGACCTGTAATTGCTTTGCAAACTGTGGTTCAGGCATTTCTTCAATGCTGTCAGGGAGAGAAAAATCCTGTCTGTCAACTCTCCATACATCACATTTCCCACCCCCCACCCCGCTATGTCCCGCCTGAGCAATATTAGGCATTCTTAGTTTCTGTCTCCAATAGTATCTTATTTGAGGTTGGCATATTGAGCTGTTGTATTAACACTGTTCATCCCTTTCAGGTGACGACCTAAATGATTTTTAAGCTATCAAGTAAATTTCAGATTTCATTTCAGAAACTTCCCAGGTTTAAAATAGATGTTGAAAACCATCTGCAGAATTGTAAGCCTTGTTGTTACTCTCACACACTCTATAGATTAAACTACTTATCCTTTTTCCTGGAGGTGGGGCAAGGCCTCTATGCCCAGAAGGCATTTCCCTTCTAAGGGTCAGTTGTTTCCTTAGATGTTACACTTAATGAGTGGAAGAAAGTGGACAGAAAGCTGCACAGGCCAGAGACCGGCAGTCCTGTGAAGAGTGGGGAGAGCTAATTGTGTGAAGTACTAGCTGTGTCTCCCCAAGGAGGAGAAAGATGGAGGGGTAAAGAAGGGAGGGTGAGTGAAGCCCAAGTCAGATTAAGATCTCTTTCCCTCTCTCTTCTTGTTGGCTGCAGTTGGGTGTCACCCACTCGCTGCCTTGAAACTGTCAGCAAGCCAATGCCTGGCACAACGGCCAAGTAATTACTGATGACATATGAGCAGTATTTTTTCCAGATTGGCTTTCCTGCCTTTCTGCAAGAAAAATAAACGAAAAGCTGTACCCCAACAAACATGACAGGAAAAATAACAATACTTGCATGGGACTGATACTGGAAACGTGCTGCTCCTCCAGCTGCAGACTGGAGAGAGCTACTACCACCCTTGCCCTCCGTCGTCTCAGCAAGGAAGGGAAAGATTGAAGGCAGGATGGGAGAAGGCCACTTTTGAAAGGTCAGCACATCTCTTTTAGTCAAAGCTCAATGCCATACCAAGAACAGGGAGAAGGCAGCAATATAGAAGTCACCGGACAGGGCAGTAACAGACAGACACAGCACAGCTTGTATTATTTGATTTACTGGAAAGTAAAAGAACAGTATCATTCAGTCCTCTCCTCTCCTTTTAAACTGAGCTCTATGACTCATGCTGCCATCTGTTAAAGACTAATAAGCTCATGTCTGACGTGTCATGCAAGTGGGTCCCCCCAAATGATGATTTCTACAAGTCTTTCTCAACTATCAAGCTCTTCACTGAAAGATGGGAAGATCAAATTCTAAAATTCTTCCCCACATTACAGAACTGCCCTTAATGGTTTGTACAGCTCTATCTTGCAAATGTTATCTGCTGGCTTATGCAATATGCTGTCCTAGTCCATCTCACAAAATCAGGACCAGAGATCCCACTACCTGAAGAGAAATCTACGTGCGCAACAAGATCTCATTTCTACCCAGAAAAGTGCCTTTTCTTTATTTTCACATAAAACTTTTATTATGTAATTCTCAGTCGGAGCCACAGAGAACAGATTTCTAACCTTCGTCTGCTGCAGTCTGTGAGAAGTTTGCAACCTCTCTCTGTGGACAACACAAACAGAAGTATACCCATTAGATGGATGAATAGATATGATTCATTTGGAGGTCTCATGGTCTTTTTTTGCACTATAAGGACCTTGTTTCTCTTCCCTTCATACCTACAGATGGTAGATTCGGTATGGCAGTCCTCGAAAAGACAGTTTTGGTTGTATATTTAGGCTTCCTGGGATATATGCATATTAGAACGTCATTTGATTCATGATTAGGAAATAGAAAATCTGAACAGTAAGTCATTGTTAGGTCAATGGATGAGCAAAGGAGTTCAGATATCATTTGCCACAGGCAAATTAATTAATTAATGAGAGATAAAGAAAAAACCCCTCATTTTAAAACTACCAGAACTCAGAATGTGAAAAAAATAAATTGTTCATTCATACTACAGTTACACTGATTGCTACAGTTAATGATAATTCTGCAAAACTTTCTATTCTAAATCTCTGTTTTCATATGCTTCTCACTAGAAAGCATTACTGTTATGCTTTTCATTCTGTTCAAAAGTGAACTTCTTCATTGACATTTTTGCTAAGTTCTTATGAAATCACTTCCACTATGTTAGAGTTATGCAAGAATAAAAAGTCCCATTCAAAGAAAAAATTCTATCTAGCTAGGCCTATGAGGTTTATACAAAACATCCTGCATTTGAAAGCCTCGAATTTGGGGCTTAGTCTTCCAAATGAGACCAACCAGCCAAAGTGTGTATGAGAATCAGTGGAACATCTCCTCTCAAAAAAGGCCTGGTAAAACTTTATAACAGTTTATATTTCCTTGAAAAACTGATGCAAAATCTGGGCTTGCCCCTACAGAAGCAAGTTATCAAAATAGCATGCTTTAAGATGATTTAAACTAACTCATTGTCCTTAACACCACAATAGAGCAGAACACACACAGCTACTGTTCCTCAGCTGAAGGATAATAACTTCCTGCTAAGGGATGGTGACTCCTTTAAATGCGTTAACTCATTCACTTTCAATCATGTACCTGTATCTGTGAGCAGCTCACCAGAAGGCGTTATCTGTGGAGCACTGGTATTTACCTAGCTCTGCTACCCCAAAATCTTACCCGCCATCTTTCTCCTGGTTCAAGTCCCTAGCTGATGCTCCTGGTGGATGGGACTTCTCCCCATCTACTGGGGTAATTGTCACTGCCCAAACAGCTAAGCTGCCTCTGAAGCACTTTCTGAACCGCTATAGTTCGCCCACAGATTGTTTAGTGACAAAACATAAACCAGAACTCAGCATGTGATTAGTGATAGACATAATCTGTACACGGCCTTGTAGCAGAACAGGGTTAACATGGCCAAAAAAGGCATCTCTGAGAGACAAGCATTGCACTGTCTTCAAAATTAGAAGAGAACCAGATGTATCCATGAAAATACTCTGCTGCCTTTTTTTTTCTTTTAAAAATATATTCCAGTTGTAAAGTCATACAACATTATGAAAACATGAACAGAAATTTAAGAAAAGAAACTGCAGAAGCAAACCTTTATGTAAGACATGTCTGTGTTGCCCATGAGCAAGTTTGGACCTTCTTCCCACTCTCATTTCTGAGTGCTTTGACACACATAAATCTGCCTATGAAAGAAAGCAATCATTGCAGTAAAGTTATTAAAAAATGAAATTACTCTTCAGAATATTTGGACAGATCCTAAATCAGAGAGTGTATTTGTAACATACTAACAGCAGACCAGTCAAAATCTGCCCCACAGCTACTTACAAAACCCTCTGAATTTTAACTATTTACATCGCTCTCTCTTCTGCTCTGTGATCCAAAGCAGCAGGTGTGTTTCTTGCCAGGTAGTCCAACAAGCCCAGTTCCACGCACTGGGAAAGAAGCTGGGCACTTTGCAAGAAACGGGTATTGTAGATACACTGATGTGTGCAGCGCCAAGGGCATGCACTTGTTGCAGTATATGATATAGAAGTCTTTCATCTTTAGTTCAAGCTCTAGAGCTCATACCTGAAATATCCAGTGTAATCCCTCATGTGTCAACCAAGATAGCAGTAGCTATCATCCCTCTTAAGTACATCTGTTCTGGTAAGTGGACAGTATCTAGGGTGTTTGGTTTTTTTTACACTGCTCCCCCAACACGGTTTAGGAACAGTTCCACTAGCCCACATGATGCTAAATAAGCAGAGTTTGGCTTTTGATACTTAACTCTGCAAATAGCTGGTGCTTTTCCAAATGGATGGTTTCGTTTTTGGCATGCTTCTTGTTTCTCACTGCTATTTCTTGCAAGAAAGAAAAGGTAAATAAAGAGACATGAACAGGAATTTGCCCTTAGTAAATTAAATCCCAGTCTCTCTACTCCAGCCACAGCGTGCTTTCTGCCCAGTCCCATTGAGTGTAGAGGTGCCAGGATGCAAGGACCGTATCTCCAATATGATGACTGCATGTAGAAGATTTCTATACAGTAACATAAAAGAATCAAAAGGGGATAAATAAATAAATAAACTGAGAAGCGTGTATGGCAGGCTCTCTATTCTCAAAGTTAGGTTTCCTCCATCATCTTCTATTTTATTCATGTCAGAAGTTCCCCAAAGCCTTTACTCTGCAAACATCCCATCCTCTTCCATGAGCTATTTTCACTTGCACTGCAGCAAACTTTAAGTCATAAGATTATATGCAGGCTGGGTTTACAGAAGATATGGAAACCTCACTTGGACTTTTATTATGGTAAAGATTAAAATACTGCAGCTTTTCTCTCTCTCTCTCCCCCTCTTCCAATCCTTATTTTCCCCCATTTTGTAGCACTTGCAAGTCGGGTTTCAGGGTGTTAATAAACCATGGAGCAGAATTTTGGAAGGTGTCCAGCTGTTCACCCCACCCAGATGAATACCTGGAAGCACACTGTTACCATGGCTATCCTGCCAGACTGAAATCAAGTGTGGCCTCAGCTGGAACAAATGTTGAAAAGATGAAAAGATGCCCTCTGAAACAGGTAACCACAAGACTGACACAGCAATACTTAGTTTACAGTTTTATACCTTTCTGGTAAATAATTTCATTTTACTCTATAAATCCTTTTATGGTAGGACCAGACATGTTGCAAGCAAGTCTTAGTGATGTCTGTTTTCAATGTACCTTATCTTGCTATTTTCTAAAATAACCTGATAATTTTGACAAAACATAGGACTTTATCAAGTTTAGAATTTAGGATTTTGTAGGACTATCTAGTATCACCTACTCTGCCCAGTATCTGGTGAAACAATATAAAGTGGTTTTCTTTGTGTATCAGTGCTAGAACTGGCTGAGGATTTTGTAGAGTATAAAATGCTTCACGTGTATCGTTTCTACTGCAAACAGCTTTCACCAAACCCAAGGCAGGCACCCAGTGGAACTCTCCAGGCTCTTCTACGCACTAATTTAGAGCCAGGAACACTAGTGCTCTCTTGGGTCCTTGGCTCTAGCTCCAACATCCTGCAGTGGAGGACTCTCTGCTTCCAAGGTCTAAGGTTCAGGTACAGCAACTCCAGCTCATTTGTGCCAGAGGCACCTCCAAAAATCCTGGCTCCAAAACCACTGTTCCAAGGCTTTCTGGTCCTGTACCATGGAGTGAACAGGCTGAGATTTCAGGTTCCCCCATCAGCCACTATTTGCCTCCTGGAACCACAGTCAGGCCAATACTTTCTGGTTGCCCCACCTTACTAAAAGCCACCCCTCCCGTACATCCTCAGGAAGGCTGATGTGACCGTCAGTGTCATGTCTGAGTGGCAGGAGAGGGGTGGCAGAAGGTAAGGAGGCTTTTCATGCCGAGCTGTCGGCCCCATCAACACACCCTGCTGTGATGTTGTGTGAAACGTGATTTGGATGGAAACCACAGCAGAGAAGACGACTCACAAACCAGCAGACAAAACCAGCCCAAAGTGAACGTCAGTACTAACTCAGAAGCTTACTCCTCCATGCAATCTGGCCCTCACCTAGACTCCTTCGCACGCCTGGGGAATTGCTGTAACTTTTGCACCCTCACGCAGAAATGTCAGGCGTAATGGTGCACCCTGCTCTCAGAGCTGGGCAAAAGCCCTTCCTTCCTAGCTCCGCTTCTCTGCAAGCCACCCAGAAGAGGCCAGAGGGCAAGAAAGGCCATTACTTACCTCTTTACCTTCCTCTGTTGTCTGTGCCAGAGGACAAAGCCCTTATCCTTCAGGGTGGTAGGATTGGCTTATTTCTCCTCTGTGACAGACAGGATTATATCGCTGGAGACAAGGTTCCTCCCGGGTCTTCCTCCGTGACAACTGGCTCCATGGAGCCCCTGCCATCAGCCTTCATGTGTCTGACACCGAGTCTGACCGTATTGATTTAGTAGTCCATTGTCCTGTGGGAAAAGTGCTCAGTGGCAAATACCAGAACAAGATCAATAACACACAACTTCCAGAGTCTGTGTTAGAGCATCAATGCCTGGCCTCGGGCACCAGAAACACCTCCGTAGCACCACTGCAAAGTGGGCATCAGTCTGGTGAATTGAACAGATCAAACTGGGAAGCATCAGAAGCAGGCCAAGGACGTCCAGTTTGCATGCCCCAGGTGCCTGACAAAATGTCATAAACTATCTGACTGTAACACATTAAGACTCTGAAAACCTAGGAGTTCAAAGGCATGATTGTGATTTCAGGTACACGATTTTTGTGCTTCCAGGAAGACACTGATTTCAGTGCAATTGCTCCTGATTTTTAGAACTGTGTGCTCAGGCTCCAGCCCTTTAATTTTTAAAAAGCCAGCATTGTGCTGTCACCAAGCCCAATCCTGGAAACATCAGCAGATCATGACAGATGTGTCACATCCTCCTTCCCCTTTCTGGACCCCGCTCCCTGCTACCCACTAGTACTCCCTACCATGGCACAAGTAAGTCCACAGCAGTGTGATGTATTCTTGTAAAACAGAATAGATGAGGTTTGAAGAACATAAACAGCAACGTACTAACCCAGTTCATCGTATGATCCCAGGCTCCAAACAAAAGGGCAAGGGTGGGGCCCACAGACCAGTCCAAGTGTCGGGTGGGTCCATGTTTTACGAAAGATAAGAACATATTCTATTAAAAAAAGTCTTTTGTACAGTTGCTCTTTGCGACCCTGAAGGGGGAAAAAATTATCTTCGTGCACAGGCTGCAGTGGTGTGGGGTGGTGCACGCACATACACATAGCCTTGCAGTGGTGTTGCCAGGCATTGGGGATGTGTATGTTATTCACAAGTCAGCACTGCCAAGGGAACATCGATGGAAACTCCATCACCTAATGGCAGCACAGCAACAGATTTGCCCTACGGTATATTTTTATCTTGTTTTGGTTTTTTTTTCTTTTTTTAACCGCTTTCTTTGGTTATTGTTGTAAATGACTGTTCTGGGATGCTGTCTTTTCCTATTACCAGGATTTACAAGGGCTGGATGTTTATTTGGATGAAGATATCCACCATAATAATTCTAGCATCAAGAAAACATGCAAGCCTCCATGCTTTAGGGCATCACTATTCCCAGAGACTACTCATGGTCCTGATCTGCAGTGAGTCTGTTTAGGCCCTCAAATGTGGGGTGTCCCACGCTACTCCAAGCCAGTCCCCAGCCCCTCGGGGAGCAGCAGCAGGTCCCACCAGCCCAGCTGAGTGGGGTCTGCACCCAACATCCTGCATCCCAGTGCGACTGTATGGGAAAGCCCAGCAGCAAGGAGCCTGGCTTTAAAGCACAGGCCAAGCCATCCTTGTTAGCAATCTGAGCAAAGCTTCCCCTGGGGACAGGTACTCCCCTAATTGCCTAGTACAGGATTTTTATCAGTCTCAGGGGCAGAGAACAGAGAATTGACTGAGTCACAAGTATAAGCACCTTGGAAGTTTTATATTCCCCTTGCTATTATGTTGTGCCCAGCGCTGCTGGAACTGCAGTATTTGGGTTCACATCCCATCTTGAAAGTAAATTTCTTTAAAGTTCAGGGAAATGTTCAGGTTTGGTTTCAGTCCAAAAGGAGCTAGGTTTAAAAAACTGATCAACATCTGGGTTCAGATTCCTCAAACGTTTGTGACTGCTTAGATGAAAAAGCCTGGGATTGGCCCATCTTAGGAATCATCACAAAACAAGTAATATTACTGAGATACAAGGAAATTGACATACTCCTGTGAAATCAAAATGATAAATCAGTTCATTTTTGTCTTATTTCTTGAACAGAGAGATTTAAAATGTATGTGGTTGACTTTCTGTAATCCATATGTAACTCTCAACAATTCAGTCAAGGATATTACTCCTACCCACATTTTATTCCTTTCAGGAAGGGTTAATTATGCCTAAACAAAATGTATGTTTCTTAGGAAGTGGCTTTAAGTGTTTAGGAAGGCAGATTTGCCTGTTTATCCTAAAGAAAATCAGTCCATCAAATTTAATGACAAGTAATATTGTCCCTAAGAGAAGCTCTGTAATTACCCATCTATCCCTTTCTATTCTTTGTAATTACTCACTTGCAATTATCTCCATCCTGCCTGCTGTTTTCCTAAATGCTGCATGAACGTAAAGTAAAGCAACAGTCAGGTCAGTCATGATAGCTCCTTAAATTTCTGAAAGGATTTCTGCAGTCAGTGAGAGGATGGTATGGAAGGGGTTACACTCTGTGCTCCAGTTCCTCTTTTTGTCCCCAAGGAGAGGAAAGAAGCAGAATACCTCCAGAAGCTAATGAAACATGGAAACAATTTGTGTACAAGCAAAAAACCAAGGTTTGTCGTCTCTCACTGCCAATAATAATATATTATTTCCTATTTGTACTGTATAATGTTCAGGGTGAAAAACAAGTGATATTACTTGGTAATTCCCAAAGATGTCATTTTATAGGTAGTGTGGCCATCTCCCTGAGCTTACAGTGTATAGAAATAGCTCTGCATGCATGCGAACGGGAGCAAGAAGCTACCTGTTTTGTTTTAGCTTGAGCACCTTTGAAATCTCCTTGATGGAAAACTTCAGGAATTTCGGCTTCTTTGAGGAATCAGACTTTCAAATCAAGCTGTTATAAACCCACTTAGAGCTCCGCATCTGCAAAGTAAATCCAGTTAAACCTCCTTTACTGATAGTATTTAAAGCCTTATTTTTGTCCAAAACCAGAGGAGGTGTGGGCACAGCACAGGGTAGGGGGTGGGGTTGATTACAGATCAGCACTGATTATCACTGACAGTTTCCTCAAGAAAGAATGAATGTCAAAACCAGTCCCAGTTTAACTAGGATGCAGCCTCATTGGCATTCATGGAAATTCCCCTCTATTTTCACTAGGTCTGGACCTGTCCAGGGAAAAGGCCGAAACTGCCTGAACAATGTGCAAAGACACAGCATTTGGGCCCCCCACAAATGACCGCTCGGATAATTATAGCAGGTGTCAAAATCCCTGAGAATAGCCAAGAAACGGTACCTCCTGGCCCAGCTTTGGAGTCAGATCAACAGAGATAAAACAATAAACGGATGAGGTCCCGGTGGGTCTCCTCAGGCACCGCAGGCAGGCAGCTGAGCTTGCCGGCAGGGCTCGCCTCCCTCCGGGAGCTCGTTTGCTGCTCCCAAAAGCCAACCTTTCTGCTGGTGTCATACGTCTCTTCACCAGGGACAGCAGTTTAAGACCTTGCTCTATGGCCCAGGAATGCAACCTAGGGCCAACAGCTTTCCTGTAATGTGTTTCCAGAGGTCAGTTGCAGCTGACTCTTGCTTCAGTGTATGCAGCAACTGCGTATTCAGCAACTGCCTTGGTCCATCTGTGTTTTGAAGTTCTCATGAAAACCTCAGTGGGCTTGCCTTTGGTAAAATAAGGTATAAAAAGAGCAGTACCATGTACCCCTACACACATACATGCACTTTGGGAGGGTCTGCTACTCTGTTACAGCTGGTTTCAAACTCACAGAAAACTGGAGAACTGCCCACAGACAATATGTACCTCCTGGCTTGGCTGATCACCGCTGAGAACAACCTGGAATATCCCTGGTACTATCTGCTAGGTGCCTCATCCGCAGCAGGTTAAAGCCTCAAATCACATACTGGTAGTGCCTGTATTTTTTCAGAACGGCAACAATGGGGCACCAACCAGTTATTACTAGAAATATTGTCCAGACCTGCCAGGTTTTAAAAAAATAGCCTCAGCATCATGCCGTATAATACTGCAGTCAGGCAAAAAAAGCAGATGCAGCTTCAGCGTTGTCATAGCTCTCTGTGTCCTTTGCATGCAGGTACCTCACCATCGGAGGTGAGCACGTTACACTAGCACAGGCTGAGCTGCCAGGCCACGGGCAGTCCCTCCCCGGTGGCCTGGGTTTCAGCACAGGCTGGATGCAGGTTCAGGGTGGACGGCTCACAGCGAAGGCTGGATCGCTGCTTCACTGTGTGGCACTGTTTCTTTCTGCTGTCTCTCGCAGCTTGAGTAGTCTTGCCATCGTGCATGTAATTACAGTGTATTCCTTATCATGAATTAGGAGGCCCAGTTATAAAATGGCTGTTTCCTAATTCAGGTATAACAGGGTGTAACAAGTTGCGAGGGGAAATACGGCTAAGTTCCCAATAATTTCCTAACCCTCAGACAGTCCAAGATTTAAACAAGGTGAGGGCGACATTGCTTAGTCATATCTATACAAAGTCAAGAAGGGGGAGCTCTGTCTGTCCCTCCCTTCCATGGTCACCATGGCAGTAACAGCTTTAGCGCATCTAGTAAGTACAGGTTTTGGAGATGGAGTTAGGGAAGCCAACTCGGTAACAAAGGATTCTTCAGACAAGAACTTCCTACTGTCAGCTCCCTGCTGCTTAAACCAGGAGATGACTATTCAATAAAATGCCTAGAAAATCTGGTGTTTGAGGCAGTGGTTTTGGAATCTGGCAATCTGGTGTTGGAAATTCCTCTGGTTTGAGGCAATCTGGTGTTGGAAATTTCTCATTTATTTCTTGGGACCCAAGCAGACTGTTAAATTTAACAGTCACCAACCATGAGTAGCAAATACATATCCCAAAGCAATACCAAGTGTACTCATCACAAAAAAGCCCACCACAGTATGTGTCTTGCCATCATGAAACTCAGGCGCTGCTCTGGTCATATCTACAGAAGCTATCTGGTATGAGAGAAAGCTCTAAGGGCAAATCCAGACTTTGCAAACCCACACAGGGCTAGATATCATGGAAATGAATTGCTAACACTGCTGACCAGCTCCATTGTTTAAAGCAGCGCCCTCTCAGACTTCAGCAATAATTCAACAGTGAAATAAACAGTTCTGATCAGATAGCTAGGGAAATTAGATAAAGAACACAATAGCTGTGAAGATAGGAATATTTCATGACGAGTCATATATCAGTTTATTCCTGATTTAAGTCCCTTTTGATTACTCTTTGTTAATACCTCACATCTGTATGACAAGTCAGAAAGAAAGGCAAAGATCTTTTCAGATGGAATCTGTTTTCCCCCAAGATGACATGTGCATGCTACCTTCATGACTTAGCGCTCAGTCATCTCCTTGTGACTCTTTCATGTTACATAGAAATAATAACTGTGTTTCAAGACAGCAATTTCCTCAAAGCTAGTTTTTATA
Organism: Haliaeetus albicilla; assembly: GCF_947461875.1. Classification (NCBI taxonomy): domain Eukaryota; kingdom Metazoa; phylum Chordata; class Aves; order Accipitriformes; family Accipitridae; genus Haliaeetus; species Haliaeetus albicilla. Next base: position 34,321,186 of record NC_091485.1, on the reverse strand, counting down.
CTTTAGTGTGCTCCCGAGATACTAAACTATTCAAAAGTGCTCTTTTCCTCTACGTCTGTTCCCACAGAAGTCCAAGGCTACTCCTTTGAGTCTCAGGACAAGATCTTTGAAAACTTTTTCCCCCTACTGCTTTGAACACAAGCAGGTTAAACCTGAGCTTAGCACTTATTTTATACCATCACGTACTTATTTCTTTCAAAATAAGTCATTTAACTAAAAAAACAATGAGAAGTCCAAGATGCCTGGATATAATGGGATTAATGGGATCACCACATTGTTTTGATAGTATACATTCTAAAAACGTTACTGAGGGGGCTGAATGTGGTTGCTCTGGATGAAAGAAGCTGCAGGCAGCAGGAATAAGCTTTCAGCACTGAGAAAGAAGCAATCCTCAGCATTGCTAAATGAGGCTACTGTGGAATTCAGGATGCACCGTACACACAGCTGGCTATAAAACTCTTCAGATCATCCAGGTCTGCCTCTCCTCTAGAGCAAACAATTCTCTTTGCACTTCTTGTTGCTCTTATCAAAGGCAAATAGGCTGGGTATTTCATAGTGCTCTATGTTTTTTTGAGCATATTCTTAAAAGACCTGGTCAAGCCAGAGAACCCCAGCCCAGGGAAGAGAGGCTGTTCTCTTTACAGGTTTGGGGGGCTACTTTGTAAGCTGACACATTGTTAAAGGCATCTCTTCTTCAGATAGTTTTGAGAGGTAGGTTGATACCAAGCTAAAACATGCATATCTAGGTTTTATAACCATTGTAAATCATTTCAGTATCTGATTGGTTATCATAAATTCAATACTGCATCCTTTCAAATTAGTAAATTTAACAAAAGAGAGGGAAAAAAAGGCATATATAACTGATGATACTGAACTACTGGTTTTCCTTTGCCTTTTTACGGCCCTGCAATGCAGCTGACGGATAGGCATTCCCACCCAGTGTCCTGCTTTCAGTTTGTTGCTATGTGTCTTAGGAAGCTGTGCTTTAAATAGCACAGATAATACCTACCATTAAATAAAAAGCCAAGCACCTTCAAAGTTTTAGTTTAAAACTAACCACAGAAATCTAAAAAAATTTTAAAGATTTTTTTTCCCCCCTTGTGGATCTGAATCTTGGTACCTCAGCTTCAAACATATGGGATCTCCTTTCAGTGCATCTTACCCTGAGTTGCCTGGATTTGAGGATTTACTACCTGCAGTATTCTTACAAGTAATACTATGTTTTAATCACCATTAATTATTCTCAATCCTACTTTACCTTCAGTAAAGTATTTTTAGGGAAATTACCTTAGCTTTCTTCTCCCAACAGTTCTACAGTCTACAGGAAGGAAAATTCAGCTGTGGTTAGGAGAGCTACACAACAGAGGGAGAAGGCTTTTCTGAGGTGATGAGTAAGTCTTAAGCATTGCATAGAAGTCCCAAATATTTCCTCAGACTTACTCAGGCTCCTTTCTCTCCAGCTCTCCAAGAGCAGATTCTCTTCCTCCTGCAGATCTGATGTTGTAAGCTGGAGCGAGCTGTAAATAGTGAGAACCCATGCAGAATTAGCAAATACCAAGTTTGTGATGGACTCTTTTTTCCAATCATAATGGTAAATAGGTTGCTGGTAATCTCTCTTATTTGCTCCAGTGTAAGTGTAGAGTAAATTCACTAACTGTACTAAAGTTATTTTGGAAATACATCACTGTAACTGAGGAAAAGGTTTGATTCTATTTCTTGATCATATAACACCAGTATAGAATGTTAGTGTGAAAAATCTAAAAAAGCCACAGTATTTCTGCTCAGATATAGTAAATGCAAAGTTAAATGTATTTAAAAACAACACTATAATACTGCTTAAGCAATAGGGTGAAAGTCACTGGCTTTACTTCACATTTATGCAGGAGTAGCAAAAATCAGAATCTAGTTTGTTATGCTTATTAGCAAAGGGATAAGCAAGGGCACTCACTTTAGTAACAACTGCAAATACAAGCTTCTCCAAATTGTATGGCAAAGTTCCGCATATGAAAATAAAATCTGAAGATAGTTTTAGATGAAAGGTTTGAACATTTATCAGTGATAATTATTTTTAATTTTTCGCAAGTTAATATAACTAAATACAAGAAAGTTTTTAATATATTTTGCAAATATTGCATTATGGCCAAATTCTACAACTCTTACTTGGGTAAGGTATTCCAGTTGGGCTAATAGGACTCATCTCACAAAATCATGCATCAGAATTAGGCTCCAAATGCATTTAGGACTTGTAGCACAAAAGTCTTCACAATGCTCATTATTCTTTTAAGAAATCCGCAGTGTATCAACAGGAACGCAGAGCATATCTTGGGTTGCATCATTAGCTTCAGTTTCAGGAATTACTAAAATCCCCTAAGCTACAATTTGTCATGATTCTCATTCTTGGGAAATCCTTTAAAGGGACTGTTAAAGTAATTAAGCTAGTGTCCTCGATTTAATCTTTAAGGCTGCCTAGCCAACATTGAGTCACTGTAGTCTTCTAGGTCAGACAGGAAAAGAATTGACGTCATTGCAAAACGCCACTGCGTAAGTGTCTCTGAAAAAAATGGCAGCCAAGTGTACACAGTTGGATAATCAGATGCTGTGAATAACATGCTGCTCAACAGGTGAGCTTAGGGAATTTGGCACTTCAGAGCTGAACCGAGTGTGTCCTTATGTGGATGATAAAAGATCCGTGATACACTTTCTCTGACATAACATATTTAGCAAACTTATCAAGATGTTTCCTCTGTCCAGAAAGTCAACCAGCCTATTAGGAATGATAATTTGGCACACAATATGCTCGAGGGACAAATACGATAAGGGATGTTTCATACAAAGGGGCTTCCACTACTAGTCAGTTATGTCAATCTGCAGCTAAAAACAGAGCGGCATAAAAATAAACTTTAACTCTTCACCCTGGGCAATTAAGCTGTTTTCTAACAAAATAAGCATGGCTTAAACAGACACCAGGAAAGACAGCTACAGCTCTGCTGCAATGCTTACTCTTGAAAAATGAAAAACAAGCATTTAAGCAGGGCACTGCATTCTAGATATTTTCCCACTCAACGTTTAACATTTCCAAATTCCAGATGAACAGGAGCAGAACCACATAGTTCAAATGGAGACCCCAGTTTTCCCAAAACCTGAAGGCCCTTCGGACCAGAACTGTTCCCGTTCGGACTCATTTTTAGAAAAGTCACAAACAGGAAGCGCATGTGCTGCTGTCCACAGGCAAATGGAGGGAGAATAAAGCTGTGTTTAGGCATGCACTAACCTTGAACCTTATCCCAGTGACTTGTACCTGCCCCAGCACTAATCAGAAGACTTTTCTCATGACTAGCAAAGGCCCACATCCTTGCAATGATTTGAATGATTCAGAAATACATCTAGCTCTGGCTGCCCAGAATCCTTACCCTAATCCCCAGAATAGCCTCACTGCAGCCCAGAAGTCCTTCCTACAGCAGAAATAAAAATAGCACATATTTGTTCTTTAAATATATTAATGGTTTGGGTCTTCACTTTATCTCTAAGAGCTTTATCTATCTAACTATACAGCCACATCTGTTGGAGTTATCCTAAACCTAAGCCCAAACCCAACCCAAAGCCCACGTAACTCTTGGCTATCACAAAATTCTTCAATTCATTGTTCACCCCAGTTCTCCCAACAAGAGCAATGATACAGCATCCAGTAACAACCCCAATTCTTCATTCTTCTTTTAGAGACACTTTAACCATAATTTAATGGTAGCCCAAGGACTACTATCCACAACAAGAAATCTTCCTCTGTCAGTATCCAGAGGAGATGCGACTCTAGAGGGACCCAGCACAAACACACATCTTCCATACTTAGTTGTGAGAAACCTTGCCCAGCCCTAGCTTGAACCCAAGATATTTTAAAATTTTGCCTTAAAATATTCTCACCTGTCAGACTGAACTTTCATCCTAGCCCTGCAGGGCTTGTAGGATCCAGCAGTGAATGGTTTTTGCCTTTGTGATACTCAGGGCTAAGGCTTAATCATAGCTGAGTGACCCTGTGTAGCTTGCAGCATAAACGATGTTACAAAAAGCATACTTCAAAGTATATAGCTCTGCTAAGTCCTGCCATCATCCTTATAACCATAACCAGGCTACAGTCTCATCTTGGGGTTAAGAGTTTGTGTCCAGGACAGACCTGATTTCATTACTGGATGTGCAAAGCTACAGTAGTAAGATGAAGTCGAAGCCAAAGAGGATGAATGACTTCTGCTGAGTTCTGGCACAAATATGAGTTTGCCGTGCTGTACCTTAGCCTCCAGTTAGAGTTGGGCTTATGTTCCAGTTGGGCAAAATGAGAGATGGAAAGATTGCTTTACCACTGAATTTTACTATATCTGGAGGTCTATGATGAGACCAGGCACCAAGACAGATGCCTGAAGTGCATAAGATGCAGACTGGTGTTGAAACTACCAGCAGTGACAGGATTGGGCTTAATGGGCTATAAAAGTGGGGCTAGAACCAGCTGGAGCAGAAGGCGGCGTGTGAAACCCAGCAAAGGCTGAGGCAGTAGCAAAGGGCTTAAAGTTTGTTAACGAGGAGTCTGTCCATCATGTCACAAGCCTAAGTTAAGCTTAACATTGGAGATGGACACTGAATTTAGGACAGTAGGAACTAAAAAGCTAAGGAGGTTGCAGAATCCTACAGAGACAGATTGAGGGCTATGATCACCTCAAAGCAGTAACTAAAGCTAAAGCTGGATTAAGTTTCTGGTTTATGACTATGACAAAGTAGTTATATACAATTATAAAACTACCCAGAATATATTTACTGTTAGGGCTGGAGGCAGCAGTTTTGCTTAGTGACCCACATACATTTCCAAAAGCTACTGTCTGAACTTGTCATTAGAAACCCTGAAGCTTTTATAGGATCCAGCAAAAAAACTAGCACTAGGCTTATTACCTTAGCTGTAGCATCCTGGGCCCTACTCTGCCCTCCAATACTTTAGTTTTAACTGCACTGTAGAGACTTCTATCAGTCACGGAACTAACTGTGGAGTAATTCACACTGCTCTCTAACCCTATCCCTAGCTCTGCAGGCTTTGCAAGATCCAGCAATAAAGCCAGCTCTTTTTTGCCCCCTACCCTGAAAGAAAACACTTTTCCCAGACAAAATGCTGGCCTTCCCCATATGACAGTGACTGACAGCACTAACAATAAGCCAGTTACCTCTGCCTACTCTAGCCCTTATCCTCATGGTGCCAGTCTTGCTCTTTAAGCCATTGCCCAATGCAGAAGCAGTTCTCAAAGTGGGACATGGTTTCTTATGAGGAGGGCTGAATCAGATAATGGACTGCAACAGAAAAACTGAACTTTTCCACCTTGATTTTGCTGCTCCCCTCACTTTCACTTTTATTTTCCTGTTTCTCTTCCCCTCCCCTCTGGCCCACCAGTGCTCTCCACTCCACCAGCTCTGCAGCATTCCTATCACACAATGTTGATGCAGTGTGCATGGTGGAGCACCAGGTGAGTTAGGCCAGAGGATGCTCACTACATGGGTTTGGCAGCAGCTGGCTTGTTCCCCCCTTCACCTCTCTCTTCCCTTTCCTCACCTCTCCTTTCTGGGGGTCAGGAAATCAAAGGGCAGCACCTGCCCCAGCCCCATAGGGCCAGCAATTCACCCAGGGCATGCTCAGGCTGGCCAGGCAGGATAACACAGTCAGGATGTCAATCCACATCCTCACGGGTCATGCTGCTGTGGGAAGGGTGACTCCTTGTAAGATTTTTGGCATAAGCAAGGGGCCCAGTGACCCAGGGGAGCTGGGGAGCAAACACTGGCCTTTAATATCCAGTGCAGGGTGAAAGCATTGTAAAACCTGGGCATAGTGAAGTCTGGGCCCCTCTTTTCCAGTTGGTACCAGGAGACTGGAAGACAAAGATGGGTGTGGTGACAATAAAGGCATCCCTGTTAGAAGGTGCCACAGAGCTGGTAAAGCCCAGCACAGAGGGTAGCTGAGATTTATGCTCAAAGCCTTGGTGACTCTGCCCCTCAACCTTTAGGCAACCACGTCTGAAAACACTGTGTAAACAAAGCAATCAAAAGGCAAATTCTAATGCAGCTAGCTTCTTCTCTAAAAATAAACAGATATCAGCATTTAGTCTCATCCTTAGCTAGATGAAATTATAGTCTTCCTATAAATTGGTAAGAATGACGTTTAAGATACAGGAGTATTTAACAGGAAAGCTATCCTAATTTTCAAGAATAATCTCCTAGACTTGGAAAAAGAGGTGGCCAGAGACCAAAGAGAAACAAGCCCTTTTTAGTGGGACTTTGAGCCTTCCAAGCAAAGCTGATGAATCACAGTGTCCCGGGCTGGCTCCCCACCTTGGTGGCTGTGCATGCCAATCCACAGCCCCTGCGTCTGCCACCTCCCCAAGCACCTTATTTACATGCCAACGACTTTTGCCCTCTTCAATCACAGATAATCAGGCTGCCTGGTAACAGAAAGGGATGGCCATTTAAAAGGCAGGCTTATATTTTTCACTATCAAAAATGTAAATATGCAATGTCATTTTAAAGCACTGTAGGAGGGGAGGGATAAGGGGGAGTTATCAAAGGACTAGAAATAGCTGTAAAACTTGGGCCAGTCTGTCTCTCGACCACAGCACCTAAATTAGCAGTGAATATGAGCAATGAACAGGTTCCCAAGAGCCGTGAGTGAAATCTCTTCTGCTCAGATTTTGAGCTAAGATTCTCATTTTCATTTCCTTATGGCTTAAAGGTAACAAATTTGCTTCCAGGAGATTCTAGATCTTCTACTTTTCATTTCCATCTATTCTGTTAACTCTTAAATGAGGCACATCATAGGCAAATGCATCACTTCCTCCTCACCCTTGCGCTTGATCAAAATCAAGGTCACGCTGAAGGGCTTTTTAGATCATTCTGATGGTCACTTGGCCAATCACACCAGCAATTACTTCTCCTACTGCATAAGTTCTCCTCCTTGAAAGGTTAGCCTGGCATTCCTGCTTCAAGTACTGCGCAAACTATCTTCTTAGGGTAGCAAGAACGGGCTTGTCCAAAGGACAAGCATGAACTTTTTTGCTTAGCAGTCCTTCCTTTCTTCTTCTCACTCTTTCCCTCAGTAGCATTGCACTTCACTGTGGCAGACAGAAATCTGAATCATGAATCTCTTTGCTCCTGGGAAGAATTTGTATCAGATGAGCTAAGTAGTGTTTACCTCTAATCAAACCCTTAAATACTACAAGGGACTGTCTGGCCACACTATGGATTTGCTCTTTGGAACTGCAGCATCTCAAGATTTCTTCCAGCTGGAAATATTTTTCCAGCTGAGAGTCTCCAGAAACTACCATAAACAGCTATAATTTAAGCACACATTTTATATAAAAACCACCATTATTTTCAAAATTTCTTTAGATTTGGAAATAGTTAACAAATCTTCTAAAATCAGCTGAACAAAAGTACAAACACATTTCTATAAGTTTTGGAGCCCTGAAGTTTCCATTTTTCAGTGTATGAGATTTCAGAAAGTTACATATTTTCAAATGGTTCAGGTGTTTGTATGAGGCAGTGACAAAATTTGAAAGAGTGGGCAAGCTTATAAAAGCAACTTTGTTTACAAGGCAATTCCAGGTTAAGGAACCAAAGTGGAACAAAATGTTTCTGGTGAAAACCTTTGCCATTTTTTGTCACTGTCCTTTGCTGTCGTGCTAGAAGAATGCCAACCGCCGGCGCTTGCTGTGGAAAACCTCTGCTTGACTGGCAGAGTACATTATGTACAGTCAGGATACTGCGTCCTGGATTCTCATACCGTTTCCAGACCTGCCAGCTTGGCTGTCAGCCCGCAGTAATAGGAGATGCTCAACTGACTGCTAACAACAAACAGTACTTTCGGATCTTTAATGGCTGGTAGACGAAGTACAGTATGTGCTGTAAATTGCATTTCTTATTCAAAAGGAGAAACTGTCCAAGCAGGGAATATAAGGTATGCACAAAAGGCAACTAGGCAAAACCAGGTTATGCTCACAGAGGCCCAGGTTTCAACTTTACCTCAACGTTATTTCAGTGTCACTTGAGGCATCTGACAGTGACAATTTCAAAAGGTACTAGCTATCAATAGCGTTGATTCAAGAGCCCATAACAATCTCAGCTTTACGGCAGACAGTAGGTAAGCCTGTCAGAGATCTAAATAAAGTAGATGAATGAATGCAACCGTCTGTCACATGTGCATTGTGTGCAACAAAGGTAAATTTAAGTTGAGCTAAGGATGTTTTAAGAGCAAGTGTGCAAAGCTGAGCTTCTGAATAGGTATTATGTCCTATCAAGGACTCATTGTTTAGCAGATCCTATATCTAACAATGCCTCATTGTGAAGGCTCCAAAGATCAGTGCATTAAATACCAGTTTTTCAGACCCCTTCACATTTTCAGTGTCTTCCAGTGCTGCAAACACTTGGATATTCTTGCTACACTCCTACCTGTATGTGCATCTATTGGCTGTATCTATGCTATTCTGTGAGTAGGAGAAATAGCTCAAATCAATGGGTTCAATTCTTCAAGAATTTTGTTCTGTCCCATTCCAAAGAAGTCTCCTTTTTGGGATATTGGAAAGCTACTGCACATGTGAAAAAAGAAATCTGGATTTCACTAATTATTCCACTTGGATGGCTACTTCAGACGGAGACCAGGAGAAATAGCGCTGTGTAAGGCCATGGATTAACATGCATTTACATGTTCAGGCTTTGTGCTTGCAACTGGAGGGAGGATATGGCCTTCTGTAGGAGGAGAGATTCCGGTTCATTATACTGTATGTAGGAAGTGGCTTTATGCAATGCTGTCACGAGCACAGGGAGACAAGTACCGCTTCCTTACTGACAACTAAAGTATGTGAAAACGCTGTAATCTGATTACCAAAAATGAGTGGAGAACTGATGACAGAATCAACATCAAAGCAGCATCGTGGTGCAGAAGTGCCAGCTGAGAGATCTCCACACCTCTACTGCGGAGAAGGTGAGACCTGGCTCTGGATTTGTGAGAACGGTGCAATGAATTGCAGCAAACGTTTAATTTGCAACAATTCCAACATGAGATACGCTCGTGGGGCAGATCTCTGACACAGGTGGTAGTGGGGGGGTGTCAACAGCTTTCCCAGCCATTAAGGTTAATTAAAATAAGGATCTGCATTTTCCTTCTGGCACAGCCTCCAGCAGTGGACCCCTTGGGGGCAGGTTGGAGGAGGAGGAAGGCAGAGTGAAGGGAGGGTGAAGGGGGGGGTGAAGGGGGAGGAGATTTTTGAAACCACGGCTTCGAGATGTCAGGGGAATGCTTTCATGGGTCTGGCAGCTCTCTAAACCTCTGCACAGGTACAGGGAATCTGGTGCGTTTCAGAGAAAACTAAAACCACTGCTCCTTTTGGTGGCAAAGAAAGGTGAAAGATTACTATAAATGCCCCTCCCCCCACCATTGAAAAGTAATAGTTAATAAATGCCAAACAGCAAGTTTGACAGAAAAATTTCTCTGGGCTTGTCTCCCAGGCTAGTTATTTTCAGATTTGTATCCCAGATTTTGCAAATGTGAATCTCTATTCCAGCTTTGTGCCAGCATCCCACCAGTGCAGGGCATGCAATTAGCCACTAGCACCATAACAAGAGGAAAAGTTACAATCCAGTTTTGTCACTGGATAGCAAATCAACTTGCTGGCAGTTTGACCTAACTGAGCTCAGCTGGGTTTCTGAGCAGTGTACACTGCATTCAGCATATCCTCTGTAATAAAGGCATCCCTTTAATCAAAATCTGTACATTTTACGCATGCCTGAAGCTCCTCTATAACAGCTGAAAACTAGTGAATTAAGTATCACAAATTCCTGCATGTGCTAGACTTGCCATTTTCAAGCATCTTTAGGACTAACGGGAGCCAGGGTCTGTCTACATAAGGATACAATAAAGTTCAAAAGTCACGTCTGTAAAGCACTAGAAGTCAGTGTAGAATGTGGTCACATCAGCTGTGAAATCAGCTGTGTTAAAGCACAGTTAAGGTTAAGGATGTTTTCTTCACCTGCGTATTCTAATGATCTTGTCACCATGTTAAGCTAATTAATTTACAAAGCTCCTCCCTTCTAGGAAAAGTTCCCATTCCAGAAAATCAATATAGTAGAGCTACTGCTAGTTCCCCCTTTCTCCATTCCCAGCAGCCTTACATTAGTGGGAAGAAGGAAAAAAAGAAATAAGTCTGGACGTGTCTGTGTTCAAACATAGCAATCTCCAGTACTCAAAAGTCTCCAGCCAGGTTTTACTTCCAGATTATAACCGGTGAGAGATCTGACTCTTAAACTGACCCCAGGCTGATGTAACATTTAAGCTCAGCATCTGTTTGGAACTGCAATTTAAAATGAAATAGCAGTCCTTCAGAGCTGCTCAGCTCTGCAAGTCAGCCAGGGTTTTTCCAGCTTGGGCAAGCTTAGAATGGTTCTGACTGTGATTTAAATTTTGTCAACACAGAAATGCTTTCTGCTATGTCTTCCCATGGCATTCAGTAGCCCTGAATTTCTGGCACTCTCCTTCTTTCCTTCAAAATTGTAGGGTTTTTATCTGATTAGCTCTAAATAATCTTGATAACTACTCAGATCTAGTTATTTCTTGAATTCATTGCTTGGAGATCAAACATTACATCACAAGAACTTAATCCTGTTCCAAATAAAGCCAAGGACAAAAGTCCCATTGACTTCAGTGTGTGCAGGATAAGGCCATAAATCCTTGAAAAGCTGAGTGTCCAATTTTCAAATTAAAACATAATGAACTTAATAGTCATGGATTTAAAGGCTGTTACATTTCACATCTTGCATGAGATTCTACAGCTGGGTAACAAACACTTTTAAAACTTTGATGCTCTGAGGGAGGGTCATTTTCTGGGAGCTCCCATCATTATCTATCAGGCCAGTACACAAAACACACAATGGAAGTGATACTGCCCTGACTGCAAACAATGTCTTTGGAAAGCTTCAAACAATTTCTTTGTAAACAACTGATCAGGGTAATTACATTTTCTAATCTGAAATGGTGCTGTGACATTGTTTCAGGTAACACATGAATCATGCTAAAGGGTTTTCCTCTGCTAGTGTTGGCTACTTTATCTAAGCAAGCTCTAGTCTAAGGATGGAGACCTAAGCCTGATGAAGCATTGTACTGGCACTGCAGGTAGTGGCTCCACCACCTGCCCCCAGGACTCCTCCAATCCACTGCTACTGCTGGGCAGACAGCTCGCCAGGTAATTAAAAAACCTGAAGAAATAGTGGAGCTGTGCCTAATGCCTGATGATCCAAACTCACTCTCTCTAGGAGGTGAGGCATCAGATAGGATGACCTTGCTGCATATCTGAATGATGCTGAGGCCAGGTGAGAGCTACAGCTTTGCTTAGCAGAAGGCAAACATGGCTTTGATGACTTTGTGCTTGCTAATGAACACAAATGACCTAAACCACAGTGAGTGTGTCTCCCACCACCTTTAAGCCAAGTTGCAATGTAATAATGTGGCTGTCAAATCCTCACCACTACATGGGATTGTGTTAACAAATTAGTCCAAGTTTATTTCACAAATCATGATTAAATACTTGCAGAAGCAGCAGCCCTAGCTTTCTGGTTTGTTTGGTTTTGGTTTTAACAGCAGTTACAATAGAAGAAATGCAGTATGACCTGCCCCTACAGTATTCTTTTATTCTTCAATCTCTTGTCATAGATGCAATCTGTACACTGCTTAATTTTTGTTATCATTGCCTTGGATATCTACCAGCTATGACTGTCATGATTAAATCAGTATTAACTTAATTACAAAGGGCTGTACTCAAGATAAACAGTAAAGAAGTGATCCAGAACAGTGAGAACTGCACTGCTGAGGATGTCTGGCAAAGGCCCTTCAGACACTTTGAGCTATCTTCCCCCCCCCCCCCCGCACATAAGTTTTTTTTTTCTTAATCCAGATGTGTTGTTTTTGTCAAATCACAGAAATTAGATCAGTCTGTCACCTCCAAGTCTGAACCTTGAAGCAAGCCCCATCAGTGCCTTTGGCCGTGATTTCTCTTTACTGCCATCAGCAGCTACATTTTTTGCTTCACTACAAACTCGATGCCACTGGTGGTCTGACATGAGTCAGACACTGAGGGTTTCCCTAATTTCCTCCTCACAGTGCCATGAACAAAAGACATCAGGATTTGGCGCACTTCCCATGTTCACCTCCTGCTCTAAGGTATTCCCATTCTGCAGGACGAGCCCACAATCACTGATATAATTATGATGGAGGGAACCATTTTTCGTTTCTGCTCACCTTTCTTACTTGACCTTGCAGAAGTTCAGTTATGATTTAGACACTGAATCTGTCCCAGCTGAATTCAACAGCAAAACTCTCATAGATTTTAATATGTATATCAGTCCTTTTCTAATTGGGATGGTAATCATATATAGCTGACACAACAGCTGATGATCCAGCCTTTTAAAAAGTCTTTTAAAGAAATCTCATACTTTTCCACACATTTTTGAGAGTACTGCATAGCAAATATACATAAGTCACATGTGAACAGACAGCAAGGCACATTTCAGCATTTCAAGTGAAAAGCTAAGAGTTTTCCACAAATTATACAAGATTTGCTTAAAAGTTTAGGACCTAAACTAAGTTTTTCAGAGAATATGGTCTGTATATTCAGCTGTTTGATACGCAACCTGTGGCCAGCCACTATCTATTCTCTGGGGAGAAGCCTGGAAGAACTTCCATCAGGTGTGTAAATGTCCTGGTTTTCCTCAAAGTCCTGCCTTCTCAATAGATTCCATTAGCATTCTCCTGAATACTATCAACAGAAAAGGAGACATGGCATTCAGTACAAAATTCAGTCCTCTGGGTTTTTTTTATGCCACCGGTGACAAAAAGAAAATACTTCCACATAATGAATCTTTCCTAATTTCTCATGCACATATGTCCAGAAATTTCTCTTGTTTTCCAACAGCAGGAGAAAGAGCTGTTATTATCACTTTCAAGAGCTGAAATAGAATCCTGTTTATGACACATTTCCATGGGATAATACCATAAAGGTCAGGATGAACTAACTGATCCCTTATGGTGACAATTTCTCCTATGCCAATTTCTTGTATAGCATTCCTTGTATTTTTTCTGGTATTTCTTCTGTAAATTTCCCCTAATTATCGAATACTTTGTCCAGAGGCCTGAAAATAACTTAATTAGTGTTGTGGCCTTTCTGTTCATTGGTATTTTCTTCATGTTGGCCAGTGGAACAATCATCTGCAATCCTCTCTGCTGCTTTTTGGCCTAACACAGGGTGGTATGCTCTTCTAAAGGAGTTAGACCTACCTAGCCTCATCTGTGAAGCACCAGGTAAATCCTATCTGAGACTAACCACTCATATGCAGGTTGATTATAAAACGCAGAGGTTCTGTAGTGCAGAGCTGTTAGAAAGCCAAAGCTGTGGGATGCAGGCTAGTTTCTCATCCATGGGCTTCTGGCAAAAGTCAGAAAGCTAAAACTCAAAGAGAGACACATAGAAAAGACCTTCCTCTGGAGGAAGGGATGATGGATTTGCTGATGCTGCATACATTGTACATCCTTTCTGGCTGACAGAAACTTCATGAAGTTCAGCAGAACAAATGTAAGGTCCTTCACATGGGACAGAAGAAGCCCCTGCAACAAGGCAAGCTGGAGACCAACTGGGGAAGGAGCAGCTCTGCAGAGCAGGACCTGAGGTAGAGAAGTTGTTGAACATGGGTCAGCAGTGCGCCCTTGAGGCAACGAAAGCTAAGCACATGCCAGGCTGCATTAGCAAGAGAGCCAGCCAGCAGCTTTTGGGAAGTGGCTGTTCCCTTCCAATTCGCACTTGCGAGGCCACATTTGGAGTACTCTGCCATGTCCACCTTTGGGTTTCCCAGTAAAAGGCACTAACGTGTTAGATCAAGTCCAGTGGAGGGCCACCAGGACTGTGGGGCATTCAAGGAGGGCTGAGGAAACCGGGTTTGCCCAGCCTGGAGAAGAAAAGGCTGAGGGTGGAGGGGGATCTGATTGTGATCTTCCAACTGCTTAAAGGGGTCCTACAGGCAAGGTGGAGCCAGACTTCTCTCAGAGGTGTGCAGCTGAAGGGCAAGAGGCAATGGCCACACGCTGCATCCAGGGAAATTGTCAGCAAGTATAAGAAGAAAAAAAAATCAGGTAAGAGTGGTTAAACCCAGCCAGAGAGGTTGGGGAATCCGCACCCTCATATACTTTCAAAACTTGACTAGACAAGGCCATGAATAACCTCATCTGACTTTTAAGTTAGCCCTGCCTGAGAGTTGGACTAGATGACCTCCAGGGGTCCTTTCCAATCTAAATTACTCTGTGATTCTATAAATAAGGTAGAGGTTACAAGGAAAAGGACCTAAATCAGATTCAGGAGTGGCATGAGTCCTTCCTGTGTTGAGAGGAGAGAACAAGCCTGCAGGCTGTTGCTACCACTGACCTCTTAAGGGCTGGATGATTGAAAACCACTCTTGGATGCAGCAGAGCATGTGTTCCTGGCACAGCACTTGCATTGAGCCATTCCCAAGTTTCTCTAAGCAGTGGCCTTATCTGGGTGGAGTGCTGTCAGTCGGGCATTTTTTCCTTCAATTTTGCCTCACCCCTTGCCATCACAGTGCATTAAACCCAGCCTGTTGAAAGGACTCACCAAACTTCCACGCTCCAAGGAGTGTGATTTTTGCAATAATTTTAATTTTTTTAAATACAATTTTCATTTCTTGGGAAATAATTTGTACCTTTGATGACAGAAGTGTTGCTCAAGTAAATTGTACCAATTACATACAAATTCGTGTTTCTAACCTCAATTAAAACAGCAGTTAGCAAGAAGAAACAAATGGACTTGCACTAGAAATATTTTCCTCTCTTTCTTTTAGCTAAAAATTATTCTACTTAAGACAAATAGAGCCATACATTTAATTATTCAGATGACTTCAGAAAGTAAAAGGCTCGAGTGACAACATTTTTCATGTTGGTTAATTAAACTGGTGGAATGTATACTCTAATTACTAATAAAAAAAGTTCTGATACATTCCTTAGAAAAGCTTTACTCCACCATCAGCCACTCACCCAACACACACAACCCCCCCTTACCTGTATTGAATCAAAACATTTTACACTAACTAAAAAAAAAAAAAAAAAAGAATTTAGTTTAATTTTCAGACTAGTCAGTTGGAGGCAAAAAACTTTTTCTCCTAATAATACCAGCCCAACAGACTAATGAAGCTGTCTTTTCTTAGCAAAAAGTATTGGTGTTTGGATTTTCTTGCTGTAAGTAAAGACACATAAACCAATCAGCAGCTTTGCACATACAAGTAGTTCTAGTAATGTGGCTTCACTTGGGTTTGAGTTGCTCCTGCTTGTGTTTCATAGGTTTGGGGCCTATGAGAAGAGTAACAGCCTATGGCAACTGTAAAAAGAAAAGGCTATGACTAATAAGTTCAATAGACTTTTTAGGATCGTGCATGTTTCATGAACAGGCTGTCACTCCATTGTTTCAAGTCCCCAAATTTTCACCTTTCAGAGAAGCTCTTCGTTTTTTTTTCTCCACCATAGAAACATCATTTTGTGTTAAAGTCTCGCATTTCCATATATTCGGAATTTGACATTGGCATGCCACAGTTAGTCAGATTTACTTGTAGGAAAAAAGACAAGAGAAACATCTACACTACAAAATTATCAGCAGGCCTGAGAACAGGCTCGAGATGGGAAAATCCATCATTCTGGTCCTCATTCAGTCTGTACCGTTGCCTTTTCTGCCCAGGTGGAGCTCGAACTCCGAACACCCATATTGTGCTTATGATGAGCCAGAGTCAAGATATCTTCCGGGGGCTGTAATATCACACCTGATCTGTCCAGGCTGTGGGAAAGGAAGCTCAGATCACATCACAGTGCAAGTGTGATCAGCCTTTCCCCTCAGCACACCACAGCTGAATCCAAGCCTACACCCAGTGTGAATGTGGACATGCATCGCACAGATTGCTGACAAGCTGAGTCTCAGGTAGGCTCATGGAAACAGCCTTGCCTGGCAGTGGAATTAGTCTCAAGCTGGCCAAAATCTCAAACGTGATTATGAAGTGTGTCCTCTGTTCGGCAGATGACCATTTTATGAACTTCACTGAAATCTTTTCTGCTCAATCAATTTTGTTTTCAGCTTGATTTGGGGTTCAGTTCCTCACTAGTCCTTACCCTATTTTCTTTTAGACAGAAAATTGACTTCTTCATTTTCAGGGGGACTCAATTCTTAGCATTTTCTTGGCCTTTAAAATTGGGAACTCAAAAAGACATGCAAACATTACACACGATAAGACATGGAAAGAAAATACTGCTAAAATTAGCTCACATGTCCCTAGCTTTTGCCTAAGTAGACTCCAGTGTCGTCCTTTTGCAATGCATGGCAAAACTCCCAGCGATTTCAATAGGAGTAGGTTCTAACACAAAGTTGGCAAGCTTGGAAAAAAATAAAATAAAGCAAAAGTATTTCTAAGTCTTCATGTTAGAACAAAAAGCATCTTAGAGGCTCTATATCAAAAGTGAAAACTGAGGCTGGAACTTAACTCCAGCTTCATGCGTACTTCTAACCTTTACGCCAGTATACTGAACAGTTTCTTTAAATACAATAGAAACTCTGCCACTTTGAAGATAAGCCCTCACAGTTAGCTTAAAACAATAATTCTGTACTTTCTTTCCTGTTTCTAGATTTATTTTAAGTATTAGTATAAAATGTCAGAGTCTGATAGCAGCCAGATCAGTTTGTATAAAAATCGACTGCCTGTTTGTAGTATATTACGGGCTATATTTGACACAGGAAAGCACTTAATCATGAATGCTATCAGCACACCACACCCATCTTTGTAAGTGCCTTATAAGCTAGATTTATCACCATGAACTTGAACTGGATAGAGACAAGTAATAATTAATAATGCAAACCTCTTCTGTGGAGGTAGAGTTAAAGGTGTATTATCCGCAATACGACCGCCAGACTATAGCTCAGAAGCCGTGCTCGTATCTATCAGTGGCACAGAGGCATCAGGACCAACTGTCATTCAATTCGGACTGATGTCCAGAGGACTATTTCCACTGGGGTTATCAGGCTCATGTAAACAAAGTTCAGATAAAAGAGAGAAGAAGTTGTCTCAAATATATGATCGCACAGATTCTGCCGTTTTAGGTATTTTGTATCTCTCGGCTCATTGTATTTGCACAGCAGAACTGATGGCCCTTCAAAAACTTAAATAAAACCCACAAACCCCTTTGCCATGCATTAAGTTTGATTTTATTTCACATGTCTAATTTTTTGTCTTTATTCTAGCTTTTGAGCTCTAATATGCCACATTTTGGATGCGTGCACTCCAGAAACATCCTGAAAAACGCACACATTACATAGGGGATAGGACCTTCCTCCTTTTCTCTGTTGACTCATGCAAAAAGTACTGCTCCCTCCTACAGAGGCTGCCCCTGTAGCCGGCCCCTCCGCGTTGCTGTGCCTACCACCGCGCAGAAGCTTTTCCAAGCTCACGTACAGAGTTGGCGATGGAGATGGGAGCCGAGCCAGGGAGCTCAAACAGCTTCAGCCGTTCCCCCAGCTGCCCTCCCCTGTCCTTCTCATGTCGCCAGCTCCTGCCAGCAGCGCTCCCCGGAGAAGGGAAGGATTCAGGTGGCTGTAGGGGCTGCCTCTCCTCTGGGCTGCCTGTGACCCCCTGCCTGCTTCTTCCCTGCCACCAGCATGCTCCGTGCCCGCCAGCCCATGGGGGATGGAGGACAGAGCGGTCCAGCAGGAGGCTGGTGGGGCCGGGGCCAGACCAGAGATGCCTTTCTCCCCTTGGCAGAGCGTGTCAAGAAACCAAAAGCTTTGCAAACAAAGCCAGCAAAAAATGCTTCCCCAAAATCACAGCATTTGCAAAAGCTAACTGGGGAGTAAGCTGTGAAAGTCACTTTGAGATTTGCTGTGGACATTCATATTTTCGGCACACTCTCTGAATACACACAAAAAGGAGCCCTGTTACCTATTAATGACATTTGTTCACAGCAGCCCAGTTAGCAGCCACATTTTAAAATCTAAGCCCTTGAGTATTGTCTTGATTAAAAGAGAGGAATTTAGCCTGGATTTTATTAGTATATTAGTTAAACCTAGCTCAGTTACTTTTCCTTATAGAGGAAGACAAACCTTTTTACCTTGTATATCCTCACAACTTAAATGATACTTACTGGAACAGTGCTAAAC
The DNA here is from genome assembly GCF_947461875.1 of Haliaeetus albicilla. Taxonomy (NCBI): domain Eukaryota; kingdom Metazoa; phylum Chordata; class Aves; order Accipitriformes; family Accipitridae; genus Haliaeetus; species Haliaeetus albicilla. The sequence goes on along the minus strand of NC_091485.1, from coordinate 34,302,929 downwards.
CCTCAAATGCTTTGCAGGTAAATGCATCCACAGAAGTGTTATGCATTTGTGAATCTTTTCAGCCTTCACAAGAACAGGGAAGCTACTGAAGAGCATGCTGGTGTATATTTCAGCAGTTCAAGAGAAATGCTGAAATAGTCATAAAAATATTCCTTAGGTAGAACATCATTTTGTCTCCAGTGAGCAAACAGCCTGGAGTTTCCAAGGATCAGTTTTATACCCCATCTAACAGATGTCTCCTGCAGCGGACGTTGCCCATCGTGCGGTGGTGAAGGACTTCTCCACGGTGACTCAGAGGGCAGCGTGCCACCTACCACACTGAATCACCAACGCTTCCTGGAGCGCCCATGAGCTCCCAGGTGGCCCAACCTTGCCAGTTTGGGATGAGGTAATATGGCTGCAAACTAAACAAAGAGAGAAACCACTGAATCGAATTCAAAGGGATATGGCAGAGTGAGGTATTTTGGATCTTAATAAATTAAGGTCATTCTCATTTGGGGACAGGATTCTTTCCCCACCATGCAGAGCAGACACCCATCCATTCAATAACTTCTTTTTGGATGTTGCTAATAAATAATTTTTATTAAATTAGTACTCCCTTAATACACTTATTCAACTGCATAATGCTGTACCTGAAAGAAAAAATGGGCCGGTACCCCTAATGGTAAATTTGAGCACTGAAAAACAACATGACACTAGGAAGTGTGTGCTTTACCTCATCACTCCAGCCCTAAATTTTAGTCACAAATGTCATTAGTGACCATACAACTGATTTACATCTAAAAAAAATACAGATACATTGTCAGCTTAATCTGGCGACCAATACTCTGCACTGCCAATTCATTCATTAGAGGTAGTTACCAGATCTCAGCTCAAAACAAGGTACAGGAGAGAAAAAAAAAATCTATTAATGAGATGCCATTGATATTCAGAGCTTTACATTACACGAGACATTAAATTAGAATCATAGAATCATAGAATCATAGAATCATAGGATGGTTTGGGTTGGAAGGGACCTTAAAGATCATCTAGTTCCAACCCCCCTGCCATGGGCAGGGACACCTTCCACTAGACCAGGTTGCTCAAAGCCCCATCCAGCCTGGCCTGGAACACTTCCAGGGATGGGGCATCCACAACTTCTCTGGGCAACCTTTTCCAGTGCCTTACCACGCTCACAACGAAGAATTTCTTCCTCATGTCTAATCTAAATCTCCCCTCTTTCAGTTTAAAGCCATTACGCCTTGTCCTATCACTACATGCCCTTGTAAAAAGTCCCTCTCCAGCTTTCTTGTAGGCCCCTTTAGGTACTGGAAGGCTGCTATAAGGTCTCCCCGGAGCCTTCTCTCCTTTGGGCTGAACAAACCCAACTCTCTCAGCCTGTCCTCATAGGGAAGGTGCTCCAGCCCCCTGATCATCTTTGTGGCCCTCCTCTGGACCTGCTCAAGCAGGTCCATGACTTTCTTATGTTGGGGGCCCCAGAGAAAATTAGAAAGAGAAAAATCAGTATAAGGAAGATGCACAGAGCAATCAAGACCCCAGATCAGTTCATTCCAGGTAATAAAGAGGATAAGATATTGTCTTATCTAATAGGATAAGACTAACAAGTGGCTTCAGAAAAAGCAGGGCTAAAACTCTGAAAAATCTCATGGCTTAAACTCTGAAAAAATCTCATAGAAGGCTCAAACAGTGGTTAAATACAAGGATTCTGAAAGCTGGAGGATTCTATGATAGACCTTACCCTCTAGGTCACCTGTAAGTTTCCCCAAAGCACTGTTTAAGAAAATAATTCATGTATGATGGATGCGTTATACCTGGAGGTACATAAACAGCAAAACCCACAGACAGATAAATAACAGAAAATAAAGGCAGTACTTGTGAACTGGGAAAGCTTAAATTTGCTATTAAACTAATGGCAAGTGAATGGACACCAAATTAAATAGCAAAGGCCTATTTCTTCATACAGGTAGCATTAGAAAGAAATATTAATCAATCTTAGTGCATTAAATTGCTGAGCCAGCTCAGACACTACTCACCCGTGGATTCCTAAATCTGCAATTCCTGCTGCGAGCTGCTTTTCAGGGTTTTGTGGCCAGATTTATCCTTAAGGGTACTGCTGTGACCTACGACTAATCACACAGAAACAGAAAATAAATTATTATGTCTAATAATCACTTCTAAGGCTACCGAGATCAACTAGCCCTCTTCATGTTTTTTGCTTTAAAGTGAGTTTGCATCATCTTTTTGTCTATCCTCTTTCAGTGTAGAAAGTGGATCACCAAAATGCCTCTGTTTTCATTATGACTTAAATGTTCCCCCAGAGAAATGGACATCAGCTGGAAAGGGGTTTTACAACACGAATACCTGGGAGGTCAGGGGCCTGAAATGAAGGCTGAAGAAGTCCCTTCCAAGTCTATGTTTGCATATTGTTGTTCTTACCTTCCATCACCTTGCCAGGCAATACTGCAAAGAGCAAAGGCTTCACCCTTGCCCTGAGCACTTAGTGTATAATTCAAGGGGTGAAGCAATAGCACTGGCCCTAAAAGAGGAACAGAGAGCTGTCAGTAGGCATCCCCACTGACACATGCACCGAGCCTGGCTCCAAAACCCACATATGAGCTGAATCCATGTCACTACCTCAGCACCGATGCTCAGCTACCCTGCTTGGTGCTACTGACTCTGGTGCCTACACCAGGCTGTAAAGCACCAGTATCTGCTGCCCCAGGGTCTGACCAAGGAATTTGTTCTTTGTGTGAAGGTGTCCAGCACCCACAACAGGACTGCTCGCTCCTGCTGCTCTGGCACACGCACTTTTATGCAGCTAACCTTCTAAATCTCTCCCAGCAGCAGCAGCAGCGCACTGACCTGCAGGAGATGCCCGTGACCACTCACCCGATGGCACTCACCAACCCACAGCTGCAGGAAGGAAAACGCTGGGAGAGTTCCCTCTCCAATGTCACCTGGCCAGGCTTTCTTCCCCTGGCAAACTGGAGGTGCTGGCTGCTGCTCCCCAGATTACCCATATCCACACCTTCTTCTCATGGAGACAGCCTGGGTCCCAGGGAACAGACGTGCCCATTGGCAACTCCACAAAGAGCCAACAAGAAGAGCATGTGGCTGGATGCCTACAGCTGCACGCTCCAGCCGTGCTCCGTCTGGGCTGGGGGGCGGCTGTTTTGGGATGGGAGCGTACTGCCCCTTTCAGCCAGCTGGGCCCACAGCCCTCGTGATGGGCCTGCTCACGCAGCCCTGTGCTCAGCACCCCAGGGGTTAGCAGGGGCACTGCAAATGCCAACACTCCCTGCTTCTATTTCTCTAGTGAGGACCTGCAGCTGGACATGCTTGGGGCCATCTTTTTTCTGGGGCTGGATAAATACATTGGGAATGGGAGATGGTGTCTAATCCCCACAAAGCTGTGATGTGCCTCACAGAAAAGTAAAGCATTGCTGTGGCAGGGTTGGTGCAGAAGGGCTTCCCTGTGGGTGGTGGTCTCTCTGGCTTCCCTAAATATAATGCAGCATTTCTAGTGCAGAGCAAGCAGCAGAGAGGGAAAAAACAAGTACATCCGTGTATAAGAATTTTGAAAGTGGAAGTAGAAAGCTACCCAAAGAGCTCATTTCTCTTGTCCAGCACCAGGATGCGTGAATAAAAAATGCCTTATAGACCCAGCATAGGGTAGCTAATGCTGTCAGTACCCAGAACTGGCCACCCCAGCACCCTACAGGCACATGGCCAAGAAATTTAGTATTCAACTGTCAGTGTGATGTTAGTGATGGCAGAGATGGCTCGGTTATGTGCTGCACCTTGTGAGGAATGCTGATGATGCCCCAGTTGCAGAAATCATAGAATCATAGAATCATTTAGGTTGGAAAAGACCCTTAAGATCATTGAGTCCAACATTAACCTAATACTACCATGTCCACTACTAAATCCTTTCCATTTGATTTCTCAGCTTTCACTCCTGTATTATTATTATTTCAGCCTAGTCACGGAGTCTTCCAGGGACAAGCAAACCCCAAATTCCTGATGTTAAAAAACAAACAAACAAAAGAAACACAAGCAGAGAGGAAAAAAAAAATCAGGAGGAAAACTAGCTGTCCTTTGTGCACTGCAGCACAGTCAAAGCAAAACACACCCATGCCCCCCCCCACTTTGTAGTTAGCTTTTAAGTCCTGCCGTGTCCAACAGCTGGAAGCTGTCTTGCTGTTGGGACTCTGCACAGGGATGTGCCAGAGATTCCCTCTTACTCCCTTGGGTAGGATGTAAAGAATTCCTCTCCTCATAGCTGGCATTCCTGCTGCACTGAGTCACTTTATAACCGAGACAATAACATACAAGTCTTGTTCAAACATTCATAGATAGATGCTGTGATTTTTTTCTAATGATATAAATATGAAAATGTCCATTGGATATGAAGCTTCCTGGCCAAAACCTGTATTAAAAACGGAGGAGCCCGTGCTCACCACCTGCAGTTAAGAGACATACTTTCATGTTCTTATCCCACCTTCTCAAGATTAATTATTCAAGACCCAGGAAGGGGATTCAAATTCACAGCATAGCTATTAAAATAAATTTTACTCCTGGAAGATGCAGGTGTCAGTAATATGGTCACCTGCTCATTCCTCCCAGTAACAACCAGCACAAGCACAAAAGTCTGTTGTGTTGTGTATTGTTCCTAAGCATAAGCCTGCCTGATGCTTTACCAGCAGCTTTAGAAGAACATGTTGTCTTGTCTGACATGTTTGTGCTGCAGTGGTGGGGTAGAAATAGAAGGGTTTGGGGGGTGTTTTGGGGTTGTTTTGGGGTTTTTTTTTAGGTGACTAGTTGAAATTACAAGCATGAGTCAAAAACTGAATATGTGTCACAAGCTGCCAAAGTGGTTATTTCTACTTTGAAGACATTATTAGAGATAGTTGAAAGCAAATATCACTGTTACCACTGTTGTCACTGCTGGGTGAGATTCTGGCAGAACCCAGTGCAGACAAGAAGAGGACAGGAAGGGGATGGCTCTGATCTTCAGTTCAGGTTCTGTGTATTAACAACCCACAAAAATTGAGATGTTTGCATTTGTGGTTCTGGAGCAAACTGAAATGAAAGAGAAGTCTTAGCTACAGAATTAGGGTTTGGGGTTTGGACTAATTTCCCGCTGCCTTACCAGGCTGAGTTTGTCGATATTGGTGATTATTGTCCATCTGGGTTATGAGACTGTATCTAATCAAGGAGAGCATCAGATCTCTGTGTGCACCAGAGAAACACTGGGGTGTCAGACCTGTTTCACGGTGTGAAGTAGTCACCTGTGGTTGGGTTATGCTTTATTACACTCCAAAGATCTCAGCAAGCTTCTCCTTGTACCTTTGCTCACATGAAGTTTCCTCCTTTCTACGCAGATCTCCCCAATAGAAAACCCTTTCTCCTCTCAAGATTAATTAAATGTGTCAGCTTTTCATTATGTGGGTTTTAGATAATTTATTCAGCTTTTTATAGCTTGTTCTTTTTTTTGGCCCTGGAATCTGATGGAGGAAATTTGGAATTACAAGATAGCAGATCCAATTTAACTTGTACTCTGTGCAGAGTAAGGCTACCTTCCCATTCAAAAGTAGATCAATGGAAAATAAGAGGGTTAACTGCTCAACAAAGTAAATTTTTGCTTGAAGTAGTTTACTGGTATTGTAGCCCATGAGTGAGAGAGGTACAGCTGCTCTACAGAGCAGCCAAAACTCTGTTGATCAGGCCAGACTCTTGGAATGTTCCTTAAATTCCTGGCCTCATGTCTCAGGGCTACTTTGTGGTGGTTCAGTCTTTCTGATTTTACATACACAAAACCCAACAACTCCAGTCCCTTCACAAGGTCTTGGTTTCATCAGTGCAGAACAGGAATCATTTTAGACTGCAGAAAAGTTTAGTGGTAAGCAAACATAATTTTTTGTTCAGTCTATCCAATCCCCATCAGAGACCCAAGGCCCTCCAAAAATTGACTCTGCATCTAACCACTTGTCCACACAGGAATTTGGATTCTGGATGACTGGAAATATATCAAAACATTTTCACATGCAGATAAGAGCTCTGTCTTCTGCAAGAAACCTGTATGCAGAGTATCCATGGGATAAGCTTTGGGAGCTATTTCACTATAAAAAGATAGATTTCTAAGTGCACGCTGAGATACTAGAACATGCTAAAAGGACAGTGGCACATGGTACAGGCTGATTTTCACAGAGCAGGTATCATCTGTGTTTAGCGTCTTTCTAGGCAAATCACTGGCTTTTAGCCAAGTAAAATTTTTTAAACACAAGAAAAATGAAATCACTTACTGGAACTAACCTACTGATTCACTTTTGGTCACTTTCACCACTCAGTCCAATGTCTAGGCAACAAATGACTCCTTTTCCTGAGCTAGTCAGGATTACGAGGTGCCAGCCAAGGCCAGGTTCTGCAGCGCTGCGTGGGAACAAGACACAAGCAGTAGGTGAGGAGCTCGCTGGGGAGTTGGGCTGGACCCTGCTGCAGGAGGGGCTATTTATTTTATCCAATCTCTCATTAAACCACAAAACTTTGATTACAATGCATGAACACACACAAAAAAATTTTAATTTTTTTAATATTTTTTTAAGTAACATTTACTTACCTAGTACAAAATCAATTTTATGTGTACCTTCCAAAACCCCTATGTATCTTCTTACTGTAAAAGATAATACACACAGCTAAGATAACCCTTTCTTTGTTCCTTTTTTTTTTTTTAAAAAAAAAAAAACAAAGTCAAAAGCCAGATTGCAATGTAAGGAGTAGTGCTATACAATATTATATAGTAAGCACACATCCTTTACGCAAAACTTTCAGGTAGCTTTAAGTAGCACAGCAATTGCAGCTCTACAACCCACCCAAGGTGCAGATGCCATGCCATGACTGCTGATGGGTCTGGGCCATGTGGTTCTACCAGTCATGATTTCAAGAGCCCTTACACAAAATCTCTGCCTTGTCTCACTGTATAATGAAAAAAAGACTCCTCTGGTATTTCTGTTGTTCTTCCTCCTTCTCAGTGAATTTACCAGTAACATTATACCAAGCATGGATTTGATGTGGTAACCAAACCCCTACTAAGGGAAAATTTTGTATTGCTCATTTTTTTGGATACAGAATTAGGCAGCAAAGATGTTGCAAACAATCCTATTTTCCCACTGTAATTACACTATACTGATAGCAACTGTCCATCAACATGCAAATGTAACAAAGAAGTGCCACCTTCATTTTTTTCTTAAACACAGAAGTAATGTGTAATAAGTTACTCCAGTGACCACTTTCCATAGGGAGAATTGATACATGGCTATATCCCACATAAATTTCCTGCAGTGTCTCCTTTCTGCCTCTGTATATTCACGTTTGGTTTTGATGCTCCAGCTAACGCTGTTGTGACTAAAAATCATCTAGTGTTTCTTGTCTATGTATGAAGCCCTCTACATTAAAAAATTAGTCCTTTTAATAAAGTATGTAAAGATCTCATCTCTCACTTTTTATTTAAAGTGTGTTGCTTTTATTCCTGTTCAAAAACACATAATGCATTCTTGCTGCAAACCTCTGGAGGCTACACGGGGGTTTTTTTGAAGATTTTTGTGAGCTCATTCACCAGTAACTTGTGCATGAGCCTGCAAGCAGGAGCAGGTCAGGCAAGGCTCCAGGTGTTTCACCCACAACACTGTCTTTCTAATGGAAATGCAGAGCAATGTATCAGCAAGAGGGTTGAAGAAAATTTAGATTTCTTTGATCAGGCTCTGATGCACTCATTTAGTGCTGACAGTAGCCTTAATGCTGGGTGTTTCTCCAAATACTTTGCACCACTTCATCAGAATAGTGCTTTTGGTCCTGTCCGCTGAATGATCTCTTTTAACCAGATGAGGTGGTGGGTGTGTGGGAGTGAGCAGCTCCTACACACACTCTCCTCTCCACAGCCAAAAGAAGGGGAAACGAATAGCCACGATATGCTTCTAACCACAGCAATTGCTGCTTGCTATCATTACAGCCATTATATGACTCAGTGCTGGCTCCAGGTTGCTCTATAGATAGTATCATAGAAGCATCAGTGGACGTTGCACCGAGGACGTATTGCGCCAGACTCCTCCTCTGTTGATAATGAAGATCTGGCCACTGCTTTCAACATGACAGAGGAAACCAGATAAATCCTGCTCTGAAATGGAAATCAAATTCTCGTGATCACCTGAACATTTCTTCAGCCCCCACATTTCTCCTTTGTAAAGATGATTTTTTTTTTTATGAATCTCCTTTGCATAAGCATTTTACAGACAGCTTTACCTGCATTTTGTTTTATAACCGTGTCATGCTTGTTGCCCCCCCCTTTCTTGTGCATGTGTGTGTGCTTTTGTTACTTGTATTGTATAAGGTGCCTTGGGATATTCGCATCCTGTGCATTGTGTGGCATTGTGTTGAATAGGAGGTACAGAAATTAAAGGCAGGTCTCCTCCTACCCACATATGCCTTTTCTTTGCAGGTTTTCCTGGAAGTTTTGTGCGGGGAGGGAAGGGAAGAGGTAAAATATGACTTGGCTGAGACTGCCGGATGCTGAATCAGCTGCGATTGCCTCACGTTTTCCTTTCTTTTAAAATAAGGGGTACAGTTTTCAAAAATGCCCATCTGACTTCTCTACAGGCCCTACCCAGCCCATCACTTCTCAGTAAGTCACTTTTTAAAAATGGTGCATATGCTTCTAAGTCACATGGGCGTCTTCGGAGTACTTCTTTATACCACTTTCTTCCTAGGTCTAGAGACTACGTGCTCTGGGATTGCCAGAAGCTGGTGCAGCTGCTGCAGGCTACCGCAGTGCTCATGATCAGCCACAACTAGTTTTCCCTCCCCAAAACATTCTTTGCAAAAAAAAAGAGGAGATAGCCACGCTCATTAACTCAAAAAAACCCACCACCACCAAACCCCCCAAACACACAACCTCTTAAAGCATAATTCTGTTCCTCTGTATTGCTCTGGTTAAAGGAGCTGATGCCTAAAGTGCTGGCTCCTTGCTGCTTGCACTTACACACACACTGGCGCAGTTTGCTCTGATGAGGCTCATCACCGATGGCATGGTGATGCAAAAGTCAATGAACCCAGGAACAGCAAACAAGGAGCGTGGCATCAAAATCCTACAAGTGCCAGAGAGCGCCCTTTTCAGAAGGCTTACACATCCTGAGGTTGCAGACAGATGAAATCAGACATTGGTTAGAAGCTAATAGCAGCTCTCTGGAAGCATGTCATCTATTTTTAGCAGGGGTCAGTATTTTGCTTCCACGGCATCCCTATGTTTAAAAGAAAGGAGGAGTTTGATGCCTTTTAGTTAAAGGACCCACACCCCTATAGCATCCAACCACATACATGGTGCTTATCCTTTCCAAGGCTGCTTCCCTTTTGTGCAGTGCACTAACTCAGGCAGATAAAGGTTCATCCAGTCTTACTCGCTTACTAAGGTAGCTACTGTGATCAGATACTTGAAATCCCGGCAGAAGAGCAGAGGAAAACGGAGTGTTAATGAGGGCTGTGCCTTCCAAGGTGTACAAGAAAAAGAATTGGCGTCTGACGAGCAAGGCCTTTGCATTCAAAGGTGAGTAAAGTAATTACCAATTGCTATTTTTCTTCTTTCTCCTTTGCAGAAATGTGTATATATTCCCCTGATCCAGCTAGCATTTGAGGTCTTGATAGCTGGTTTTATATGCTCTCCTAAAGGTTGTTAATTCTTCCTACACTGTTCCCAGTTAGATGGAGTACCTTATAATATAACTTCCTCATTAACATCAAGAGCTGTGATTATACAGTTGTGTTACCAAGGGCTTCAAAGACATGAAGCCTAAATATAATCTTACAGTACCTTGTTACAATACAAAGCACATCCTCTAATACATTTTTTTTGTTTGCATAAAATGCAGCACAATAATGGTTCACTTGACCTTTGCCCCCCTGTATAGTTCATTTTAACATTGTTCGAGGAGCACAGAGTTTGCATTTTGCAGGGCACAGGTGCTCTGCTCCACACTGGAGGCTGAGGCTCAACCCGGCGGTGCGGTGCACCACTTCTCCCCCCGCAGCAGCTGGACTCAGGGGATTGCTTTTGTGGTCCACCAGGAATTTCCTGTGATAGAATATCAGAAACCTACTGGTGACTAGTAGGAGGTGACTTCACAGGGCAAAAGTTCTCTCCCTACAATAAACATTCTCAGCGCTGCTGTGGAGATTTCCTACTCAGACCTGACAGCCGCCAGCTACTTGTCATCTCGACAGAGAATGGCTCAGGGAAGGGATCGTCGTGGCTCGCAAGCGTTTGTCACCTTAAAAGTGAAGCTGCGCCCCCGCTGCCATTTTATTAATGCCTCCTGAGAAAAGGAAGAATTCAAACTACCCATGCTAATTTAAAAAAATCCCAACAATATTGACTGAAAAGACTTCTAAAAATATACAAATCCACAGTCAAAGACAGAATGCACTGTATCTATAGGTACCATGATACGCATACAGTCCCTATATACCATATATCCTGGTATCTGTAGGTATCACAGTACACATACAGTCCATATGCCCCATATATCCTTGTATCTATAGGTACCTTGATACACACACAGTCAGAGAACTAACACAATAATTAGGAAAACACAGTACTCTCTCTGTCAGCAGGTTTCCTTGGGAAAAAACCACAGGAATATTCAGCCGCCAGATCTCTTGCAGGGGACTGTCTTTTGGAAGATCCAAGTAGTAAATCTGAGCCTGACACAATTCCCTTGGCTAAAACTACTAAGAGGACTGTCGGGGGCACTAGATTCGTTTGGCTGGCTGAAATAACGTGCAACTGGGCAGACTGCAGTGAAGTTTACAGACTGAAATAGCTTTGGGGAAACAATACATTAATTTCCTGTGGAAAATACATCTATTAAAATGGAGACTAGCCTTGGTTGAGTCCAACACGGTAAAAAAGCGTTCTGTAAAGCTTGGAGGAAAATACAGCTCAGTGCTGGCTTGGAAGTAAAAAAGTGCTGAAAAGTAGTACCAGCCTCAGAATCAGGGCTGTGCCAGGGTCCTTCTTGGTAGAGGCAGCGAGAGAGAGCAAAGATTTCCAGAAGGTATCTTTAAGCTGTCTCACCAAGTCCTCCACATACTCTAGCACTTATGCACAAACCCTGCAGCCTTGGCCCTCACCAAGTGCATTCTGAGCAGGTTTCCTGCCCACTGGACAAAATTCCTCCCAAAGCAGTGCTGATTTATTTTGCTTCTGAAATCTCATCATCAGCTAGTGGCCATTTCCACAGGTGAGTCTTCATCAGGGCTGGACAGAACAGATTTGTCTCACATCTCACCTTGCTCTGCAACTAATAGCACCGCATCAGGAAGAAGGAAGGAGGGAAAGGCAGTAAGAAACCTGTAGGAATACTCAGCAGCACGGGAGGTGTTTGATGCTGCGCTCCTTGTTTGTTGTTCCTGAAGCGCTCCTGTAGTCATTGACGTTTGCACCGAAATCACTGGCTAGCCTGGTCAGAGCAGTCCGTGCCTGTACCCATAGGTCCCTGTGAGGACCAGGGGGGCCGCACTTCAGCTCCTTTGAGCATAACAGTGGGGAGGAACAAAGCCCTGCTTTTAAGAGCTGTTTCTCTTTATATTCTCGGGTAAACTTTTATTTTTCCCCCAGCCACTTACAACCTTTAAAACAGCATGATTTCTACAAGAGCCCTCTCGGAGGGTTTAATTCAAAGAAATAACATCTGCCTTACCCCACAGTCTGTTAATGATGCACTGGGAGACAAGACCATGTTATTTGGCCTCAGTGTACTCACTAAACTTTTGGTGGCAAATAGATGTTCCTGCTGAGGGAAGACTAAATCCATCTGTCAAATACTTTTTTTTTTTCTGTGATGAAGGCTGATATTTTTAGTCTCAGTGACTGAATTTTGAGTCAGTCACTATGTACTCAGGAGGAAGAAACCAGTTTGGTTAGCTTTTTTCTGTTTCTCAGCAAGCAGAACACTGTATTCCATTTCTGTGGACCGTGACATCCCATGGCACATTAAAAGCCTTATTCAAACTGCAAGACAGCCATATTTTACACTCAGCAGGAGACTCTAGGAAGAAGTATGAGGCCAGGGTTATTCTGACTCTGGACAGCTTGTCAAACTGAGAGCTAGGAACAAAGCTTAGGACATTCTCTGCCAGTTCATGTGATCCTGAAATAAATAAGTAGAAGATCGCCTCAGCAGGGATTTTCTTTATATTACAAGAGACTCTACATAGAGGAACGTTTAAATTCAGAAGTAGCTGAACCTGCCCTTGCGCTTTTGTTCTAAGTCTCCATCCATTGTGCAGTATCGCAAAACCTGTGGAAACGCCAAGGACAGCTCTGAAATAAACAGGACTTTATTTTCTTGTCCACAGATGAACAGAGCAATTGAACAGTAATAGCTCAGATTAGGTTCACTGATATCTGGGAACTCCTCTTCTAACCTGGGCCATGTCTCATGAGCTGGCCCATAGTTCTACCTCAAAACCATAAAAAAATCATCAGGTAGCAGGGGAGCTTGAGAAGTCCTTTACTAGTCTGCTCAGCATTTTATTCTGATTCTTTTCAAAGAGATGATGACAGAAACCACAATAATTGCTTCTGCCTTCTGAAACAATAAATTGCATTTATTGAACTCTACTACAAAAATCTCATGTGCCACTTGTCACAGAAAAACACAGTACATTATACTTCTTATGGTTATCCAGTTCTACTGTGCTGGAGAGGAGACATACATTTCCACATGCCAGAAAACCTTTCTCTTCTTCTGTTCCACAGATGTTTAAGATAAATACGAATGGAAAAGGCTCTGCAAGGTGAACATTATGCTTGCTCTTTGACTTTAGCATGCAAGGCCAGATTTAAGCTGGGCAGAATCTGATCTTCTAAGTGTGCTGAACAACTTATCATTTTCTATCTGATATGCATTTTCTAGCTGATATTGCTCATGACTGTGTTGTGTAAATTAGAGCAATCATCCATGAGAAATAAAGTCACCAACCTTAGTTTCTTGAGTTTCACAATTAAGAGGCACAGACGTCAAAGGGGCTTCTTGAGCAACTTAGTTCACCCAATTCCAGAAGGCTTCAAGGTGGCTTCTTGTCCCCTGAAGCTCACTGCAATTCATAGGGCACATGCAAGCAACAAACTTTGCAGTGATTTTTGCCTTTGTACATGACAGAAACTTTAAGGAGTCTGTTCTTCGTGCCATGCAGGAGAGATAACACATAGTTACTCATTTCTTGCTGGTATTAGCAAACTTCAGTCACAAAACTTTCACTGAAAATCTAAGCTAACCTTAGGGAAAAAGATTTCACCAAGTGAGTGTGTCGTAAAAAGGTCTTGGCTTGGAGCTGGGCACATCACTCCATGGGTACTTCATGGGAGAAAATAAATCCATTGACTTTGGCAAATGACTACTTCCATCAAAAAGAAGCATAATAAATTATATGGTCCTTTGGCCCCTGCACCTACTACACTCAGTGGGTGTAGGAAGCCAAACAAAACAGCTCTTGCTTTTGAACATTTTTGAAGTTAGTAAACTTAATCTGGTTTTGTTGTGGCTGGAAGATCTCTTTTGAGAGGTCTCTAACATGTCACAGGAGATGTTACATTCTGTTGGGGCATGGAGGGAAGACAACGGTGTTGCTTTTCTCCTTCACATTTGTCTTATTTCCGCAGGGCTGTAACCAGAGGAGTTGAGGACAACCAGTTTTGAAACCCTTGCTGTGCTTTCTGGAAGAAAATGGAAAACTTCCCAGAGTCAGCAGTGTATTTCCCATCTAACAAGGTATCTGCCAGTAGTGGACTTCAGGAAAGCAGCAGAGTTTATGAAACCATTAGGTTGCCAAAACCCAAACCACAAAATCTTGTCCTCAGCAGAGCTAAAAACAAGACAGTCTTTCTCTAATACACTTACGTTGCACTACTATGCTAAAAATTTCCCAAGCTTAAGGAAATCTGAAGATCCTACTTCACTATACATTCACATCTTTCCTGAATGGGAGGTGAAAAGGAATTAGATGACTCACTGATGGTAAAAGCAAGATAGTTTGCTTTCTGTCCTAGCTTAATGCTGCCTATTGACAACCAGGAGGTCACACAGCTGTATGGCAGAAATACACTGCTCTCACTCTTTGTGATCCTCGAATTGGCCATTTTGAGCTTGGGTCCACAGAATGGTACTTTACTTGATTTTAGGGTGAAAAGGAGAATAGATGTCTATTTCCCTTTCAGTAGGACGCTTGCAGTGCCATGTTACACACATGGACTGCACATCACAAAATTAGTTTCCCATAACACTTTGGTTATAGAAATGAGCATGAAAATGTTGTGGGTTTGTATTGTATCTGATTTCCCAAGGCTACTTGTTCCAGTATTTGGCTGCTTGGTGCAGCTTTCCCACCTAGAAGACTAAATCTCAGCATACCTTCAGTTCTTCAATTTGTAAGCAGAGTGCTAGAGGAATACATTTACTCCCACTAAACAGTAACTTCATAAGCAGCTCAGTGGGGCTGTTTGTAGAGTGATGTAGCATCATGTAATTCTAACCCTCTTGAAAACTGACCCGAACATATTATGCTTAATGAATATTTTCCATCACCATTTAAATCCATTAAGAGAAAGAAAAAGTGTCCTTACAAGAGACATTTGCTTATTGTATTGTCAGTACTTCTTTTTCTGACAGTCCTAAAGAGTTCACCACCACTTCATTATTTCAGTGTAATGAGAATATTCGTCTTACCAGTTCTGACTTACAGATATCCTCAAAGACTGCAGTTTTTAACACCAGGAAATGTAAAGGTAATAGAGTAGCAGCTTTCGCATTTACTGACCATTATCTTTCAAAACTCTCCTTTCCTTCCCCCCAGAGCTGTTGCCTCATTAATCTCCACGCGTGACTGAAAGCGTTAAAAGCTTTCACGAGCAATTAATTACAAAAAGACGGCTGGGGACATTTCCCATCGCTTTAAACAGCTCGCTCTGTTGTGGCGCAAAGCACATTTGGAAGTATTCCTGCTTCGGAACACCCCCGAGACTTCTCCTCCCAAATCGGAGACTTTTAATCTCAATACCTGACCCGGCAATGGAGCCAAGCAGCTCGCCCCGGCGCTCGGGAGCCGAACGCGCCCCCGGGCCGGGGTAAGATCTCCCCCCAGCGGCCACTGCGCTGTCGTCCTTCGTCCAAGTTTTTGTAGCTTAATTTGTGGGTAAAAACCCCACCTCTCCCCGCTTCAGCTTAATTCTAGTTTCCTGTGAGGCGGTGGACGTGATGGGTGTACCTCTCGCTGTGTAACTCTGGATGCCTCTTCCTGCCGGCAGCGGCGAATGCCACCCTACTCGGAAAGCTCTGCGGGTCACCGCCGCCACTGACAAAACCGTTCCAAGTGGATTAACCGCAAATTCAGTCCTGTAAGTTGGATTTTTGCACGCTGCTTTGTTCCAGCTTTGTACCCGACTCCGCTTACATTCTGCATTTGTTTTCACTTGCCACTCCTAAACAAGAGAGATGGATTTTGTCAGTCAGTGTCAGAAAGAAACACACACCGGCCTCCTTATTCACTGATGGCACAAAACCCACAGGGCTGAAAAACACGACCGCAAGCTGGGGACTGCTGCCGCTCCCCTCCTTACCCCTGGCCTTTGTGGCCGCGGGAGGCAGCCAGCTTAGCTCCCAGCCCTCGCGGGGCAGCCTGTGCCAGTGTTTTAGCAATAAGCATATTTTGGTGGCTAAATCCCCTTGGGAGATGCTGGGAAGTACCAGCCAGCCTCTTGAGCTCCCATGCGTAGCTGAGTTACCTCCTCGTTTCCCACTGAGTCACACAGGCAGGTGCATTCTCCCAGCTCCAGGCAGGGCAGAAAAGGAGCTGGTTCCCCTCCCAAAGAAAAGTAGTAGCAAAGGAAGAAAGACATAGTTTTTTAAGGCAATTTGGAAATGGTCCACATCTGCAAAACAAGTTTACGCAGGACATTATTCTTTATGTTTGTCTGAGTAATCAATAAAAGTCACAGCCAAGTCATGCATAGCATAAATTAGGAAAAAGGGTGAATGATCATCTCACAAAAAGTTCAGAAATTATCTTGTCAATGAAAATCTTCTCCTAGGTTGACAGCAGCTTCCAATACTTTTTATTCTCTCTATTGTTTGTGCTTCACATGTATCTGTTTCTGACACCCATCAATAAAATCTGCCTCCCTTGTTTAGGAGTGGCAAGTGAAAAAAGGTGCAGAGAGTAAGTGAAGACAAAACTGGAACAAAGCAGCATGTAAAAATTCAACTTGCTGAGCTGAATTTTTATTAAATACACTTGGAATAGTTTTGGAAGGTTTAGACCTCTTGATGTGAAAGCAGAAGGTTATAGTTATATTTTTTCTAACCTTAAAAGGCTGTCAACTTTGTATAAATTACACCACAGCTGAAGGGGTTGTTCTTACTACAGTTACAAGCAGCATTAAGACAGCTGTGACTGCCAAATATTTGGGGGGAAAAAATGTTTCTGTTTTACTTTTGACAGGATATTTTGTGGATTTGATTTCATCGTTTCCCTCTCCAGTCAGTACCTTTATGTGCATCTTTCCAACAGCACCAGAGGCGGGAGACATGCGCCCTCACCCATGGCTTATGAGCAGCACCCCTGCTGACGCCTGGCTTCTCTAGCTGAAGTCTGGGAGCTACGTTTGCTGGTGTCTAATGAGAAGAAGTCACATTTAAGCCCATCTGTCGTTTGGTACACATAAGCCTCTTCTCCCAGTCTGGCTGCTTGTCTTCAAGTGGCTTGTGGGACCTTTCTCTCTTTGACACATACAATCCTCCGTCAAGCAGAACTGAAACAGTTCAAAAAATTTCAAAAGAAATGGCGAGGGATCCAAATGGATACACAGATGGGCAAGTGTATGCTGTTGCAAAACAGTTCTTTCCTTAGAGTACCAGACTAAAACACAGGAAAACTTGACTAGCATTCTCTGAACCTGATTAAGGAAATCGGCTTCTGACTGTATGAGGTCATGATAAGCGCCATCATATTCTAGGAATGTCAGCTGTCATTAGTGTTAGCTACCGAAGCATATTTCCTTTCCTCTCCTTTCTGGGTGGGCCTGCAGCAGAGACCTCTGCTACCTATTGAAGAAGTGGCTATGTCAGCATGGCCAGCCCTGGCTCTATCTGTGCCTCCCAAACTTGGTGACCGATGGACTACTGCTACTGGCCTTCCAGAAATACTATAGACTATCATGCATCCAGGCCAAAGTTTTACTTGAAAACTCTGTAAAGAATATATACAGGGATGGTACGCTTTCAGCTGCCAGGCTGCAGTTTCACAAAATCAGCAATTTATGTGCACCACGCATTTTACCGAAACAAATTGATAGCCAGGAGTAGCTTGCTGATTGGATTTTGATTATCAGTCAAAGGGTACCAAACTACAATATTTTCGTAGTAAATGAGGGACATTGGTGTAGATTTGTTTTCAGATCGGTTGTGAAGAAAACCAAAGAAGATATGTAATCTAACTGATCCAAACAAATTAGTACAGAGGGGTTAATCAGAACAGAAATGTGCCATGAGTCAGGATGATCTGTCCTGTGGGACCCTCAGACATGTCTTTCAAGTGGTCAGAGGCTTTAGCATCTTAGGAAGGATGGCACAGAAGGGGTTGAAATGGGCAAAGAGAAGAGACAAAACCTTTGATTCCCAGGAAAACTAAATAGCCTTTAAAATTTCTTCCATGTCATAACTTTTTCATTCATATGAGACTTTTATATTCTCCCTTTAATCTCTTTCTTTTAGTGTTTTCTGTTCACGTCAATCATTTGAACAAATTGCTCAAACATACAAAAAGAAATTCAGTCATTCCTCAGTGAGCACAAAAGTTCCATCATTATTTGAATAACACTGTAGTGTGTAGCTTAATGCATAAGCCTATACTTCACCTTGATGTCTTTACTTGGACCAGTTGATAAGATTTTATAGGAAAGTGGAATTAGGAATTTTCAAAACTTCCTGTTTCAAAAAGGAGTCAATAAACCTATAAGCAGAAATTATTACAAACAGTTGACTTCTGATAAAGAATATCAGTGGGTAGAGATACAAAAATAGTGTTTCAGTGTAGAATCATGCATTTCATGGTGGTTTTCTGTAAAAAAACCCCCAACAAACAGACAATCTCAGCAGTGTAAAGTCTTCTACCTAAGGATTCATCAATTGGTATTTTTAGAACACAGCTCTGTAAAATTCAAGTGAATGTGCAGTGGGGAGACATCCTGAGTCATGAGAAGGAGAACTAAGATCAAACAGGTACATTTAGGTTTAACTTTCATTTAACTTTAATTTTGGCTGTGACTGAAATTAGGAAGTGCCTTTGTACTTCGTATTTGCAAGTGTGTGGTGGATCCAGTCGCATTATGAATAAAATACAGTTAAAATTCAAGTGAATTGGTAGAAAAGCTTGTAATATAAAAAGGAAGTATATTTATAAGTGGCCCGACTCCTTGGATAGTCAGAAGTATCACTAAAGCTCTTGCAATTTTGGGTACTATACAATCAGAATAAAAGCCACAGAGCTGCATGCCTTACTTGTTGGTTCCTACATTACCACATGCAAAGTTCTGACAAAGGCATGTGAGTCTGAAAGATCAGTCTCCTCTTTAGTATGATGGTAGTTGGTCGTATGAGCAGGCAGAGCTAGGCCAGTGACTGTCTGGGCTGGGTTTGCCATTATTCGAAGAAAGGAAATATAATTCTTGCCGCATTACCACATGCAGCTGATAGCAGGGCCTTGCGGGTGAGCTCTGTCAGAGGAGAAAAGACTCCGCCAAACCCCCTTGCTAGACCAGGAGGCAGGTCGCCCCTTTGGCTTCCAACCCAGCTGCAAAGCAGTTCAACCCAGGGATCTGGGTGGCAGGGGGAGGGCACACAAACTGCTCCCCATCCAGGTCACGGCATGGGAGAGGAGGACACGGCAGCACCTCCCTGGGTGATGGGGCTCGCTGTGTGCCATCATCTCCAGGCTGGGACGTCGCTGGAGGACTGTAGCCACCATGTGAGGGGGGTTTCAGGGGGACTTTTAAATGCAGGGGTTTGCTCTGAGTGGTTTCCCCTGGCCATGCCTGCGCATGTTCCCATGTCTGCACTGCCAGGCTCCATACCACCCATTATTTTGGAGCAGACGTATGGACCTAGCTCAACCTTAGGGCACCTGCTACTTGGGTACTACTCCTACCACTGTAACTAAAGCAGCGCAGGACCGACAAAGACTATACAAGTTGCCTGAGGCTCTGAGTAGGTTTTCCAGAAGTGACATCTACCTGTCCACAGAGGCAGAGCCGTAACAGATGCCCTGCTTTATTCCCCGTAGGCACAAGAAGTTACTTTGATACTGGAGAGCTTTATTTTTCCCCACGACGCTGCTTTGAACAAAGGCAGGAATCCTGCACTTGTGGTCTGAAATAATGAAAACAATTGGCTTAGTCTGACCAATGAACAAAACTCCTGTTACCTCAAAAAAAAAAAAAAAAGCAAAGCAAAAGAAGGGGAATCATTATACACTGCATTCCTTATAAACTCAAAGATCTCTTTCAAGGCCTTCAGGGTTCCCAATATTTAGCTTTCAAAATTAAGAATTTGAACTCTCTTTATTACTTATACCTAATCAAAGTCATATTTACCTGTTCTGTGACTCTTGTTCATAACTGATCATTAGCTATTCAGTGTAAATGAAATTAAGTTTAGAAGTCAGGTTTTGTGAATTTTTAAAATAATTATTCAAACTGACTATGGAAATGAACTACCCTTTAACCCTGTTTGTGAGGTCCTTCTGGAGAAACACCAAGGACGGCTGCAAACACGAGTAAGAAAACACAGTTTTCCCTTCAGGCAAATGTTACTGGGCCACAGTTTTGAGACACCCACTGAATTGCACTGTCAGTTTTTCAGATGGGGAAAAAGAACTGCTTTGTATGCATGTGTGTGGACGGTTTTGCTATTCTCATTCCTAGTGTCATGGCTCTGTGAGAGGCCAGCAGGGCAGGGGCTGGCAGCCTGTCCCGTCCCACTGCCCCAGCCGGGAGCCGGGCAGCCGGGGGCACTGGGACAGCCCCAGCCCCGGGGCATCGGGCATCTCCCTGGGGATGGGAACAGGTCACTGGTTGGTGGGTCAGGCAGGGATGACCAGGCTTGCTGGTCCCCTTGCAGCCCTGGAACAAAACTGTGAAAGCTGTGATGATGGAAAAAAAAATAAAATAGGCCACGATGATGTGGACTGCTCTGCATAAAAAAATGCGTTTCTTGTACACAATGTCAGAGCACCTGAATCCCACACTTACGGAAAGACGATGGCTATGATGGAGGCTTGTATTGCTCAGAGACTGGAATCTGCTGCCTTTGACAGAGATATTTGCCTTGAGAATTTGTTAGTCCTCTCTCCAGAGGCATACCTCATCAGAGATAGTTAGCAGGTGAAAAATCAGTGGATTTTAGAATGCACAGAACCTTTGTTTTTTCATGGGCTAATTAGAAACATGCCACAGATACAGAACCAGAGCCATATGCAAAGTTCTGAGTCAGATATAAAAGATTATCTGAAGGAAAAAAAGCCTGCCTTTTCCGTTCAACAACACAGGGCTTGTGCAAGTTCCTAGTTATTTCATTCAGGAAGAATCAAAGTTTCCTTTCAGCCACAGAAAAACATTGAGCTCTGACTCTTTGTGTAGCCAAACACAGTGCTAGTAGCAAACAGTCATGCTGAATCAACCAAAATGTTTATTTCCAATATTTCAAGAAACATTTAAATGACAAAAGACATTTAAAAGACAAAAAATTCCTCCAGTCCCAAGGACTGCTCCAAGAAGGCTTCTTCAGGGCTTCAGTATGGGGTTTCAAGTGAAACGCATTAACATGAGGAACCACTGAGAACCTCTGCAGTCTACTTTTGGAGTCAGTGACTATTCTTATAAGAAGAAGACTGCTTTGGTTCACATTGTGGGAGCTGTTTCCCCAAATTTATATGGCTACTCCTTTTGGTAAAGGTCACACACAATTCTCAGAAGTATATTAATCTAGACAACCAAAGAAAAATCAGAAGCATTCTGGAAGGGTCTTTCAGCTAGGTTTTACTCTTCCTCTTTAATATGCAGTTTGCTAAGGCACAGAACTCAAAGCATTTCCAGAAGGATCAGCAGTGATGATGGAACAGGTAGCGCTTTCCAGGCAGCAGTGTCATTGCAAGATGCTACTGCTGCTCAGCAGATATCAGTAGACAGAAAATTCTGCGACTCAGAGAATAGCCCATTATGTTTGATTTTGGATTCTTTAAAAAAGGATGAGCAAAGAGAATCCAAACATCAAGGTTAGCCATGATTTTATCAAGGAGAAAAACACAAAAGCACCATATTCTGAACTTACCAGTTCAGCCATCTCACAGTTTGCTCACAGCAGCTGCAACGCACAGCTCCCAGGAGACTACATGCAAAACCTTCAGGGCTCCAATATCAAGCTTGAACAAGCTTTCAAGCTACCTTAACTTCATCTTTAGAAGAGTACACGAGAAACACTGAAAACAAAGGCCCAAAGTGATGATGAAATAAATTAACTATTCGCTTTGAAGTTTAAACCTTCCAGAAGGAGAGAATAGTGACTGAACCAGAATTCACTGAAATCCCATAGGAACAAATGCGTCTGGTCACTAGGTGTCAGCCTTGCCTGCACCAGAAGGACACTGGACCTTCTCCCTATCCCAGTGAGCAGATGCAACTCTCAGCACTACAAATCATCATAGCAGTCTTGTAATTTGGGGAAAGGAGCAAAAGAGGATGTTGCTTGTGTGGGATGCTTATGTACCTGGTAATATAGTATTTGTTACCCTCAGGTTTGGATGCTGGAAACAACAGCATGTTCCTTTCATGCCAAGGATATGTGACTGGAGGTCAGATGCAGAGACAGCAGAGGAGTTACGCTCTCAAACAATGAATAAATCAGCAGGGTATAAGCAATGAATCAGTAACTGTTTTGCAAGCTTCACAATATTTACTGTTTATCCTAAAGCACCAGTTCCTGGAATAATGCCATCACATGAAAATGCTGGCTCCCACTTCTTAAATTTGCTTCTAGCCTTGCTGGATACAGGAACAATGCTTGGAAACGAGGTCCCTGCAGGGCTGAAAATGCTAAGGACAACAAAGAAAACCTAAAATGTATTCTTTAAATAATTTCTTGAATACTTACAGTCCATAACAGTACAGTCAGCAAAAACAAAGAGTAATTAAATATGCAGTGGAGTTTCAGTAGTGTTTGCAGAATACTCGTACATTCCTGATTTTGGAATCTCTTCAGATGGAGATTTTCATACCTTGATTCTCATGTTCCCAAGTCTGTGCAAATTATCTCTTCTTTTGCTAGGGCCAACTACAGTACCATAGCTGCATGTCAGTGCCCATAGTGGTCTGCTGCCATTGCAGTGTCCTAATAAGCTGCAAGCAAAGTCATCCAGCTCAGCTGGGAGCAACAGTTCGTACTAGGAAAACATGCACTTTTCACAAGATGCAGCAAAAATTACTTGACAGGGTTTTACCTTCCATTTTCTTTTTCGATTCTCTTAATAGACAGATAAGTTTTTCCACAACAAAGACAGAAAGTATCATAGCATCCCAGTGCTTCGGTTCCCTCAGATAAATACAAATGAGTGTGGAAAAACTGACCCAGGTAGAATTTTGCAACACATTCACATCCTTACTATGGTAATTCATCTCACGATCATTCCACAGTAAACACCTGTCTTTAATGATGAACCTGGAAGGGCTGGAGCCTTCCAATAACAACAATAACAACAAAACCCAACAACAAAGTCACAATTAGCCCAGACATTTCTCAAGTCCTAGAAGTCAGGGCGGCAGCAATGTCACCACAGCCAAGTCCAACATAAAACCAGTAGAATAATATTTTGACTGGAACAGTCTCAAGCCTAGTACATGGCCTATACCCAGACTGCCTGCTGTGGTGATTAGTGCAATCGCCTTGCCAAAAAAAAAAAAAAAAGGAAAAAAAAAGAAAAGAAAAAGAAGGGATAAATGATTGCCTGTGCACTGAAAAACACATCTATGAGGTTTCAGGGACCCAGAAATCACTGAAAACAGGAGAAATGGCAAGTCCAAATCTGTAGAAGGATCAGTCCCAAATCTGTCTTTTATACAAACAACACAATTCATCACAGTAGTTGTAGAGGAGACCCTAAGAGATGCGCTGGACTGCATGTTCTCAGAGAGCAGCGAGACAACATTTGTGTTTAGGTATCTCAGTCACTTTCTCTATTACAAGCATCACTTGCTGAAGCAGACACCTCAGAGTGGTACTATTCTCCTCTCCCATTTTTTCTTTTGAAAATTCAAGTGACTTTAATTTCCATGCTTCACTTACAGAGGAAACACATACGTTAGAGTTAGCACAAACATCAGCAACATATTACATGAGGGCCAAAGAAGGTAGGCAGGCAAATTTTGAATGGCAATACCAGTGCAGGGGTGGGAACTGGGAGTCATCCACCTTGAAAGAATCAAAGGCTTCCAGGTGGGGGTACCACTGATTTCTATATCCTGGAAAAGCTGCAGTCTCCAACAGTTGTAAAATAATGCTGATTGTTTGATTGCCAGCCTTTCACTTCTTGTGGCTCCAAGATGTCCTCTGACTTGTTTTTTATTAAATCAGCATGCTTATTTTCAAAGACAAATACAACCTAGTACATCAAGCTTCAGAATTTCCCAATGGTGAGCTAGGCAATCCACACTGGTGATATGTGGATCCCTAAGGAGAACTTCCAACCATCAACTTCAAGCACCTTGGGTCACTGAAAACACAGAGTGGGATTCAGCTCCAGATACTTAAGTTTTGGGTGTATACAAGTGTGCTATATGTTAAAACTATGGTCACAGTCAGTGGAGCCCACAGTGCAATTTAGTTGCTCAGATATCTGCTTCAGGCTAAACACAGTAATTCTCCAGCCTCCACTGACTATACCAATCAGATTACTGGTGACTATGAAATGAGCTTGGACAACTGTCTACACGTAAGCAATGTAAATTTAGACTTGCATTAATTCTGAAATTAAGACAATACCTCACCATACTAAATTTATAGGGAAGTTGGATTCCAATGATTGAAGCTCTGAACCACAGCTACATTCAACAAAGCAAAGAAAGTATCTCCCTTGTCAGATATTAAGAGTGAATTTCTTTTCTTAATTTAAGGTAGTCCACACTGAGAGCAAAGCAAACTACACCAGCATCACAAAAAAAATCCATAGAGAACAAGTGTACTGTAAATTTACACATCAACTTATTTTTCACAGGCTGCTCTATGTACACAAACCTCTAGCTGTCACCACCTGCCCAAGGAGTAACAATAAAAATATTAACATCAAGAAACGGCAGACTTTCAGGCTAACCTGCCCATATTTAGAGATTAGAGACCAGACAGGACAATCCTATCAGGAGACAGAATGAATCTTACAGAGGCTGGGTTTCCAAAAGTGCAAGAAGACTGATTGGGGCATTGATGTATTGAATGCAAAATTGCCTATCCATTCAGATTTGTACCTAGTGTGTGTAATTCTGAGTTAAGTGCACAGACACCCTTCTAGGGAGTGCTCCTTGACTCTGAGTAAACTCCGAATCCATTGCTCAAAGGGCCCTCCAACCCGGTCGGCGTGTGTCCTGGAATCTGCAAGGTTAACAAGTAAACAACATTGCTGTTGACATTTTTAACAACAAAAGCAACACCAGTCCAGGAAACTCAAGCCACGAAAAACCCCCTCGTATAAACAGATGCAGGAATGATCAACACTTTTCCTGCTCCACAGGCACATAAAACAACCAGATTTTCAAACCCAGAGTGGGCCAGACAGGATGACACTGTGAGAATGATTGAGCCCCGTAGTTCCCACCACTACAACAGGAGAAGTGAGAAGAGACCTCGGGAAGATGCAGATGTGACAGAGGGAATATTAACCAAAGGAGACAGAATAGATCTGAGGGTAGTTTGCTTCCACTGAGAACCCAGTAACTGTTCAGGCAATGCCATATATTTTTGCTACACAAGACCAATACGGGCCACCTGAGCTAGGAGATGAAGCAGCTTAAAAAGTTTGTAATTTTCCTCTAATGGGTAAGAACTCTGTCACAGCTGGACTTCTAACTACATCTTTTCATAAACTAAACCATAACAATAAACTGAAGTACAGACTGTGCGTTATGCAAAACTATTCCCATCTGATCACCTGTCAGGAAATTTTAAGAAATAATTCTGCATGTGGAATATTAAACTGGCCATTTTGGACAGACACAGCATCCTTCTTATTTTAGCGATGTGTAAATGTAACACTTAAATATTTAAAATACGGAACTTGTGCAACAATTTCAAATTAAGAGATAAATTTTTACAGAACATGTGAGTGTTCAACTGTGCAAAATTACCTTTGTATCAGCAATAAAACAGAATATAATAAAATAGCAATGGGAAGCTATCTTCATAATTGATCACTTTTCTATGACTTCCTGGAGCACTAACATCAATTATGGTTGTATGTCAAAACAATGTTGGCACACTGCCAGTGAAGATTCAGGTCAGGGCCACTGATTTATTCATTTATTCCTTTTTGGAAATCGGTGAATGGCACACTGAACTTTTGGTTGTTAAACACAAGTACTATAAGATGAAGTATAATGAATTAAAAGCCAGCATGATGTTGTACATGTAACTAAAAAGGAAAATGCATGTATTTTAACTTCCTTCATTTTGGGTCTGCAGTCAGCCACCTGTAAGCATAGTATTGACTGGCAGCTGTTAGTAGAGTCTATCTCCTAAGAAATAGGTGATTTCTAATTATCAAGGTATGATACAAGGTATGTACTCGTTCAAAGGCCTTTATTTTGATTTCAGTCTCACATATGTAATCAGTTTTATCAAGGAACCATTCAAAAGTATGATGTCGTCGATAAAAATTGACATGGCTTTCAGTATTTTATGGCATAAATAACACTTCTTTTCCTCAGCTACCTGATAAGGCTTTTCCGGTTACAGCAGATTGGGTGCTTCTTGCTGTGTAATACATCGTTGCATATGAAAAACCCCTATCAAAACAGGATATCCAAGGCAATCATTTATCTTATGAACATGAAAACATGGTACATATTCCTAAGTAAAAAGAATGGCCTTAGATGCCAGTGCTGGCTTAGAGCCTTGCATCAGCGAGCCTGACCCTCATATAAACAACAGTCCATTGGAAGGCTGTTTATTATGGATTTATTAGAAACCTTGTCAATAACTTATTTGTGCTTTTGATAATTCTGTATTCAGTTGCCAGGAGACTTGTGCTCCTGACGAGATAAAATGAACAGGAAATCCTCTATAGCCTTGTCACTTTTTTCACTAGTAAATAAAAATCCAAACAACCATTATAAAATACGAGCTACTGTAAACAGAAGAGAGGAAAAAAAGACAAGCGTTGCATATTTTAAATAAAGCAACATACAGCCCTTTTTGCCCTCTCCAATTATAAGATGATAAAAGATCACCTTTATAAAGCAAAATGACCGGATTTTGTGGAACGTGGCTGTTTTGGCTCCAAGGTATTTGTAGCGTTATAGTATCAGAGCCAGGATACAGCTGCCTTGTGACTAAGACGTCGTTCACTGAATAAGTGCTATCCAATCCCTCAACGTCACCAGACATCTGTTTCCTGTTTTCATTCTTTCTTTCACTGTTATCATTTTATCCAAGTTACCCTTTCACCTGAAAACCATTTAGAAACCTACAGA